>NC_136612.1:11136863-11589363 GCF_933228915.1 Telmatherina bonti
AATCAGGTCTGTTTTTTTAAAGCAATGGTGCCTGAGGGTATAAAGATAATTAAAATCTTGTTTTGACCTTTGGTCTTGTCCCCAGCACACAGAGATTCCTCTTGATTCTCTGAATCTGTTGATGATATTATACACTAGGGATCTTCCATCTTCACAGTTTTACATCGAGTAACGTTTTTCTAAAATTATTAAATGGTTTTTAGACCCAGTTCATCTCAGATTGGTGAACCTCTGTCCATCTTTTCATCTGAGAGACTCTGCCTCTCTGAAATGCTCAGTCATGTTACTGACCTGTTGTAGTCATCTTTTGCTCCTTGGACTTTGACACTTGTGTCATGATATCAGTTTGTATTAAACCTGCGTTTACAAGCCGTAGTTTGATTAAATGTTTTAATTCAGATTTTTCAGTTTAGAAGATGTTTGATGCTGTAGAAGTCTGTATAAAAGCAACATGTATCTCTGGATCTAGCTTTTAATGCTAAAAAATAACTTTATTATAATTGATATGTTTATTTTGATGTCACGTCAGTATTTTTCAGTATATTTTCCTTCTAAGTGTTTTTTCATCTGGAATAAATGTTATGAATATGAACTTTCTCCAGCACGTTTTGTTCCCCACTTTCCATGCAGACCATCCGTTGATTCTCTGCATTTATACGCATGTTATCAGACCTAAGTAATTCATTCAACACAAGGACGCCGCTGAAACGTTCATTTGAACCGTGGAGGATGTTTTTCATCCAGGAAGCCCAGAGACTTCCGACCCGCTTCACTTCAGCCGTTCAGAAGCAGCTATTGTATCTGGGCAACCATAAAGCAGGAATGGATTCAGACAGCCTGACCTCCCCCACCACACACGCACACACGCACACACGCACACACACACACACACACACACACACACACACACATATAAACGCATAAACCACCCCCTGTGTGACCTCCTTCTGCTGTGTCTGCCGGAGGGGATTTAAAGCAGAAAAAGAAAGGTCGACGCTGCTGTTTGTTGGGAAGAGAAGTTGTCTGCAGTCTTCTCGTCTGCACAGCGCTGACGTTCGGGCCACAGACGTGAAATATTCAGAAAGAAGCGGATTCAGAGCTTCCAAAATCCCTGCTGGGCCAGGATCACTCTCGTCTCGACCTCTCCGGTCGATCGCAAAAAGTAACTCTTATGTTGTTCTTCCAGTTTGTTTCTGCTGCTCTGGTTTCGATCAGCCGAAGTCTCCAACCAGACTCCAGTTCTGATCGTTACGGTTCTGTTTGGTGAATGTGTCTCCAACCAGACTCCAGTTCTGATCGTTACGGTTCTGTTTGGTGAATGTGTCTCCAACCAGACTCCAGTTCGGATTGTTACGGTTCTGTTTGGTGAATATGTCTCCAACCAGACTCCAGTTCTGATCGTTACGGTTCTGTTTGGTGAATGTGTCTCCAACCAGACTCCAGTTCGGATTGTTACGGTTCTGTTTGGTGAATATGTCTCCAACCAGACTCCAGTTCTGATCGTTACGGTTCTGTTTGGTGAATATGTCTCCAACCAGACTCCAGTTCTGATTGTTACAGTTCTGTTTGGTGAATGTGTTCCCAACCAGACTCCAGTTCTGATCGTTACGGTTCTGTTTGGTGAATGTGTCTCCAACCAGACTCCAGTTCTGATTGTTACGGTTCTGTTTGGTGAATGTGTTCCCAACCAGACTCCAGTTCTGATCGTTACGGTTCTGTTTGGTGAATATGTCTCCAACCAGACTCCAGTTCTGATCGTTACGGTTCTGTTTGGTGAATGTGTCTCCAACCAGACTCCAGTTCGGATCGTTACGGTTCTGTTTGGTGAATATGTCTCCAACCAGACTCCAGTTCGGATTGTTACGGTTCTGTTTGGTGAATATGTCTCCAACCAGACTCCAGTTCTGATTGTTACGGTTCTGTTTGGTGAATATGTCTCCAACCAGACTCCAGTTCTGATTGTTACGGTTCTGTTTGGTGAATGTGTCTCCAACCAGACTCCAGTTCTGATTGTTACGGTTCTGTTTGGTGAATATGTCTCCAACCAGACTCCAGTTCTGATCGTTACGGTTCTGTTTGGTGAATATGTCTCCAACCAGACTCCAGTTCTGATTGTTACGGTTCTGTTTGGTGAATGTGTTCCCAACCAGACTCCAGTTCTGATCGTTACGGTTCTGTTTGGTGAATATGTCTCCAACCAGACTCCAGTTCTGATCGTTACGGTTCTGTTTGGTGAATGTGTCTCCAACCAGACTCCAGTTCTGATTGTTACGGTTCTGTTTGGTGAATATGTCTCCAACCAGACTCCAGTTCGGATTGTTACGGTTCTTTTTGGTGAATGTGTCTCCAACCAGACTCCAGTTCTGATCGTTACGGTTCTGTTTGGTGAATATGTCTCCAACCAGACTCCAGTTCTGATTGTTACGGTTCTGTTTGGTGAATGTGTCTCCAACCAGACTCCAGTTCTGATTGTTACGGTTCTGTTTGGTGAATATGTCTCCAACCAGACTCCAGTTCTGATTGTTACGGTTCTGTTTGGTGAATATGTCTCCAACCAGACTCCAGTTCTGATTGTTACGGTTCTGTTTGGTGAATGTGTTCCCAACCAGACTCCAGTTCTGATCGTTACGGTTCTGTTTGGTGAATATGTCTCCAACCAGACTCCAGTTCTGATCGTTACGGTTCTGTTTGGTGAATGTGTCTCCAACCAGACTCCAGTTCTGATTGTTATGGTTCTGTTTGGTGAATGTGTCTCCAACCAGACTCCAGTTCGGATTGTTACGGTTCTGTTTGGTGAATGTGTCTCCAACCAGACTCCAGTTCTGATCGTTACGGTTCTGTTTGGTGAATATGTCTCCAACCAGACTCCAGTTCTGATCGTTACGGTTCTGTTTGGTGAATGTGTCTCCAACCAGACTCCAGTTCTGATTGTTACGGTTCTGTTTGGTGAATGTGTCTCCAACCAGACTCCAGTTCTGATTGTTACGGTTCTGTTTGGTGAATGTGTTCCCAACCAGACTCCAGTTCTGATCGTTACGGTTCTGTTTGGTGAATATGTCTCCAACCAGACTCCAGTTCTGATCGTTACGGTTCTGTGAATGTGTCTCCAACCAGACTCCAGTTCGGATTGTTACGGTTCTGTTTGGTGAATATGTCTCCAACCAGACTCCAGTTCTGATCGTTACGGTTCTGTTTGGTGAATGTGTCTCCAACCAGACTCCAGTTCGGATTGTTACGGTTCTGTTTGGTGAATATGTCTCCAACCAGACTCCAGTTCTGATTGTTACGGTTCTGTTTGGTGAATATGTCTCCAACCAGACTCCAGTTCTGATTGTTACGGTTCTGTTTGGTGAATATGTCTCCAACCAGACTCCAGTTCTGATCGTTACGGTTCTGTTTGGTGAATATGTCTCCAACCAGACTCCAGTTCTGATTGTTACGGTTCTGTTTGGTGAATGTGTCTCCAACCAGACTCCAGTTCTGATTGTTACGGTTCTGTTTGGTGAATATGTCTCCAACCAGACTCCAGTTCTGATCGTTACGGTTCTGTTTGGTGAATATGTCTCCAACCAGACTCCAGTTCTGATTGTTACGGTTCTGTTTGGTGAATGTGTTCCCAACCAGACTCCAGTTCTGATCGTTACGGTTCTGTTTGGTGAATATGTCTCCAACCAGACTCCAGTTCTGATCGTTACGGTTCTGTTTGGTGAATGTGTCTCCAACCAGACTCCAGTTCTGATTGTTACGGTTCTGTTTGGTGAATATGTCTCCAACCAGACTCCAGTTCGGATTGTTACGGTTCTTTTTGGTGAATGTGTCTCCAACCAGACTCCAGTTCTGATCGTTACGGTTCTGTTTGGTGAATATGTCTCCAACCAGACTCCAGTTCTGATCGTTACGGTTCTGTTTGGTGAATATGTCTCCAACCAGACTCCAGTTCTGATCGTTACGGTTCTGTTTGGTGAATGTGTCTCCAACCAGACTCCAGTTCGGATTGTTACGGTTCTGTTTGGTGAATATGTCTCCAACCAGACTCCAGTTCTGATCGTTACGGTTCTGTTTGGTGAATATGTCTCCAACCAGACTCCAGTTCTGATTGTTACGGTTCTGTTTGGTGAATGTGTCTCCAACCAGACTCCAGTTCTGATCGTTACGGTTCTGTTTGGTGAATATGTCTCCAACCAGACTCCAGTTCGGATTGTTACGGTTCTGTTTGGTGAATATGTCTCCAACCAGACTCCAGTTCGGATTGTTACGGTTCTGTTTGGTGAATGTGTTCCCAACCAGACTCCAGTTCTGATCGTTACGGTTCTGTTTGGTGAATGTGTCTCCAACCAGACTCCAGTTCTGATCGTTACGGTTCTGTTTGGTGAATATGTCTCCAACCAGACTCCAGTTCTGATTGTTACGGTTCTGTTTGGTGAATATGTCTCCAACCAGACTCCAGTTCTGATTGTTACGGTTCTGTTTGGTGAATGTGTCTCCAACCAGACTCCAGTTCTGATCGTTACGGTTCTGTTTGGTGAATATGTCTCCAACCAGACTCCAGTTCTGATCGTTACGGTTCTGTTTGGTGAATATGTCTCCAACCAGACTCCAGTTCTGATTGTTACGGTTCTGTTTGGTGAATGTGTCTCCAACCAGACTCCAGTTCTGATCGTTACGGTTCTGTTTGGTGAATGTGTCTCCAACCAGACTCCAGTTCTGATCGTTACGGTTCTGTTTGGTGAATGTGTCTCCAACCAGACTCCAGTTCTGATCGTTACGGTTCTGTTTGGTGAATGTGTCTCCAACCAGACTCCAGTTCTGATTGTTACGGTTCTGTTTGGTGAATGTGTTCCCAACCAGACTCCAGTTCTGATCGTTACGGTTCTGTTTGGTGAATATGTCTCCAACCAGACTCCAGTTCTGATCGTTACGGTTCTGTTTGGTGAATGTGTCTCCAACCAGACTCCAGTTCTGATTGTTACGGTTCTGTTTGGTGAATATGTCTCCAACCAGACTCCAGTTCGGATTGTTACGGTTCTTTTTGGTGAATGTGTCTCCAACCAGACTCCAGTTCTGATCGTTACGGTTCTTTTTGGTGAATATGTCTCCAACCAGACTCCAGTTCTGATCGTTACGGTTCTGTTTGGTGAATATGTCTCCAACCAGACTCCAGTTCTGATCGTTACGGTTCTGTTTGGTGAATGTGTCTCCAACCAGACTCCAGTTCGGATTGTTACGGTTCTGTTTGGTGAATATGTCTCCAACCAGACTCCAGTTCTGATCGTTACGGTTCTGTTTGGTGAATATGTCTCCAACCAGACTCCAGTTCTGATTGTTACGGTTCTGTTTGGTGAATGTGTCTCCAACCAGACTCCAGTTCTGATTGTTACGGTTCTGTTTGGTGAATATGTCTCCAACCAGACTCCAGTTCGGATTGTTACGGTTCTGTTTGGTGAATATGTCTCCAACCAGACTCCAGTTCTGATTGTTACGGTTCTGTTTGGTGAATATGTCTCCAACCAGACTCCAGTTCTGATTGTTACGGTTCTGTTTGGTGAATATGTCTCCAACCAGACTCCAGTTCTGATTGTTACGGTTCTGTTTGGTGAATGTGTCTCCAACCAGACTCCAGTTCTGATTGTTACGGTTCTGTTTGGTGAATATGTCTCCAACCAGACTCCAGTTCTGATCGTTACGGTTCTGTTTGGTGAATATGTCTCCAACCAGACTCCAGTTCGGATTGTTACGGTTCTGTTTGGTGAATATGTCTCCAACCAGACTCCAGTTCTGATTGTTACGGTTCTGTTTGGTGAATATGTCTCCAACCAGACTCCAGTTCTGATTGTTACGGTTCTGTTTGGTGAATGTGTTCACAACCAGACTCCAGTTCTGATTGTTACGGTTCTGTTTGGTGAATATGTCTCCAACCAGACTCCAGTTCTGATTGTTACGGTTCTGTTTGGTGAATGTGTCTCCAACCAGACTCCAGTTCTGATCGTTACGGTTCTGTTTGGTGAATATGTCTCCAACCAGACTCCAGTTCTGATTGTTACGGTTCTGTTTGGTGAATATGTCTCCAACCAGACTCCAGTTCTGATCGTTACGGTTCTGTTTAGTGAATATGTCTCCAACCAGACTCCAGTTCGGATTGTTACGGTTCTGTTTGGTGAATATGTCTCCAACCAGACTCCAGTTCTGATTGTTACGGTTCTGTTTGGTGAATATGTCTCCAACCAGACTCCAGTTCTGATTGTTACGGTTCTGTTTGGTGAATGTGTTCACAACCAGACTCCAGTTCTGATTGTTACGGTTCTGTTTGGTGAATATGTCTCCAACCAGACTCCAGTTCTGATTGTTACGGTTCTGTTTGGTGAATATGTCTCCAACCAGACTCCAGTTCTGATCGTTACGGTTCTGTTTGGTGAATATGTCTCCAACCAGACTCCAGTTCTGATCGTTACGGTTCTGTTTGGTGAATTGATTAGCGGTGAAGCCGGATCGTATGCGCTTAATAATCCCTCCAGACGAGGAGTTGCAGGAAACCGTGGCAATTTACAGGAGTTCAGTGGAAAAGGAGGATTGTAAGAGTCGTTGTTTTTTATTTTTCTGTTGAGAAACACTTTATTACAATTTGTTTTAATGTCTGGAGTCCAAGGAGCAGAAACGACAGCATTTACAGGCTGAACAATATTAGACGTGATGTCGGTAAAGTGCACAAATAGTCCCTCTTGGTTTAAAAACATTGCTTTTTTGTTTTGTTTTGAGTGTTTTCTGCTTCATGTTGTTTTATTAACAGAGTCTTGATGCAGGCGAGGAGTTTGGGGGGATCGAGGGGGGTTGGTTATAGTCATAAAAAACACAGAAAATGAAAAAACTCCTTTCAAATTGCAGTTTACAGACTTGGTTTCTTGTTAAATAAACTTTTCTTCTCTTCTTTTCCAGACAACTGCAGCTCAGTCCGTTGCAGCTCTCCCGCGGCTGTGGGTCCTGACGAAGGCCTAGAGCCAGCGTCCGACTCTGCAGCAGCAGCGACGGCGGCGTCCGTCTTCACCTCCGGCCGCAGGATCACTCGCAGCCAGCAGGGGGCGCTAAACACCACGGCCAAAAAATACCCGCTGCGTCAGAGCAGGTCATCTGGCTCGGACACGGAAGCGAACGGTGAGACTGTCCGCGGGGGGTTGGGTTGTCAGTGACGGGTTTTCGTAAGGGAGGCGGCGGTGCAGGAACAACAACATCAAGAAATGTTCTCTCCTGATAAAAAAGGCAGAAAAGACACGAAGATGAAGAGGAGGATCGGAGTGTTTCCTCTGTCTGTGATCACGTCGTGTTCCTGAGATGTGTCAGCTGGACGTGCCGAATGAATGAGAGTCGCTCCAGAAACCAGGAGCCGCCGTCGAGCGTTGATGCACCCATTCAGACAGATCCGTCCCAGCTTGTGTTTGCTTCTTATGGGATGTAATGGGTTCTGGCATCACGGAGGGAAAATACTGAACAAAACAGAGACATTAAAAGACAGTTTTCATTGTATCTGCATGTAAATGGAAAACCAGCGTTTTGAGGGAACCGTGACATGTCAGATAATCCGAGACGCAAAATGACGCCTGTCTTTTATAAACGTGTGACTTGCTTCACATGGAGTCTGTCAGTCTCACCATTATCCTCTGGTAGAAATGTTTTAGTTAAATCACTGAGAGGAAAGAAGCTTAAAAGGAAATAAGTCACCATTGTTCTGGTTCTGAAGTCCCCCCGATGTAAAGTCGCCTCACTGAGCATGCTCAGACCCTCATTTCAACGTGCTTCTGGATGCCACTGTTCTAGACAGACACACATATTGTCACTACATTACAGTTATTAAGCTGGAAGAAAAGTCACATTTTTATAGTATGATGTGTATAATTTGGCATTTTAAGTGAATATAACCACAAAGTAACTCTGTGATTACATGTGGTTTGTCATAGTTACTGCAGTTAACCTTCTGGTTTGTGCTGTTAAAGACACAGGAGATTTTGTTAACAGGAAAGTTTTTTACCATAAAATGATGAAAAATGCGTCTGGTTGGGCTGTAACTGTGTAGCCAGCAGCAGCTCCTGTTTACGTCCCATTCTGTGGATGTTTTCATGTTTATCAGACTGTAGTCAGATTAAAAATGGACTATTTTACGTTCAGAAGAGACATAAGAAGAAGCTCCTCTAATCATACTTCTGTTTAATGAGCTGAACTCTCTCGGCAGATGTGAAGCAGCGGGCCGACCGAGACGAGACCCCGCCTCGCACCCCGACCGGCAACGCTCCGTCCTCGGAGTCGGACATCGACGTTTCCAGCAACGACCACGTGTCTTCAAGCAACGACATCGTGGTCTCTCAGGAGGAGGACGAGAGGCTGGCCAAAGAGCTGTCGCTGAAGGAGGCCGCCGCCCACGACCTGTCCCACCGGCCCAAGCGACGGCGTTTCCACGAAAGCTACAACTTCAACATGAAGTGTCCCACGCCTGGATGCAACTCGCTGGGTGGGGCCACACACACTCTGCCACCACCTTTTCTCCGCTTCAGGAGTCTTCACAGCCCGACTTCTTCTCTGGTTCTTCCTCAGGTCATCTGACAGGGAGACACGAGAGACATTTCTCCATATCAGGATGCCCTCTCTACCACAACCTGTCAGCTGATGAGTGCAAGGTACACACACACACACACACACACACACACACACACAGAGTTAGATCAACAGGGTTTCCAGGCTGTTCTGTAAGTGTGAAGCAGAGACTGGGAGCGATTTTCCAGGAGAAAAACCCAACCAGGAAGCCGTAAAAGCAGCTCCTGCTGTCTTTTCTCTTTGATTCGGCTGCGTTCACACTTTGTGACCCGCCTTGTCGCAGAAATCTGCAGAATTTCCCAGTTCCTCCGTCTGCGTTTCCACTTGAAGCCACTTTTCCACTGGCTTCCCAGCCGGCCGTCACGCTTCGACAACATGTCCAGCAGATGCCGCTGCAGGAAACCAGGGGAACAGAGATTGAAGTTGTCAAGCTGCTGAAACACGGAGGAGGTTCCTGTGATGTTTTGGCTCCAGGGGGGTGTGTGTGTGAGTTGTGTGTGAGCAGACAGTGTTGATGTTTCGTCAGGGCAAGGCATCGACACGCGACAAGCAGGCCGAGGAGAGGACGCTGTCGCACCGGCAGGACGAGAACAGACACTCCACACGGAACCAGGTAACACGCGGTCAAACACACTCCCAGACATCGGTGAATACACACACACACACACACACACACACACAGAGATTTTTGTGTTGTGTTCTACACTGAGTGAGTGTAGTTGTGGACGGACATACAGTTGTGTGTTTGTGTCTGGACAGGACTTCCGTCGCAGCTCGACCTCAGATCGCACTGCAGCCCGTCAGCATATCAGGGTCAGAGCGAAAAGGAAGACGAGCTCCGACTTCTCTGAAGTAACACGAATAGAAAACATCTCCACACATGTTCTCCCTGAGCGCATTGCAAACGATTTAAACTGTTTATACAGATTTATTTTAACATTAATATTTATTTGAAAGACAAATTAATGCTTTAAAACTTATTTCAGCTCACTAGTGTTCATAAGTATCGGCACACTTTATTGTTGGATTTAATGAGAAAGTGTCCCAAAACTTATGAGGTTTAAAGAATCGGCTGCTAACATCCCAATAATAATCATTCCAATAATAAACACCCTGAGAATCCTCTGTCCACGTGCTGAATGGTCAGACCTCAGGATGTGACTTCATCACTCCAACCAGAAGTCAGTCTCTAAAGAACGTCTCAGTGACGCCACATTGTTCGTTACGCCGCCATGTTGGTGGCAAGAAGCTAGCTGCCGTTAGTGAGGCACTGCTAATTTGCTATTAATTGTTTCTCATCAACCAACCAACAAACCAAGCAACCAAGCAAGCAACCAACCAACCATCCATCCAAGCAACCAACCAGCCAACAAACCAAGCAACCAGCCAGCCAGTCAGTCAGTCAACCAACCAACCAAGCAACCAGGCAACCAACCAAACAACCAGCCAACCAACCAAACAACCAACCAACCAACCAACCAACCATCCAAGCAACCAACCAGCCAACCAGCCAACAAACCAAGCAACCAGCCAGCCAGTCAGTCAGTCAAGCAACCAACCAAACAACCAGCCAACCAACCAAGCAACCAGCCAACCAGCCAGCCAGTCAGTCAGCCAACCAACCAAGTAACGAGCCAACCAGCCAGCCAGTCAGTCAGTCAGTCAACCAACCAAAATTTATTTCTATAGCACTTTTCATACAAAAGTAGCACAAAGTGCTTTACAGAATAAAAAGCAAGACTAAAACAAGGTTAAAAACAAACCGTCACACACAAAAACACACAACTCACCCAAAGCTGAACACATTCACTGATGTTTTCACACACACTCACCGAGGTAAAACGTATAAAACACTCTCATCCAACGGCTCAGGCAGACATTAGACCCTTGCATCAGGCTCAGTGGACTATGAGGAGGCGACATCTTGGGGATCCATCCACACCGGGACACTGATCATGTCCACAGAGGCCACCAGATGGTGTTAACAAGCACTACACTTTCCAAACCAGTTCAGCACCCACACTACCAGTCAAAAGTTTGGATTAAATCCAATAGGAAAGTGTGTCGAAACCTTTGACTAGTAGTGTATGTAGTTGTGTGTGCTTGTTTGTGTTCAATACCTGCAGGATTTTCCAAAATCCTGGTTTACAAACCTCCCAAACTGCCAGCTGACGGAGCTTGATGCAGCTTCCCAAGACATCTACAGTTACCGAATCGCTTTCACAAGGGTGGAGTTAAACCTCGTGGGCGGGTTCCACATTTTCCATGGTTCAATGGGTGTCGGACCTCCAGCTGGTGACAGTTCCTCAAATCCAGTGTTTCCTCTCCACGTTAAAGTTGAGTAAAATATAAAAAAAAACACAGATAATGTTAAGGCAGTGTAAAAATGATGGATGTCTGTGTGTTATATTTGGAGTTAATGTTAAGGGGACTGATAAACACACCGATGTGAATAAACAACATGAAACTGCGATAATTTGGAGGTGAAGTGTAAACATTTCTGTCTATACACACCAATTCCAATTCCAACTATATTTATAGAGCGCTTTAAAGGTAGAGTATGTAAGATTTTCAATGTTTTCAAAATAAATTAACTAAAAAAATAAGTACAGTTATAATTAGTTTTTTAAACATGTAGGTTCCAGTCTGTCCATATTTGATGCATTATTAAATTACAAGTTTAATTAATGACAAAGACCCTTCTTGAACGTTTTCTGACCAGTAAAAAAAAAAGTACTTCTTTTCCACCAGTAGGGGGAGTATAAGCCCATTTATTGCAGAGCGGCTCTGAGCTACAGCTCACAAGCGATTCATGCCCTCATTGCAGCTGGCAAGGAGGAGGGGTGAGGGGTGAGTTTTGCTCATTACTGCCAACCTGTGGTTGTTTGTGGAGGTAGCAGTTTTGTGGTTTTGCTCACGACCTGGTGTTTGCCACCTGCTGGTGGAGAGAATCGCCTTGAAATCTTACATACTCTGCCTTTAAAACAAGACAGTTGACCAAAGCGATGGACACAATCCCAAGCTCAACAACATACAGAGTATATGAAGTGAAAATAAAATAAAAAAAATATATATATATTAGTCACTTTTACACACCATATATAAAAAGAAAAAAAGAAACATTAAAAAGGAGTCAGCAGCTCAAGCAGTCTTAAAAGCCAGGGAAAAAAGGTGCAGATTAAAAAGCAGAAAGAGACCCCGCCTGTCGCAGGTGCTGTAGCAGTGAATTTCATAGTTTTGGACCAACAACTGAAAAGGGGCGGTCCCCCCTGGATTTCAGCTCGGTTTTTGGGACAACCAGCAGGTTGTCCCAGGTGTGATGTGAAAATATGATTAAATGATGAAAAGTCGAAAACAAACTCGCTAGGTGGGTTCCACATGAAGCGGCGACAACAGTGTGCTGATACTGGAAAAGGAAGAGGACGGTGGCTAGAGAAGGAGAGGAAAACTTGGTTTCATTGTTTAATCCAGGATCTGGAGCTGGACCACGACCGCCTTCAGGACGGACTTCAGGACGTCCGTGGGGACAGTTGGAGGACCTGCTTTAGCAGCTAGCTGCTTGCTTTAAGAAGCAGAGAAGAAATTATAAAGACGCTCGGCCATGATGATACAAAGCTGAAATAAAACAGCAGCAAAGTGACGCCTGCATCCCTCGCCTTCTCTGATTGGTTGGTTTTATATCTGTCGGATGTGAATATTAAGAAAAATCAACCTCAGTTTGAAAAAATAAAACTCGAAAAATCGCTGAACGGAATTTCGTTGCTGATGGGAATGTTCACATTGACTGGATAAAAAATGTTCCCAGAGTTGTGCAAAAGTTTTTCACTGGGAGAAAAAAAATCATGATTTTATGACAAAAGAGGAAATAAAAAGTCTAGAAATGTTCATTTTAAGTCTAATTAAGTCATAATATTTATTTCTCACATTTACACCGCAAAGACTGAATTAGTCAAATCTCCAACCAACGTCATCGTAGTCGCTTTTACACTGAAAGACACAGCTGGGACTGCTTCCAGTTATCTCGTTAAATGGTCATTTAGTCTGTCGTTCAGGGTCAGCAGGCGGTCTGGAAGCGAATGCAGCATCCAGCGGCAAAGCACTGATGCACCGTAGTCGTTTCTATACGAAAAGTTGCAGTGGCCGAGTTGCTGCTGCATCCGAGTTGCTGCATCCGAGTTGCCGCTGCATCTAAGTTGCCGCTGCATCTGAGTTGCCGCTGCATCCGAGTTGCCGCTGCATCTAAGTTGCCGCTGCATCCGAGTTGCCGCTGCATCCGAGTTGCTGCTGTATCCGAGTTGCTGCTGTATCCGAGTTGCCGCTGCATCCGAGTTGCCGCTGCATCCGAGTTGCCGCTGCATCCGAGTTGCTGCATCTGAGTTGCTGCTGCATCTGAGTTGCTGCATCCGAGTTGCCGCTGCATCTGAGTTGCCACTGCATCTGAGTTGCCGCTGCATCCGAGTTGCTGCTGCATCTGAGTTGCTGCTGCATCTGAGTTGCTGCTGCATCTGAGTTGCTGCATCCGAGTTGCTGCATCCGAGCTGCTGCATCCGAGCTGCTGGCAGGACGCCTGCTTGGTTGATCTGTTTGCCACCAACAGACGTTGCAGAGGTGATGTGATCAGTGATGGAAGTTCAGGACGGTCTGTCTTCAGACCACAGCAGAGGCTGATGATGGATCCGTGTTGTATAAAACGTCTACATGTTGCATCAGTGTCTAAAATAACCGCGTTAAGAATAATACACACTCCCCGTCTGAAGTCTGGACACACTTTCCCACTGGATTTGATGGGAACGTGTGTCCAGACCCTGACTGGTACTGGAGTTAAACCATCAACGGGAAGTTGAGGCTGAAGGTGGAGAGCTCTTCTCCCGGAGCATCAGCGCTGAAGTGTTCCATCTTTCAGGCGCCAACAGAACGCCAGCTGCGCTACAAAGAAAAAGTGACGGAGCTGCGAAGGAAGAGGAACTCTGGCCTCAACAAGGAGCAGAAGGACAAGTACATGGTGAGGAGAAAAGTCCGGGAGGCGTGCCGCCCGGCGCCACATTGCCGTTTAACACGCCTGCTTCCTGTCTGCCGCCAGGAGCACCGCCAGAGCCACGGGAGCAGCCGGGAGCCGCTGCTGGAGAACATCACCAGCGACTACGACCTCGAGCTGTTCAGGAAAGCGCAGGCACGTGCCTCGGACGACCTTGTAAGAGAGAGAACTCATCACCACCTCCCTCTTTTACTCCCTTTTCTCCTTCTTTTCTACCTTATTCCTGTTCTTCTCTGTTGCAGTCTGCAAACCCTCCTCCGCAGCCGCAGGAGGAGTCACAGATATGTTTGGTAGTTTGGAAATCACTTCCTGTCATCTTTATTCGTCAGTCACCTAGATTTTCTGCTCCTTTTAAACACAAACAAATCAATCTTTATTTTTATCTCTAAGATTAAAATGAATCAGAAGTTTTTTTTTCCTCATCGTTTCTTCGTCATGCTCAGTGGGAGACGCAGAACTCATCCATGAAAAGTCTTTTTACTTTCTGACCGCCTCCTCCACCGAGGTTTTCCTTCCTCCTGATCTTTGCTTCACCTCAAACTCTTCTATGAATAACTGGATTTTTTTTTCACTCCCCCACCTGTATGTCCTGTCTCTCCTGTCCCCCCTGTCCCCCCCGTCCCGGCGGTGCAGGAGAAGCTCCGTCTGGCCGGCCAGGTGTCGGAGGGCAGCAACATGATTAAGACCATCGTGTTTGGACGCTTCGAGCTGGACACCTGGTACCACTCGCCGTACCCGGAGGAGTACGCCCGCCTGGGGAGGCTCTACATGTGCGAGTTCTGCCTGAAATACATGAAGAGTCAGACCATCCTGCGCCGGCACATGGTGAGGGTGTGTGTGTGTGTGTGTGTGTGTGTGTGTGTGTGTGTCTGTGCGTGCGTGCGTGTGTGTGTGGGGAGGGGGCAGACATAAACGAGATCTGCTGTGATGAACGTTTCTGATTCTTACGAGTAACACCAACCGTAGACCTCCTGGACCTCCTCCTGTTCTGCAGGTTTTAGATGTTTACCTGCTACAACACACCTGACTCATTTTACACACACACACACACACACACACACACACACACACACACACACATATATATATATATATATATATATATATATATATATATATATATATATATATATATATACATATATATACATACACACACACACACACACACACACACACACACACAGTTGTGTTCATATGTATTCATACCCTTTCATTAAGGAAGGAAAAAAACAGCTGCCTGTAAAATAAGCTGAAATTGACTAAAGTAATAATAAATAAAAAATTTATGAAAATCATTACATTATTTTATAATTCTGGTTCAATAGAAAAGTGCTCTAATTTGTCCAGGATCAGTTTGTTTGTTTGTTTTATTTTCTTTCTTTAACTCGATTAAATGAAAAAACAGTGTCTTATATTACTAAATTATATTTTGCAAATGTTTAGTTATTGTTCCTTTTTTAAGTCTCCAGTTATTTGAGTGACTGTTGTAAATTCAGCCTTTTCTTTAATGAAAGGAGATGAATTTTCTGTCCCTGTCTGGTTCTTCGTTGAAGCTAAAATGTCCCTGATTGATAACAAAGCTTCTGTTTAGTGGTTTTAAAACTCATAGCTTAATGAATCCTGTTTTGACGCCTCAGGCTGCTCTGTTGTGTTCACACACACACACACACACACACAGACCGTGTTAACTTTGTCCTTAAAGACTCTAGTGAGAAAAAGAGACACTCTCTGCTGAGCAGAATGTTTGGGAACCGGATTAATAAACACCTACAGTGGAAATGATGTTTTAATGAAGAATTTAACACATCAAACTGTTTGCTTTGTAAGCAGTGAATGTATGAAGGAGTTTCCCACGCCGTTCTGATGTTTGTTGTTTGATCTGAAGGCCAAGTGTGTGTGGAAACATCCGCCAGGCGACGAGATCTACCGGAAAGGGAACATTTCTGTCTTTGAGGTGGATGGAAAGAAGAACAAGGTGAGTGTGCACGTGTCACATGCAGGGATGCTGCAGGAAGCAAAGCAAGGCGCTGAGCTGCCATGTTGGTCAGCAGACCAGCGTCTGGTGGGTCTTTTCCTGGAACGACCTCTGCTTCTTGGAAACACGTTTGACTTTTTGTGCTTCGTTTAGTTTAGTTTTCTCCCTCAGATAAAAACTCACTGAACATGAATAATTTGGTTAATTTAACAAGCAGTCGACATGAAAAGGCAGTTTGGTTTCCATAGCAACTCTCAGACGTGTTCACGAGCAGGATGAATGTAAAGTGAAGCAAAACTGCCTTTTTTATATCAAGTTGTTTGTTTAATTGGTTTTCTATGATCAATTAGTCATATTTATCCCTAGATATATTAGATTGTTATTTTTTTTTAAAAATGCTTCAACAAATACACAAAAAAAAGACCCAAACGCAGGACTATGAGGCAGGAATCAGGCAGACGTAGGCACTAGGATTTATTTATTATACATCATGTTTATATAAATATAATTTCAACTAAAAATGTCTCATGACGGCCGTTAAACGGTCCATATTTGTGCCCAACCAGTTCCAGTTACACACAACTTGGTGCAGAACACCAACAATGTGATGTCTATGTATGTTTGCGCTGAACAAAGAATAAATGACAATATTCATAACGGACTGCGGACAAAGCCAGGAGGACGTAGAGACGGGTGCAGGACAGAGACAAACACAGAAAAATGCTAGAGATCTGCTCTGACCAGAAGAGGTTTAACTTAAAGCTGGGTTAGGTAATGTTGCGCAGATACATGTTACTCTGGGTGAAGTGGTTCCTCGTCCTGATAGTAGTCTGTACATTTTGTAATCATGAACAATAAGAAATATAGTTAGACCCCTCAGTTTACTGTAAACCTGTAAAAACTCTGACCAATCCAAACATTCAGACCCAAATGAAGTTCTTCATTTCTTATATTTCATAGCTTCTTCTCCCGGCTCCCCTCCTCCCCCTCCAGCAGCACATACGTGATAGCCACACCCTGCAGATAAATAGCGTGTTAGGATGAAATAAAAAGTAGGGAAGAAGAAACTCGAAAGGCAAACATGGCTGAGAAAATGCAGGAAGGATTTCCCAACCCGGCTCGGTTTATTTGCCTCCTCCCGCTAAACAGCCGAGAAAGAGAAAATCTTTGGTGGAAAAAGCTGCGAATAAAAAAGCCTCGGATCATGCAAGGAGCAGAACCAGAGGGTGAGGAGCCAATACAATGGCAGGGGCCATGACAGTGGGAGGTGCCAAGATTGGGGGGAGTGGTCAATAGGTAGGAGGAGTCAAGACAGGGGGAGGGGCCAAGACAGGGGGAGTGGCTAAGAGAGGAGGAGCCAAGACAGGGGGGTTGGCCAAAACAAGGGGAGGAGCCAATGCAAGGGGGAGGAGCCAAGACAGGGCGCCACTTTCACATCCTGCTAGTTCCCTGACATTACCGACCCCAGCTTGGATACATGGAAAACATTGGAAAATTTCTAAAAAAAAAAAAAAAAAAAAAAAAAAAGCCAGGCAGAGGGACAGAATGTAATGTGGTTCATGAAACGCAGAAACCAGAACCGGAACCCAAACGGTCCGAACAGGAAACCCCAGAACACACAGAGGAACTATAACAAGACGAGAACTAAAACTCAGAGAAAAACCAGCAGGCTAAAAATGCATCTTTCTGTTTTTCATCATGTTTGTCAGATTTACTGTCAGAACTTGTGTCTGTTGGCGAAACTCTTTCTGGACCACAAGACTCTGTATTACGACGTTGAGCCGTTTCTCTTCTACGTCATGACCGAAGCCGACAACACGGGCTGCCACCTAGTGGGATACTTCTCCAAGGTAACGCCGGGACACGTGTGTGCAATGTCACGTCACACACTGATAGTGGCTAATATTGACACCTAGTGGGTAAACTGGGAATAGCAACTGTCTGGAATATCATTGTTCAACTGGAGAATCTGGTGTTTAGCCTCCATCTCTAACACATGTCCCCTAAAACTTCTCCTCAAACAGATTTTTTCTTTTTGAGAGGAAAATAAAGCAGATTATTAGTCACACGTGTTCCTTTTTAATGTGGCGCCTCGGTTGCTGCCGCTGATTTCCTCCAGTTTTACCTTTCATTATGCTCTTCTTCTGTTTATCGCAGCAACGATGCACAAACATGGCTGTGCTCAAAGGCCTACCGATTAAACTAAATGTTAAAAATAATTCTGTATAGTTAAGTATAGATTAAAACATGTTTTTTCTAACAATGTCATGGTTTCCTCATCATCTCTTATTGTTTGTATTGTATTATAGAAAAAGTGAGAATGATCCCGCAGCTTCTAACAGCAGCTTGTGCTTAAAATCCAAAGTGAAGATGTGTAACGTCGGAACGGATTTCTTCTCCTCCTCCACAGGAGAAAAACTCCTTCCTGAACTACAATGTGTCCTGCATCCTCACCATGCCGCAGTACATGAGGCAGGGCTACGGCAAGATGCTCATAGACTTCAGTGAGTCAGCACACCTGTCATGCTAACGCTACATCTTACCGTCACGCAGCTGCACACCGATCAGCGACAGGTGAACGCCGCCGCAACGAGGCTGAACAGCTGTGTGATCTGTCCCACCAGGCTACCTGCTGTCCAAGGTGGAGGAGAAGGTGGGCTCCCCCGAACGCCCCCTGTCGGACTTGGGACTAATCAGCTACAGAAGTTACTGGAAAGATGTTCTGCTGCGCTACATGAACAACTTCCAGGGCAAAGAGATCTCCATCAAAGGTCAGAGTTTATGCACGCATCAAAATGTTTGAAACTCGCAGCTGGAGGAAGAAACTGAGGGATGAAAAGCAAAATGTCAAGCCCGTTTTTTTCTTTACTTTTTCTGTAGTCGGTTGAGTGGTCCATGCTCCGTTAACTTTTCATCCTTTACCGTCCCAATAACACGATTAATAGTGAAATTGACTCCCATCCTAGACAAAAGGGAGGTACGCGCCAGAACAGAAGGTGTGTTGGAGGCTATGTGGTCAGGAAGGGGCGGACCACTCACACATATTCTGGAAAGGCTGAAAACTTAGAGCATATTGGGAGGAAGTTTGGAAAGTGTTAGGTTATGAACTCCCCAGAACAGGACTGGTGTTATACCCAGGAAACCTGACAGACGAGAACATCCAAGGTGAGGATAAATATCTAGTAAAGGCCCTGTTAGCAGCCAGCAAGAAAACTATTACTAGAGAACAGTATGAAGCCGAACCACCTACAAAGGCGCAATGGCTGAAAATAGTGGAGGAAATACATGAAATGGACAGACTAACGCATATACTGAGGATACAGGAGGGGAAATTTGACTCAAAGTGGGTTTAATATTAAAAAAAAAAAGAGGGGGCATGACACCTTAAATTCAGAAAAGTAGCTTAAGATTAGGACAATACCACTTATTAAGAGCAGAGGGCTCTCCCCTGTAACTAGAATATTTATTCTTATTATTTTGTTACTTTGTTGATAAAAAATCTACAAGGATAGAATTATGAGACTGTATACACAATTGTAAGTTTATTCAATCTATCTACAAATATAAAAGACAAATGTTTTTTTGTGTTGTTTTTTTTTTTTTTGCTGAAGTTCTGTCTGGTGACCAAGCGGCAACCTCCGGCGGTTAAAAGTGAATCCTATGCAGAAGTGCATAAAACTGCAGTTCCCCCTTCATCCACTAGAGGCTGCAAAACAGAGTGAATCTTCATAGACTCCCATGTTAAAAAGACCAACTTCACAGCAGAAATAAACATGTTTACAGCCTGGTACAAAAATCCAGTTTTGGTTTATAGGTCAGGTTTACCTTCATGACAACTGTGGGGGAAGTGAATTTTTTTGTAACTCGCCCCTTTAAAAGTAATTTAATCTGGAAGTTCGGCATATTTAGGGGCGGGTCCTTTTGATTGACAGGTACCAATCTCCAGCTTCAAGTAAGAAGAACGTAGAACAACTGCGGTTTTCAGCCGGTTAACAATGTGACTTAGCTTTAGCCCGCTTACCTCCGTTAGCTGGTTAGCTCCTGTTAGCTCCAGGTTAGCTCAGTTAGCTCTTAGCTACAGAAAGCTTGGCGTTCGCTCGATGTCAATCATCCACCATGATGCTCACAGCCCCCCTCTCTGCTCCACCTCTTTGCCCATATTTGTATTTTCCGGGCAAGACGACACACATGCCCCTGCCAAGATGGTGACGGTAGGAACCGCCCACTGAGCTTCATTTCAGCTCTTCAGAAACCTACGGGTGACGTCACAGAGGCTCCGTCCACCTCTTTATATACAGTCTATGGGGTTGACATGGTTAGGGTGGGGGTTAATCTAATTTAATTTCATTAAGTCAACTCAACTTATAATTATTCGAAAGGTGCTTTATGGGGCAGATTATATAAGATTTAATCTTCTATCTGTGCCTATTTGTTCATGTATAACAATGTAAAGTTAAACTGAACATGAAATGAACAAATAAACTTGTAACATAATGTCAGTTCAACTAGACATTGTATTGTTGTGAAAAATACTCAATAAAAACTTAAGTGACAAAAAAAATAAATAAAAAAAATTGACTCCCATCCTGTGGGACCCACGGGATTCCTGAAAAAACGTCAGCCTCTATCTCAGACCTGACATTAATATGGAGTTTTAACAACACAATCAGATTTACCTTCCACTTCCTGCCATTTCTCCAGAGATCAGCCAGGAGACGGCTGTGAACCCGGTG
Organism: Telmatherina bonti; assembly: GCF_933228915.1. Taxonomy (NCBI): domain Eukaryota; kingdom Metazoa; phylum Chordata; class Actinopteri; order Atheriniformes; family Telmatherinidae; genus Telmatherina; species Telmatherina bonti. The sequence goes on from NC_136612.1 coordinate 11,157,187, forward strand.
GATATCGTCAGCACACTGCAGTCCCTCCAGATGCTTAAATACTGGAAAGGGAAGCACCTGGTTTTAAAGAGACAGGTAAGAAACAAATCCAGATGTTTCCTCCTGCTGCTGGCTAGTTCTTCTTACTTAACCTTGACTCATCCTCCTCCTGAAGGACCTTATCGACGACTGGAAGGCCAAGGAAACCAAGCGTGGCAACAGCAAGGCCATCGACCCCACAGCCTTAAAATGGACCCCACCAAAAGGGACATAGAGGCGCTTCCCTCGGACCCCCAAAAACACTCACATGTATCCGCACAGAGGTCCTCCTCCGCACACTGGCATGCTCATTATCCCTGAGGCTAAACCCTCACAGCTGTAACAGCAGCAAACCCAGCCGGCCGCTACTTTGGGTTCAAACGGTCACTGAGCTGCTTTCAGTCAAACAAATGGAGCTTATTTATAAAGATAGTGGCACTTTGTTTGGATCTTGTGCAGAATTAGAGTAAAATGAGCGATGAACCTGTACGTGTTACAGAACTAATTCATCAGACTGGCATGTTAAACTAAAAATTTATGTGACTGATCGGTTGGAATAAAAAGCTTTAGATGACTGTGAAATGGTTAGGATGCATTTAGAGCTGTAAACCCCGTTATGAAGTCTTTAAATCGTTGTATTTGGTGACAGTTTTATGCCAGGGGTCCGCTCTCTTTCTTTCTGACATTTTGTTCAATTCCTGCTCAGAAAATTCAGGAATTTTCTATCGTTTGTTCTGTAAATTCAGGAATCCTTAAGTGTAAAGTTTAAACTCTTATTACACTTTTATTTTAAGATTTAAGATAAAATGCAAAGTGAAGAGCCGCTGGGAAAAAGACTGGCTGCCGACATCTCTGCGTTCGCTTCCTGAAAAGTAAAAGTAATGAAAAGAAAAGGCATCGTTCGCTGTCCTCTTCCTCGTCACTTCATTAGCGAGCGCAACAGGCGTCTGCTAATTCAATCTGCAACAGCCGGTATGGACCCGGTGTCGCTTTTCGTTCTGTTTTTATGATGATTGACACACCACAGGCCGGCCGGATGCCATTAAACAGGACTCGGCCTGGATGTCCTCCGTTTCTAAGAATAGGAGCCGTTTTTTGTTTGATACCTTTTAAATTGGTTCAAATAAGATTAACATGCTGCTAGCATCACATGCTAAATACAGAGCTGCTACATAAGCTTGAAAACTAAGTAGACTTTCATCATTTCTCTGAGTGGTGCCATAAATCCTCTTTAGGTGTCCAACAAACCTCCTGCAGCCGTCATTTATACACCCACTGCATGTATTGCTGAGTTTTGGCCTTACGTTTTAGCAGTCAGCTAAAGTTGCAAACATTCGGTCAGATATTTAGAGGAGTTTTCAGACTAAATTTTCCTGTAAGATGGAAGAAACGCCTCCGTACAGTGACTGTTTGAACCCAAAGCAAAGTGACACACCTCTCTCGGCTTCTCTCATGCAAACAAGCGCATGGTGTCTGGTTTTTATCTCCTGTCAGTCAGTTCGCTGGGAAGCTATAGCTGCCACTGGCCATGTTTTAACTGTGTTGTCTTCAGGCAGGATCCTGCTCTTCTTGTTTGTTTCCCATTTTTTCTCCCATTTATCTCAGTAGTGTCGTTTTATTGTTTGTACAAGTTTGACTGTTTGTTCTGTGTCCTTTATTCAGTTTTCACTTCTCAATTATATTTATACTTTTTCTATCTCAAAGGTGTTACCACTGTTCAAAACGGCTCATTTTAAGCTTCAATGTTTTGTTTTTTATTCTGTTTACATTTTAACATTCAGAAAAGTGTGATTTTTTTTTTTTTTTGACTAAATTACTTTTGTTAAATACGTGTTATTTATATTCTTTCAAAGGTATGTTAACTGCGTAGACGAGGGGGTTGAGGAATGTCTATTTTGTAGGGCTGGATTCCTTTTTTATCGGACTTGTCTGTGGATTTGAATATATTTCAAAGCTTTTGAAAGGTACAGGAGGGAGAATTTAATGCCCACTCCCACCCGTAACTCCCGAGCTAACAATGACAGAAGTCATTTCCATTTCAAATATTTGAGGTCCCTGATCAAAAGTGACACAGTTGAGTCAAAACGTGTAACTTTTGCACGTTGTCAGTCCTTATTACCACTGTAATTACTGCCACGGGCACTTAGACGACGTAAATGGATTGTTTATGTAAGCTGAGAAAAGCCGCTAGCTCAGTGTGACTAGTTCAAATTTTATTATATTTATTGACAATCTTCATATTTATTTACGTAGTTCAGATTAGAGAAATGGTTTAAATCTTTTGGTAAATGTGCTTTGAAAGAAAGCGAAAGGCTGTGGCTTTTTCACTTGACTTAGCATAGCTAACCTTGGAGTGTCTCTGTATGTCTATAAAACAACAAACATGTTAAAAATATTCTTTTTTGTTTCCAAAACTCAGCAAATTGAATTCAGTGAATATTTATAAGCCTTAGATGCTCTGAATGGTTGATTGTATCATACATGGCTGAAGCTGTGATCTCAATTTTTCCTCCATGCAGTTTGTATTAAGCTAAGCTAAACTAAGCTAGGCTAAGCTTGCTAACGACTACTAGCAGGACGTATGTATTTAGTTTGTAAGAACAGTCTTTTTTCTTGGTCTTTATCTGACTCTAAGCACCAAATTAAATCATAAACCTTGATTGTTTTTATTTGAATTTAAATTAATTGATCTGGAAAAGGGGACAATCAACCTATAAAACAAGCTAAATGCTAACTGACCCAAGTTAGCCAAAAAGCTCATTTCAGGCAGCCTTTTTTATGTTAGTGAACATTCAGAATAACAAAAAAAATTAAACATAAATGTGAATAAGCAATGGAAAGACTGTGTGGGTATGACGAACGCAAAAATGTAATGACTAGCAAAGTAATTTCCGATTAAAAACAACCTAGTTGTAAATATTTAAACACTGAAGACGTTTGACAACAGTTAACGTAGATCCAATCTTTTATTTTTACTTTTTTCATTGTGATTTAATTGTTTAAATGTGGAACTATTTACTTTTTATTTTTATTTTTTGCCTGATGTTTTTTGTTTTTTTTTGCTTTTGTTGGTTTTTCTATGTTATAAGATGTGTGGCCTTTTAAGTACATAAGTTTGGTTGTTTTCTTCTGTGTGTCTTTATTCTTTCTTTTCATTATATTTTTGTTGTCTTTCTTTAACCATTCACATTTTATTAGCATTGTTACAGAAATATATTTGGAGTAATGTTGTGGTCGCATTGCATTATGGGGGAAAGAGACCGAACACATTATATGGCCTTGTTTTCAGAGAAAGACAATTCTGTTTTTACAGCTTTAGTAAAGGGATGGTTTTCATGTTTGTCCTTGACTTTTTTTTGCCTTCTTTTATATAACAAGAAAGTTTCTTTTTCACTTAGTGATGGTTATTCCTTTTAAACTGGTTTGTCCTCAGGGACCTGCATCCACTGGTACATTTTTATTGAATTTTCAGGCTGCCAATGATATTAAACAACTATGCGGTGAAAAATTTGTTAAAGGTGTTTCAGGGTTTTTATGGACTCAACATGCACCAAAGATCATATATTTTGGGACGTATATTCATTAAATGCAATGGGAAAGTGTCCCAAAACTTATGATAAATAGTGTAACGTTGACCTGAATGTAAAGTTCATGTTGATCAGAAAAAAGTTTAATTATTTTGTCCAAAAATGCCCAACAATTTGTTCAGTAAGTGATCCTGTGTAATGTTGAAGTATCCAGACATGATATTTTTATGGTAATTTTCATTTTAATCAGTTTTTTTTTTTTTTTCTGTTGTCTTCATCCTGATGTCTTATTGTTTATTTTGAGCGAGCTTTCTGTGCCAATGGCAGCTATAGATGTGCAGCTTGGGAGCACTTTGTTGGTTACTAACCCACCTCAATAGGATTACAGTTACTATGAAAGCATTCCACCACCCTCCATCAGTCACCAGCGAGCTTTTGTAGTACTGCTACCTGATTACTCACACAAAGCAGCGACACACAAGCAGGTAGTGTGGCGTCGAGATGTAGCTCAGTTGTGCTTTTGTACTCGCTTCTCCCTCCCTCCTCAATAAACAAAAAGATGCTAGAACACTGAACTATGTCTGATGTGTTTGTATGTCAGCGGTTTCCCATGCCAATGCCATTAAAGGGTTAAACCTTTCAGGTAAGGGCTAAAGAAGTCAAATCAAATACTTTATAAAATATTTCTAACTCAAATATTTATAGAAATGGAACATTTATTACTGACTTGAAGGTGATTTTGTAGCAGGTATTTAGTACAAATTCTTTATTATGGTGAGCCTTTTGCTTTATTTATTCTGCTTTGTTATTAATCCAAAATGGAAATGAACCCTTTAAAGGCCCAGCCCATCAAAACAGTAAATAAATAACAGGTTTTTATTTGCCCATTTAACAAAATGTAACAAAAAAACATTAATTTGAAGGGGATATTTACCATTTATTACCATGTGACATGTGAAATTAATATAGTGTATTTTTCTGCTTCCTGGTATCTACTTGGAGGCAGAAGATGAGCAACACATTGTGTTTAAGATTTTGAGCAAAGTTTTTGCTGTGAAGTTGTGCAAAATGTCTGTATGTTAACGTCACACTGGGCTCTACAGGTTTAGAGATGGTGTGAAGTAGGTGACCCCTGGATTAAAAAAAAAAAAAACAGGCAAGGGATCTGAAATGTTGGGCTTAACGTTTACTTTAGATTTATTTATTTGTTTATTTATTCATTCATTCATTTATTTGTTTATTCATTCATTTATTTATTTGTTTATTTATTCATTCATTAATTTATTTATTCATTTATCTCTCTGCATCTTGGAAAACTCAGAAAAGTGACACAAAAGCGTAGGATGTTCTTCTGTTTTTAAATAATATAAATGCAGCATTTTACCAGATAAAACATGGACAGAGAAATATGTGACCAAAACAAAGTTTTATTCATTAATCTGCAACATTATGAACTTTACCGCACATCTGTAAAGTGAATGAAACATGTTTTTCTTGTTTTGTTTTGTTTTTTTTCCCATAAACAATGAAAACGGTGTTTCAAACATAGTCAGAATAAATAAACTGCCATGTTGCTGCAGCTTTCCAGCCCAACATTGATCTTCAACAGTAGCAACACAAAGTATCAGATCCCAGCTGTAAATGCTGGGGCTCAAAATAAATCATATTTATTTTTATTTCATGTGAACACATACAATGAATGACATCTACAGGAAATTATAAAAGGAGAGGTGGTGAAGTGCTTTAGTTTGCTTTTTTGTCTTTTCAGTGTTTTAGACCGTTTTTCTGGTCACTGTGTCTTGTTGATCAACAACGCCGGACTGAACAGGGTTGTGTCATTTAAATGGAGTTTTTAACTGGGTTTTAGAGTTTTTTGTTCTTGTTTTTCTTCTTCAGTAGGATTCAGATTCCCACTCATCTTCCATGTCTGAAAAAACAGAAAAACAGAAAATAGTCTGATCAATAAGAAGGTATTTCCATAAGAGAAGATCAGATTATTGACCAGTTTGGCTGCCGTCAAGCATGCAAAAGCAGATTTTATAATCACACACACAAAAAGGACACATCGGCTTTTGCATTACCTCCTCCTAAACTTCTTCTGCCCATGAGTCCAACAAACATCTCTCCTTTGTTGTTATTTCCTGATAAAGAAGAAACATAAAACAAAGGATATTTTATAAGAAGCAGAAACACTAAACAAGTTTCTGGTAATGTTTTTACTCACTTTTCCTGCCCAGTCTCACAGGTTGAGACGCACCTGAAACAAATAAGGAGGAACATTTTCATCATTATTAATATTAAAACAATTACAATACGAGGAAATAAATGTTTCAGTAAAACAAAGAGCAACAAATCAGCTTCAAACTCCCCATAAAGTACAATTCTACTGTTATTTATTGGTTTGTTTACCTGGGCTTCTTCCCATCAGGCCGTGGAACTGCTGTGCTTTGGAACGCTTTATTAGATCTGCAAGCCGGATAGTTATTCCTCTCTCTAGTGGGTAGCCCTACACACACACACACACACACACACACACACACACACACACACACACAGCAGAGGTGATCGTTTAGGCAGTCTACAGGGCTGAATGAGGCGGTTTATCCCTCATGCAAATGATCCCTGCTGTCTGCTGGGTCTGTCCATGGTGCTGAACGTAGAAGGTTTCTCTCTCGCAGGTTGGGATCTATTGAGCTCGTGCAGATAAATCGATGAGGTTGATGATGCATTTCATTACCTGCAGCTGTTTTATAAAACGTCTCAGTCCTATCCATTTAAAGCTCAGATAACATTGTTTCTATTCGTTGCACAGGGAAGACTTTTCTGTCATAAAAACAGCAAAGAAAATAATAATTAATCACGGTAGAAAAGCTACTATACTCTCCCAGATCCCTTTACATTTAGGTTACGTTCATTTCGCAAACGCTAAGCTGATTTTTGCCGTGTAGCTGGTAGGAGGTTGATTCTTTATTCCTGTGAAGCAGTCAGATGTAGTGACAGTGAGAGCAGATGCTTCCGCTTCACGTATCCGTGTTGTGAGTTTTTTTTTCAGCTTCTCGCAGATCGGCGACTTTTCTCCATAAAGAGATACTTCAGCTGCACGTCGCGCGAACTTCTTTCGCTCGAGTTTCGCGTCAGGCGAAGTCCGTCCGCCCCGAATCCCAACTTCACTTTCAACAACACTGATGTTGTGGTTTGGTTGTGTTCACTGCTGTAGCCTATGGTGCGAACAATGAGCCTCTTTATTTTTGGGACTTTTTTTTTTTTAGTCAACTTCCCTAATTGTGTTCATTTGGTTGTAGAGAAAGGGGAACTTTATTAGGTTAGGTAACAGATTTAAAAAAAAAAAAAAAAAAAAAAAGTCCAAAATTGTTATGTGTTGCTTCATATCTGTTTATGAGCTGCAATAGGAAAATTTTAAGAAACTTTACATAAATGCTAAAGTTAGTTTCTTATTTGCAGCTTGACCATAAAAATATCAGATAAAGTCCAACTTAAAAACATCCAAATTGTGATTTTTTTTTAAAAATCATTCAGAGTGACTTTATTAAAACATGTCTTGTTCTAAACAAACATACTTTCTCCACTAAATCATGCTTTAACAACACACGTAGATTCTTCCAAACACACTGTATGACTTGAGAAACCGTGATTTTAAAATGGAAAAAAATATTTAATGATTTTTTAAACAAAAATAATGTAAATGTATTATAATATTAATAACCATTTCACAAATCAGAAACGTCATAATGCTAAAGAATCCAATAAAATGATGCTCATTTGCATATTACTAACCGGATAAAGGTAACAATTCAGAAACAGCGTGGAAATGAATGTCTTCTACGCTAAGATCTACCATCCTGCAGATCTACACCTGACTCAAACCAATGGTTCATTGACAGGAGTTGACAAGTTGTTGGACAAAGTTTTCATTTAATCAGGTGTGTACCGCTGGAAGGTAGATTCTGAGGATCTGCGATGGTCACTCCTGTCATTTGTGAACTGCATCAGTCGTCATGGTCTTATAAAAACAGCCTATCTGGCTTTTGCATTGTCTATAAAGCGAGTCGGGATCACTTCAGTGATTTTTTTTTTTTAAGAACATTTACTGAAATTAGAGGAAAAACTAGCCTTAAAAGGATGTGTTCATGTGATTTTTTTTTTCTTCGAAAAGCAAAGCATCTGATTGCTCCCTTCCCAATTAAGTTCATGCAAATACTCTGCGCAAATACGCCCTGCGGTTTACCTGCCACTTTTCCAGCGTCCACACCTCTCCGCCTTCACCGTCCTCCCCGGAAAGAGGAGTCCCCAACGCGCCGAAAATCTGCACGAACACGACCACCAGGAGCACAGCCGCACATTTCACAGCCTCCATGATCCCTTGTCAGCAGCAGGAATCACAGCAGCGGTGAGTGATCAGAAATAAGCCTGATATGTCAGCACGCAGAGGCTCACTAACTTCAGCCTCTAAAAAATGCTTCTTCTTGAGTTTGTGCTTTAATTCCACGCAGAAGCTCCCCTCGTGCTCTTTTAAACTCCTTCTAAGCCCTCCCCTCACATGCACCCTGCAGGCCAGAGTCTTTTCTCCTCCTTTGTCTGACTCATGGGGCTTTGGCAATGAGTAAACACCCTGTCTGAAGCAAACCATCCAAACTGGGAAGGACAGACGTGTTGATTTGTTTCTTTGGCTGATATGAGACACGTTTTGAGTCATCAGATGCATGATACAATATTCAGTACGCCAATCTGTATCATGATTAGCTCTGACAGGTTAGATTTTTCTTGTCTTCCAACCTGAGCCGATCACCATCATGTTCCATGTCATCTTTAGGGTTTATTGTCACCTTCTTCTGTTGCGATCTGATTATCAGGCTGTGATGTACCTTTGCTATTCAGGATTTGTTTTGTGTGACTGAAGGTGGGTGCCACAGTCACCTGATTCATAAATACTACTTACAATAATCAGTTCTTCACTAAAATCTGGGATTTTTTGTATCGGCGTGACTCACACACATCTACGGCGGAGGCCCCCAGAGTCCTGCTCTTCTGTCCTTTATCTTCTGTTTCTTACGTTAATCCCCTTCCTAGTGTTTCGTCTGTGTGTGTTTTTTCTGCATTTCTTTAGTTTTTTTCAGGGACAGTGCGCATAAATCAGCGTCACTATAAATGCCCAAATGGTTCCATGTTGACTGATGCCTCTTGGCCAGCACGACTGCAGCTAATGTGATAGTGTGGAAGGAGGCAGTAAAACAAAAAAAAGAGAAAGATTTGAGCAGCGATGCAAGAAGCATGCCAAGGAAAACATAAAGATTTGATATAAAACACCATAAAAAACATTAGAACAGGATGTTCCAGTTTTAAAAGCTAAAATCCCACAACTTCCACTCCTTTATTCCTTTTTTCTAACACTTTTAGCTGGAGTTAAGACATAAATGCAGAATAAAAACAAGTTAAGCAGACAAAAAACATACAGAACATTCTTAAAGGTAGAGTATATAAGATTTTCAATATTTAAAAAAAATAAATAAATAAAAAAAATAAAAAAATAACTACAATCATAATTAGAAAGTTTTTTTAAAACATGTAGGTTCCAGTCTGTCCATATTTGATGTGTTATTAAATTTAAGTTTAATTAATGACAAAGACCCTTCTTGAATGTTTGCCTACCAGTAAAAAAGAAAGTGCTTTTTGTCATTTGTCATTAATTAAACTTGTAATTTAATAACGCATCAAATATGGACAGACTGGAACCTACATGTTCAAAAAACTTTCTAATTATGATTGTAGTTATTTTATTAGTTTTTTTTTTTTTTTTTAAATATTGAAAATCTTACATACTCCACCTTTAATATAAGTGAAATGCATGTATCTGAATAGAAAGTTTCAGAATAAACTTTTCCCATCAAACAAAATCCACATAATCCCTCAATATTCACCAGTTTTGTTAAAATGTGCTTTTAGGTTCATTTAGATGATTTCTGATAAAGGAGGTGAAATCACATCAGAGAAATTGATAAATCTGTTTTTTGTCTTATTTTTTTTCAAGCATCGCCGTTGTTTGTTGTGTTTTCTGGTTTACTTTGCTCCTCAGTGTATATTTGCCGTGTGGTTTCTGTCAGATCATCTTCATCGCTGCCAGATAATCACTGTTTCCCTGTTTTTGTTGTTGTAAGTTTATTATTAGTCTTCATGAAACCAGGTGTCATTGCGCTCGCCTGCCTCGTCAGTCTGCTTCTGGGTCCACTTCTTCCTTCAAACTGTGGCTTTTTTCCTCATATTTGACCCTTTCCTTTGTAAAGGAAACTGACAGTGGAAATGTTTTCACTGATGTAAAAAGTCCATTTTGTCCCCGACAGTGAGCGCGCTCAGATCAGTCACTGACTCTTAACCTTTTGGATGATAAGAGCTTTTCTGAGCATCTTTACGAGACTTAAACCCCCTCACAGGTTTGTTTCCCTGGATTAAGGGCGTTAGCGAGATTAAGGAAGTTAAATCGGAGCTCCGTAAAGATACAAACACACATGAAGTGGTTTGTTCCTGCAGATGCAACATCTTGGCTGATACCTGGTCAGGAAAGCTCGGCGTGCATATGCCAAACAGATAATGAAGACGTGATCAACGACGTGCAGTCTGCGCTGTTGTTTTAAAGGCTGAGGAAGGGATCATGCATGGAGAGCCAAACTGATGACAGACTTTTTAGAGGCAGATTAAAAGACAACGTGTGAAAATGTGTTGGTCCTAGTCAGTTGATGTGATTGTAAATAAATCATCCCATCATGTCGACATGAAGCATCACACAGTTTCTGCACATCATGATGAGAATCTCCCGTTCCACCACGTCCCAAAGCTGCTCTGCTGGATGTAGATCTGGTGACTGTGGAGGCGTTGGAGGACAGTGAACTCATCGTCATGGTGGAGATGATGTGAGCTTTGTGACATGGTGCATCATCCTGCTGGAAGTTTCCATCAGAAGATGCTACACTGTGCTCAGAAAGGGATGGACATGGTCAGCTGCAATTACAGTGGTGGTTAAACCATGTCATGCTGGTACTAAGGGGACCAAAGTGGGACAAGAAAACCTCCCCCCACCATCACACCACCACCAGCCTGAAGCGTTGATCCTGACGGCAGGATGGATCCATGTTGTCATGATGTTTTCAGCAGATTCTGATCCTACCATGTGAATGTGGAGCTGAACTGGAGACTCATCAGACCAGTTTCTCCATCTTCTATTGTCCAGTTCTGGTGAGTCTGTGTGAATTGTAGCCTCAGTTTCCTGTTCTTACTGACAGGAGGGAACCCGGTGTGGTCTTCTGCTGCTGGAGAACATCTGCTTCCAGGCTGGACGGGTTGGGTGCTCAGACATGATGTTCTGCAGATCTGGGTTGGAACCAGTTCTTACTGATCTTCCTGTTGTCTTTCTATCATCTCCAACCAGTCTGACCATTCTCCTCTGACCTCTGATTCTCTGTAAACTGGTGAGATGGTTGTCTATGAAAATCTGCAAAATTTTTGCAACAACCATGTTGAACGTCACTTAACCCTTTCCTGCATAGTGGCCATATAGTGGACACCTATTTACAAGCATTTTTCTTGCATATTCATGAATGAGGATGGTATGTTTGTAAATAAACCACTTCAGTGGATGTTAGTGACTCATCCAATACGTTTCCACTCACTGTAGAATAAATAAATATATGATATCAATGAAAATAATATAATTACACACGTTTACCATTGTGAGAAATAGGAAAAGGAAATGATACAGCTAGATTTTATACAAGACTTACATAATTATGCTTATATATTTCTTTACAGATATTTTATATAATACATTAGAATAAATAATAAATCATCATAAATTCTAAATATTACTAATAAACAAAACAGTATCCTTGCATATGTCTGTAGAGGTAAAATACTGTCCTTAAAAAAATAAGGTTTCATTGTGTTTTATTAATTCATGCATGAAAGGGTTAAATCTCTTTTCTTCATCATCCTGATGCTCAGTTTAGCGAGTCGTCTTCATCACGTCTACATGACTGAACGTGTTGAGTTGCTGCCATATGATTGGCTATATAGATATTTGTGTTAACAAGTGGATGAACAGGTGAATCTAACGAAACATATCTTGTCCTTTTCTCATCTTTTTAACCACTAAAACATATTTTACATTAATCTTGGACTCCACCCTTGATGTTCAATTCAATTCAATTCAATTCAGTTCAATTCAACTTTATTTATATAGCATCAAATCACAGCAATACCATCTTTACGCTTTACAGACAGGAAAAAAACATAATGAAAGCCAATTCATATCAGCCTACATAAGGAAACCAACAGATTGAGTTGTTCTAATGTGATGATAACTCTGATGATGAGGACTCCGGTAAAAGGAAGATAATTAGTCTGAGATCTTCATTTGTCTTTTGTGTCCTGTTAGTTTAAACAGGATCCTGAATCAAACATTAAACACCCAGAGCTGCCATTTTATTCCTCTATGGTCCTGATTGGGGTCAGCAGCTGACCCTCAGTCTGACCTTAAACAATTGAATGACTGACCAGTCACTCAGCCATTTCTGTATGGATGTGTAACAGTTACTAATGTCTTTACATTATTCGCTCTTTCGATAAAGACTTCCTCAGTCAGACTGCCTGCAATTATTCTCTTTTCAATCAGCATCTATTGAGATGTTGCACTTCGAAGTCATCTCACTCATTGCATGTATACTAATATCAGAGGCCGAGAAGACTGTCAGGAAACAGCTGCAGCAAGATAAATCTGATTTCTTCTCCAGTGTCCCCCATCATAGCGAACATCTACATGGAGGAGGTAGAAAGCAGACCACTGAGCTCCGACAGGGGAAAGCACCCAGTCACTGGTGCAGATATGTGGACGTTTTCACAGAACTCATCAACTTAGTAGACAGAATCAGAATATTCATCAGATAAGTTGAGTGAGGGTGCCGGGGTTGGGTATAAAAGGGGCTGTGACGTCTTGGTTTGGCGACCTGTCCATGGTATACCTGCATCTCACCCAATGATTGCTGGGATAGACTCCAGATTCCTTCCAAATAAAAGAATGAATAAAAAATTAAAGAATGAATATATATATATACGTATGATATGCACCCAAGCGGCAACCTCCGGCGGTTAAAAGTGAAGCCTATGTGGAAGAGCATAAAACTGCAGTTCCCCCATCATCCACTAGAGGCTGCAAAGCAGAGCAAATCTCCATAGACTCCCATGTTAAAAAGACCAACTTCATATCAGAAATAAACATGTTTACAGCCTGGTTCAAAAATCCATTTTAGGTTTAATAGGTCAGGTTTACCTTCATGACAACTGTGTGGGGAGTGAATTTTTTTCTAACTTGCCCGTTTAAAAGTAATTTAATCTGGAAGTTCAGCATATTTAGGGGCGGGTCCTTTTGATTGACAGGTACCAATCTCTGGCTTTAAGTGAGAAGAACGTAGAACAACCGCGGTTTTTAGCTGGTTAACAACGTGACTTAGCTTTAGCCCGCTTACCTCCGTTAGCTGGTTAGCTCCCGTTATCTTGGGGTTAGCTCGGTTAGCTCTTAGCTACAGAAAGCTCGGAGTTCGCTCGATGTCAATCATCCACCATGACGCTCATGGCTGCCCTCTCAGCTCCACCTCTTTGTCCATATTTGTATTTTCCGGGCGAGACGACACGCATGCCTCTGCCAAGATGGCGACGGTAGGAACCGCCCACCGAGCTTCAGTTCAGCTCTTCAGAAACCTATAGGTGACGTCACGGAGGCTCCACCCATCTCTTTATATACAATCGATGTATGCAACACATTAAATGTCCTGTGAACAAGGACCTCACCTACATCTGCCACATAAACAGAAAAAGTTAACATATTTTGAGATGTTATGGATGTTAACATAGGTAGTTGATAACGATCTGATGCTGTTAATCGAAAACACCAATTATATGATGTCTCATAAATAAACAACACAGCCGGATTGTCTCGTTTTTTTAAAGCCTCATCTTCTGTGTCGCCCAAAAAACGTTTGCATGTGGACGAAAGGTGCAAACATGGAGAGTAAACTCCGTGATACCAGTGTGTTTTTGGTATTCCCCTAAACTTCTCCACACTGTCGTTTTCCAGTGAAGTCGAGGAATAAAGCTGAGAAAAGACAATAGGATGCCTCCTTTTACTATTCAAATGTCTGCCTACCTGTCTCTCTCCCTCTCTTCTGACGGGTGTGGCTGGGACTGTTGCCATGGGAACTGATTATAGATTAATGGCTCGTTAGCAGCTGCTTATACAACATTCATTCTCTACCAGTTTGGCTCTTTCTGATGGTGTTTAGGACACTTTTGGGGAGCGTGTCTCTCTGTGACAAGTTTTGCCTTTGAGTAACACCTGTTGTATGTCATTTTTTTAGTGTTTGAAAATCACCAGTATCACACACTCACTGCTTAGTTTCTCTACTTGCATCTATCATAGGGTGGTGAAAGTGAACCTTTGTGAAACACTGAATCACTTTGACTCATCTGCATCAAAGCGTTGCTTAAAATGATTTGATCCAGTCAAAGAGTGACAGCTGCTGGCTGTGCATGTATGATGTATTTGAGAGGAAGTGATGATATGGCTTCATTACTTCACAGGTGTCGTGGCCAGGAGATATATTGGGCCAGGATTTAACCAGCGCTGCATCATCTTAAACCTTTCTAATGACTTTTGGTTCTAAATAATTAAATTAAGACAAAAAACTCCTTTTTGGGTCTTTTCCTGCCGCGTACTACCAGATACCAAGAGCTTGCTGCTATCGGACCATCTTGATCAAAGGTACTAAACAACTGCACTAATTTACTTCTTTATTTTTCTTGTCGAGAGAGTTAGCGACGCTTCTCGTAGGTCAGTCTGTCAGTGACAGGGAGGACAGGAGGTACATGGGGTTAATGAAAAAATGAGCTGAAATGATCAACTGCGATTGGTGAGTTAATTGCCGTAGAAACAGAGCAGATGAGATCTCAGCTACTGACAATGTTGTTAATCTGACATCTTTTGTCTTTATCTGCTCAAATCGGGAACGGCTGTAGAGATAAAAGCAAGCAAATATGAGATATATGAAAATAAATAAGCAAAATAAGGGGAAATGTCTATGATTAGATAAATAATAAACTGATTATAACAATTGACCTTTTGCTAAACCCCGCCCACAACCAGTTATTGTCCAATCACACGTCATTAGCATGTCTGATTGTGTAAGCTAGGTCTGACAGTCCACAATATAGTGAAGGTGCACCTATGGATTGTATAAATTGGACTGCAGGTATCTCTGAAAACACAACTGGTGTGGATAAAACAGTGTGGAAGGCCACACTCGCAGCTGAATGTCTCAAAAATAAACAAGCATGCGTATGTCTGCTCAATGGAAAGGCAAGTGTTGTCCTGCTCTAAAGGTGATGACATCGCTAAATTTTTTATTAAGGTTATGATAAATATTCATTTATATTAGCCCTTTAGCTAACTTTGGTGAATCTTTGCTGTTCAATGTTACATTCGGTCTTGATGCTGGGAAACTTCTAACGTTATGTTTGGTCAGTTTAACTAGCAACACAAAAGTAGCTAGCCAACTAGCATACAACATTCGCTTCTTAACAAGTAGTTTGAACTTACTTTGTTTGCATTTTTCATTTGGCATTTTGTGATTGGAAAGCCTATTCCTTGGTACCCTAACCAAACACTTTCTGTACCGGCGTAGTATCTCTTCCCT
Source organism: Telmatherina bonti (assembly GCF_933228915.1). Classification (NCBI taxonomy): domain Eukaryota; kingdom Metazoa; phylum Chordata; class Actinopteri; order Atheriniformes; family Telmatherinidae; genus Telmatherina; species Telmatherina bonti. The sequence continues at coordinate 11,172,485 of NC_136612.1, forward strand.
GCCTATTTTAAACCCTTTTGCTTCAGTAAAACACACCGGTATACCAGCTATCAACATCATGACATTTGCTAGCACTCCATCGGCTACAGAAAGCTTGACAGGTGTAGCAACAGTAACAAAGGGACGGGGTTTTTGCAAACGGCCAATTAAAGTTGTAATCTAATATGAAATATAAAGTAAATTTGATTTCTGCCTGCACTCTCAAAAATAGAGGTACAAGATAAGGACATTTCTGTGCCTATAGGTACATTTTAAAGAAATGTTCTCTCAAAAGTACAATACTGGTCTTTAAGAGACCAGAAGCACACCTTCAGAGTACGAAAAAGGGTTAAAAGTGACAAAGTACAAATTTGTACCAGTTCAACCATAAGGATACCTGCAGCATTGAAAAATGTGATGTTAATGGCTGTAATGTTACAAACTAGAGCAGAGTTGAGTGATGACAGTAGTACTACTTAACAGTCATTTACTACACCAGACAATGAAGGTCAGATGCTACAAACTAAGTGTATGTCTGGTCAGTATTTTGAGTTTTTGAAGATTATTTCTAGATTAAAGATAATATTGCTAATTGGCATGGACCAGGCCTAATCCTGTGAAAACATAAAAAACATAACTTGAAAAGGTGAGGTTGAACTTGATAAGGTACAAAAATAGACCAGAACTGAAGGGTACACAAGCTGGTACCTCTATTTTTGAGTGTGTGCTTATAGTTGGTTCTGCCCACGTTGACAACACCACTTCTGTAGCCTTCTGCCAGTCTACTAACCATCTTCCACTTGCTGCACTTCTCCAGTGTACTTCAACTTCTGCTTGACTGCCTCTCCAGTAAGCAGGTTCTTCTATTCTCACCACAGTGAGATAAAACTTTAACCTTTTCAGTCCAAGTTTGGTTGAGTTCAAGTCCTAGTTTTCCTAGGTCATTACAAAAATATCAGAAGAAAACTGCCAAGATGTTTTTTCCATCAACAATTAGGATTATTATTCCCTGTATGTCTTTATTCACTGCTGCACGAATACTTTGGACCAGATCACAAGTTTTATCAGCCAATTAGCTTCACAGTCATCACATCTGGGCATTTTTTAGCGTCTGCATCCTCTTCATAAAATGTAGACAATTTGGACAGGTATATATCATCATACATGTAGGCAGCTGGTGAGATACACTACATTTTTGTTAAAAAATTATTCATACATGGGGAGCCAAAACGCGCGTCTCTCTCTGGAATAGTGTGATATTACTTTTCCTTTACAGGAATCTTACAGTGTTTGCATGATATCACAAAAACTGTGACTTTCTGTCCCATAGGAATGAATGGGATTCTGCTGAAAGGAGCCAAAAACAGCCTACCTTGGAAACTTAGGATGCATTAACATCAACATAGTCTGCTAGACTTGGTCCAACTGGGGACTCGGCTCAGTTGTAGGGGAGTGTATACATTTAGACTAAGATCGCACTCACGGTGCACTTTAGTCAAATAAGCCAAACCACTAGAATAATATATCCCTATTTCCACCAGAGGTGGCGCTGTGCTAGTATTTAGCAAAAGAAAGGACAAGACCCGCATCTTTACTCCTCCTGCGAGCTAAACATTGAGACAAAACTATCATTGTTTTGGGTTTTTAATTTTGTCTAATGCAAGTATACCGCAGAAATACATTGCAACAATGGACCCAGTATAAACAACAGACAAGACAGAGGACCCTCAACACCATCGCTTTGTATATACCCACAATGCAAAGCCACGTCAAATGCAGTAGTCCGCTTGAAACAAGCTCAGACCTGCGTTCGTTGGCAGGCCGAGACCGCTTCTTTAGTCCGAATGAGAATTCACAAATCCCCAAATGAAGCAAACTTTCCAACCAAACGGACTCAGATTCAAATCAAAAAGGCTGATGTGAATGTGCCCTTAAAGCTCAGGCCTACTTTCACATAGAAACACCACTCAAAGTTTAAATTGATCATCAAAGATAAAACCCTAACTGATTGAAAGGAAATATTTCTATTTATTTCATATGTGACACAATCACAGGTTACGTTTTAGGAAAAATTGCCCAAATTCCCTTTGCACTCTTGGTCTGGGTTAAGAAACTATTTGGAGTCTTTCTCAAACCAGCACTCCTCTGACCAAGAGTTTCACTTTACACACATAAATTACATTTCAACGTGAAGGAATTTAGGTTGGCTTCAAACCAACATGGGTGTGAAAGAGCTGCAACTTACAGGTTTTAAGTTAAGTGGCTCCAACCATCAAAAAGTCTGTTTTTTCTTCCATTAACCCCCATTCAAAACTTCCAGACCACAACACTACTCTCATGTGTTTTAAACTAGCCACCATTTAAATTCTATTTACATCAAAGTGGAATAAATTACATCCATGTATTCCTCCAGCCCTTCTACCCGTGACAGTTTAGGAATTTTCTTGATAGGCCTTTTAGTTTGCAAACAGCGCTTGGTGTTTAACCATCATTATTACAAATAGTCGTGTAAAAGCTGCTTTATTGTGACATGGTTATTACACATGTATATATAACTGAGCTGCATTGGCACCTGTCAAGGTTTCTACAGATGTTTTTTTGTTTAATTTAATACCAGAATTATTAAGTGTGACATCTTAAAGGTCAGCTGTGATAATACTCTCAGGGCCAGAATCATGCAGAGGAGAGAAAACTCTGGAGAAACTGACCCTGAATCTGACAAAACAGCATTTTGTATTCAGATTCAGTCCATCAGGAGTAAAGTTTCACATCTAATTCCTCCACAGGTGCTTACGTTTGAGGGGTAATTTAGGAATCAGCATCTAAATGAAGTTCCAAGGAGATATATCAGGGAAGATTAACCAGCGTTTTAACTATGTCTTTTTCCCAGATGAAAACAATAAGCATTAATATGAGATGCAATGGATTGCATCTGTGTCGCAAATGGACTTTTGTCACTCACATTGCTGCCTGCGCTCTGTCTCCGCCAGATGTGCTTTCAAATCTGCCCGAGCTGCATATTAATGGTGACATTAACTCTGGGGATTCAACTCACAATGCAGCCATTATCATCTGTGATGCTACCTGGATAAAAGCCCCAGAAAAACAAAAGAAAAAAAGACTTTTGGGCTTAAGAAGAAGAGAAATCAGCTCTGTTAAACACCAAGAGAGCCGTTTAGTCTAATTAAAATTGTAAACATCCCACTCACTCTGAGGAAAAGCAGAGAAAATGATTTTAAATGTTTTCTCTCTAATCTTTTTGCTTTAATTGCAAACTAGTGGAGTGGATTGAGCAGCAGGGCCACATTGCATCTTCTGTGTTCCCACAGACAGAAAGCAAATTACACAAAGGGATGCTGTGACGACAAAAGACCATTTCTTGTGTTGGTGATTTGTGGCTTGTCAAAATGTAAATCATCGCAGGTGACGAAGGGCAGCTTGTGGTCGAGCTGCAGATCCAATCAGCCATCATTCATCACAAAGACTCATCTTGTCTCTTCTTCATCCCCGACCTGATTCAGCTTCGATGTCTCTTTGTCTGAAAGTTCACATGCGAACTGAAATGAGGGCGGACCTCAGCGCCGCATTGGCTCAGAGGACAGTAAAATGGGAATGGATTTGTGTGGTAAAACTGCACCATTCAACAGTTCCTGCCTCTGTGTGTTTCTGCAAAAAAAACTTCTTTCTTCTACATAGATGCTTTGTCTTTCTTCTGCTTTTTTAAAAAAAAGTAAAACAGATCAATCGGTTTCACAGTCAAAGTGGTTTGATGGGGTCTGAGTCAGGGACGCTCTGCTACAGTTCTCTGTTAGGAATCAGGACGGTGGTCAGATAATGGATTATTTTAATGGATTATTACTACAGGAACAGATTGTTCTCTATTCAGATACTAAATGCATTTCATGTTTGAACAAAGCTGAATATTTGGTCCAATTTTATGCATGAAAACTAAGGGAGGAGCTCATGAGTTGATGGAAATACTTCCGTATATGTCATGCTGTGTTGAACTGTGGGGCGGCGCCCACAGGACAACTCTGAAGGACATTATTCCATTACAACAACGTGCCATACGCTTGATAAATAATGTTGCTTATTATAATCACACTCATCCATTATTTATTAAATCAAAACTCATGAAATCTGATGATTTAGTTTGATATAAGACGATACAAGTTATGTTTAAAGCCAAACAAAATGTTCTTCCAGAAGGTGTTCAGAATTACTTTAAGCTTCAGCAGACTAAATATAACTTTAGAGACACTTGTAAATTTATTGTTCCAACATCTAGAACAGGGCTTAAACAGAGATGCTGGTCCTTTCAGGGGTTCAACTGTGGAATAAACTCAGTAATGAGGGAAAAAATTGTAATTCTTTATTTCTATTTAAAAAGATTATTTATCAGTTTATTTTGGAGAGATATGTAACTTTATAAATGATTTTTCTTTATAAAGTCACACATTGTGTATGTAATGCATCTGCTTTGTTATTTGTATAATTTAAGGTAACTCGACTTGTAAGTGTACATTATTAGGCAAACAAGCTTTGCTTCTGCCTATTTTGTTTTTGTTTTACTTGATTGTTTTTTTTTGGAAATGGACAAACTGATTGTGACTGATACAAACTAAACAAAATAAACTATCTAACTAACTAACTATGGAAGGGAAAGAGGAGCATGTAGTGCAGATATATGAACTATGTAAAAATCAGAAGGACATTAGTTTCCAGTGCTTGTTTTTCCCAGCATGGGGTCACTTGGTTCTGTTTTATGCCCACTCAGCCCACCTACATTCCTTACAGGGCTCAGACAGCCCACATGGAACTGAAACCACATGAGACCTGGAAAATTCGCCCATCTCAAGCCCACTCAGTGCCCACACAGCCCAGGTTTAACCCTTGTGGGTCCCACGTGAACATGCTGGCTGGGATGGGGGTAGCTCAGGAGGAAGAGGAGTTGTCTTCCAACTGGAAGGTTGGTGGACTGGTTCCAGGTTTCCCATTAGGAACACATGTAAACATGACTATTGCCCCTCCAGTTTGCCTGTTGGGGTGTGTGTGAAAGGGTGACAGTGACATGTAGCGCGAAGTGTTTAACTGCATTTACCATTTTACACACGAGTCCTGTGCAACTCGCTAAACTGGGCTCCAGCTGAAACCAGTCAGACCAACTGAAACTAGGGATGGGAAAATCGAATCGAAAATCAGGATTTTTTGTTTCACAATTTAAAAATCAATTTTTTTTTTGTTGAAAAATCGTTCATTTTTCAATTAAATAAAATGAATCTACTTTAAAATTTTTGTCATTTTTATTGTTTTTATTGATCTTTTTTACTCGTCTTCTTGGGCGTTAGAGCAGCAGAATGACGGTCTGGCTGCTGTGTCGTTTTTTTCCTGACTGAAATCAAGAAAAATTACTAGCAAAAAAAAAAAGGTTTAAAATTTTTTTGTTTTTGTTTTTAATCTGCAAAATTCAGCAATATCGAAGAATTTTACGAATTGCAATTTAAATCGAATCGGCACCCAAAAAATCTTAATCGAATCCAATCAGGAAAAAAGTATTTCGTCGCAGCCCTAATTGAAACCCATATGGGCAAACGCTGGAGAGGCCAGTTTGGAAACTGGGGACAAACCCATGTGGGACTGTCCCACATGGACATGCTGGGAGGGGACTGGAACCTGTCCAGCATCATGACAGCAGCGTGTTGTCCTGAGGAGGAGCTCTTTGGATATGAGGCTCCTCTTGATTCACAATTTCTTTATTTATTTTATTATTTATATCATAAATATGTTGTTTGTGAGTGTTATTACTGCTTATTACTGCTGGACCGGGGGAGGGAGGGAGACAGCAGAGGAAAAGGACAAGGGACAAACAGGGGGGAAGTGGGGAGAGGGGGTTCAAGTGAAGGATAGCTGCCTCGCTTTGAGACATTTAGACTGATACCGAAGGCTATTTTAGACATTTAGACAGTAGATCAGTGCTTGCAGGGTTAGCATCCATGACGCCATGCAGGTCCCTCTGTGCTCAGGTGAATCATGGAGGCAGTGAAACAGAAGAAACAGCTCTGTCTGCCAAACACGGTGGTTTGCAGACTTCCTCAGAATTACAAGGAACTTCTTGTCATGCATAGAGGTGAATAAACAAACATGCTTTGCTCTATTAAATGTTTCACTGAAGCATCATGAAATTTGTGGTGGTGATTTGTTGGAAGTGGTGATAATTTACAGAAGCCGGCGCCATGGCGATGACAACGTTTTAATATCATTTTTAAATTTGCAACAAACTTATTTACATTGTCTTTATATATATATATGTATGTATGTACAGTTGCACTCATATGTCTTCATCCCCTTTCATTAAAGAAAAGGCTGAACAGTCACTCAAATAACTGGAGACTTAAAAAAGGAACAATAACTAAAAATTTGCGAAAAACATAATTTAATAATATAAGACATTGTTTTTTTTATTTAACTGAGTTGAAGAAAGAAAAAATAACCAAATTGGTCCTGGACAAATTAGAGCACTTTTCTGTTGAACAGTGGGACAAAATACCCGTCAACAGGTGCAGAGGTCTGTAATAACTAAATGCAATAAATTCTTTGTTTGCTTTTTTAAAAAAAATATTTCTATTGAACCAGAATTAGAAAATAATGTAATGATTTTAATAAATTTATATATATCTTTATTATCTATTATTTATACTATTTATCTATTTTTTGTTAATAATTTATTTAACATTTAACTGTATTTTAATTTATTTTTATCAAATCTTTTTGTTATTTTTTTCCTGTATTTATTTAGTTTTGGTTGTTTTTTTTTTACAACTTAAAAAAACAACTTAGATAAATCCAGGTGTTCAGGGTGCAACGCCCTCTCTTCCTTCCCTCCACTGGCCTGCTATCACACACACCTGTGCTCATCATCTTCACCTGTTCACACCAGTACATCAGTCCCAGTCAGCCTTCAGTCTTTGCTGCTCTCCAGCCAGCACGCACCACTCGTCTCCATCTCTCCCCGACCCGACCTGGAGGGACTTTCTAACCTTTTTTCTTGCTGTTTCAGCAACATCTTTGTTATTTGTAGAGAAAGCTGCCACTACTCGCACCTGCATCCTCCGTCTGCGTTCTCTCTGACGTGGCAAGGGGTTCATGTTGAATGTAGAGCACTTTGATTTGTCTTGTACACAAAATTAATTTTAAAGATTGTATGTATTGTTAAAGGTGGAGTATGTAAGATCTGCAATATTTTTTTAAATAAATTGAAATAAAATAACTACAATCATAATTAGAAAGTTTTTTGAACATGTAGGTTCCGGTCTGTCCATATTTGATGCGTTATTAAATTACAAGTTTAATTAATGACAAATGACAAAAAGCCCTTTTTTTTTTTTTTTTTTTTTTTTTTTTTACTGGTAGGCAAACATTTAAGAAGCATTTTTGTCATTAATTAAACTTTAATTTAATAACACATCAAATATGGACAGACTGGAACCTACATGTTTAAACAAACTATGTAATTATGTTTGTAGTTGTGTTTTTTTTTTAGTTAATTTATTTTGAAAATATTGAAAATCTTTCATACTCCACCTTTAACGACACAACTTTATAGAAACAAATAAAATAAAGTACAACAAAAAAAATGAAATGACAACATGGGGAAAATACAGCAAAAGAAGTAAATACTTTTGCAAGACAGCATGTATGAACTCATTCTTTAAATGTATATCTTTTTATTTATTTATTAGAGTAAAACTTTGGGTTGGAGATTGAACTTACAGAAAAATAAGAAAAGAGTCCAGCAGGTCGGGAACTGTAGACCTGAATGTTGCATTGTGGTGCTGATGTTGTTTTTCTGCTCATCTATAAGCCACATAACTAGAGATTTATTAAAAAGGAAATGTCCTCCAGCACATAAGCTGCCTTTGAGACTTTACACCAGCTCACAAGCTTGAATCCATAGCGCTTTAATTTGCTCCATATGTTACAGGTCTCTGCTGAAATCCCTCCTCCTGAGCAGCACCACTGCAGGTGATGAATTCTCGTAGTAAATCCGACTGGATGTTTGGCTTCACCTTATTATTAGACTGATCAATCATTTGCTGCAGGGAAGCCTGGCTTGCTGTGGGCTCAGACGGCCTCTGCAGGGTGTCTTCAAACATATGAAATTGTGTTGTTTGAAATGCTCTTTAATAGTCTTTGCTTATGATTGACTGCATGAGGAAACTTGTGCTTTATCTAATGGAGCACGTCTTCATGCGTCCATTAAACGTAGCTTTAATGCAGAATCAGTCCAGTAAAAGCTGTGCATTGGGTTTATGTCAGAAGCAGAGATGCATGGCGCTAATTTCCTCCTCGCTGCATGGTTTGGAGAACTTCCATGAAACATGCGCAGCTTGTTGATTATTCTCTAAACTCTTCTGTTAGTGTTATGGCTACAGAAAAGCCACACAGGCAGGAAGTAAATAAAGTAATTAAATTGTTTTATTTTTAACTCCGTACAGTTTAAAGACTTTTTATGTAACTTTCTGACCTTAAAACTCTGCGTCCCGGACTTGTTCGATGTCACAGTGACATCTGTCATGTGCTGGGTAGCAGCGTCCCGAGGCTGAGAAACCGACACCATACAACTTTTACATCCAGGACGCGCTGTGACGTTTCACTTCGCGGTAAAATAAGGAACGGGCTGTTTTAAACATGCAACATCGCTGATTCAGCAAAGACGTGCAAGAAGATGAAAAGAGAGAAAGAGAATAAGATCATCTTCTGCTGGCTGGAGAGAGCTAACAGGTCAGGTAGGATGCTGAATCAGCCGTTGATAGGGCGGCGCCTGGTGGGAAAATGGCTGAAGTTCTGCAGTGTCTTTAACATTTTGTAAAATACTCTCAGGCCTACGACTTCACTTGTTAAATACATGAACACAACGTGCTCCTGTAAATTCTGCTTGTTGTTTCTATGTCTAAACTTTCCACATAAAACTATTGTTACATTCCATAACTTCTTATGCAATCTGACTGCGTGATCTCCACTAGACCATCAGTTGACTGCCTTGTTTCCACCCTACAACTGGCTGCACTGCTCCTTCTGGGATTCGCTGCCTCCTCATCGTCTTCAGATGGGCCAGCTCATCAGCCCTAATTAAGAAGCAGGCTGGCAATCATTCAGGGCAGCTGAGTGGTTTTGTGGTGTAGTACGGATTTGTACTTTGTAACTTTGTGTTTGTGAGCCCAGAAGGGGTGTTTTGTAACCTGTCTGAAATAACAGTGGTTTTGTTGTTAATAGTTTGTCACCCTTCTTGTTGTTCAGAGTGTGCCTGTTCAGCCTTTATTCCTGCCTGTTTGTCACGAGCAACAACATTCATGCCCACAAATAAACACCTTTTTCTTTAAAAAGAACTCATTTGTGGGTTTAATGCGTACAAACCTCTCCCCCTTTCACTGGTGAGCTGGGGGTTTGTAATAACCGTAACGGCTAAATATTTGTATGTAATCTTTGTTTTGGTATCAAAACAAAGATTACAATATATATATATATATATATATATATATATATATGAACAATGAAACAATGAAAATTTTTCTTTTTTTTAAAAAAAAAAGAAATAATTAAAAAAACAAAAAAAACAATGAAAATGTCGATTTGCTAGATTAGCCTCCGTCAGTCTAGTGGATGAATACTTCAAATCTAATAAAGAGGGTGTACCGTACTGTGGCAATGTCATCCACCACATTCTCTGCCCTCTTTTCCTGTAGAGGGACTGACATAAATACCACTGGAGACCAGAAAACCTCACAGAAAGAACAGAAAGAAACAACTCTATTTGTCAGGCTTAATGGATTTCTGATAAAAGTTTCATTGCTTCTGACCCGCAAAGCTCCACTCAGGCACATCAGGAAGAGTTGTACATGTCAGATATTTAGACGACAGTACCACCTAGTGTTGGAGAACCCATGTTACATTCTTTAAATGGACTAGTTACATGGAAGACTTCAGGGCTTGTTCTGACTATGTTTAGGCTTTTTTTTGGGGTAAAATGATTGAAAAGTTGACACCCACAGTCTTCAGGGAACATAACAGCAACAATGCCATCACAAAAAAGTTAGATAATTGCACAGTACCTTTACAAAATATGAGAGAGCTCATTCGAATTTATTCAGTTAATCACACAAGTGTGTTGAGAAGATTTCACAGGTGTCTGTAATTTACTGCAGTCATCACGCATTGGTGATCAGATACACAGAAGGAAACTGGAGGAGCACTAAAATTAGTCAAAGTTGCACTTAAGTTGTGGTGATTGGACGTTAAGAACTCATGAGGACCTGGCTGAATTAGCATTTTCTTGTGATTGAACCGTGGGGAACTCCTGGAGGGACTGGTAAAGGGAGCAATAATTATGCTTGACACTCAAGATGCTAGCATTTCACCTACACTACAACACAGTTACCAGTGGGTACGATGCATAGACTGTATACAAAAAGGTGGACGGAGCCTCTGTGACGTCATCCATAGGTTTCTGAAGAGCTGAATTGAAGCTCGGTGGGCGGTTCTTACCATCGCCATCTTGGCAGTGTCATGCGTGTCGTCTCGCCCAGAAAATACAAATATGGGCAAAGAGGTGGAGCTGAGAGGGGGGCTGTGAGCGTCATGGCGGATGATTGACATCGAGCGAATTCTGAGCTTTCTGTTGCAAAAAGCTAATCGAGCTAACCCGGCGATAACGGGAGCTAACCAGCTAACGGAGGTAAGCGGGCTAAAGCTAAGTCACGTTGTTAACCGGCTAAAAACCGCGGATATTCTACGTTCTTCTGACTTGAAGCGGGAGATTGGTACCTGTCAATCAAAAGGACACGCCCCTAAATATGCCGGACTTCGAGATTAAATTACTTTTAAACGGGCAAGTTAGAAAAAAATTTCACTCCCCCCACAGTTGTCATGAACGTAAACCTGACCTATTAAACCAAAAATGGATTTTTGAACCAGGCTGTAAACATGTTTATTTCTGCCGTGAAGTTGGTCTTTTTAATATGGGAGTCTATGGGGATTTGCTCTGTTTTGCAGCCCCTAGCGTATGAAGGGGGAACTGCAGTTTTATGCACTTCCACATAGACTTCACTTTTAACTGCCGGAGGTTACCGCTTGGTACGATGGTATTTTCTGAGGGTTCAGTATGGAGACAAGCTTGCGAGAGGGTATTGATGTTGGTGTAATCTTCTGGTAATCTGCCGAATCCCCTTCCCCTTGGTTACTCTTAAATCCACTTCACTAGCTTTTCACCCCAATGATTAGTTGATACGCATCAATCGACTTATCCAGATGAGCATTGATCCATTGTACATTGGACGGTCCAAGCTCAGATTTAGGATGAGCAGTGTGGTTTCAGTGGACCAGAGGACCAGCTTGGAGGGAGCATTGGAGTTTGCCCAACCAGTCCACACATATTTTGAAGACCTTGAGAAGATGTTTGACTGTGTCCCCCAGAAAGTCTTGTTGGATGGGGGGGTTGTGTTTCGTACTGGAATTCCTTGTATGAGCTGTTCAGTTCCTGTACGACTGTTGTGAGAGCTTCATCCGGATTGCCGGCAGTAAGTCGGATTTGTTCCCAGTGAGAGTTGGACTCCACTGGGACTTGTAACAGACTCTGTTTATAACTTTTCTTGGACTTTGTAGGTACAGTCAAGGCATCGAGAGGGTCCGGTTTGGTGGCCTCAGGATTGAGTGTCTGCTTTTTGCAGATGATGTGGTTTTGTTGGTTTCATCCAGTGGAGTGGCTGGAATGAGAATTAGCCCCTCCAAATCCTAAATGATCCTCAGCTGGAAAAAGTATAGTGTGTCATCTCTGGGTCAGTAATAAAGTCCTGCTCCAAGTAAAGGAGTTAAAGAATCTCTCGGTCTTCTTCACAAGTGAGGATATACTGTAAATGGAGCGGAAGATCAGCAGGAGGATTCGTGGGACATCTGCAGTGAGCGGACTCTGCATCAGTCTGTTGTGGTGCAGAAAGCACAGAGCCAAAAGGCAAATCTCTCAATTTACTGGTTGATCCTTGTTCCTGCCAATAACTATGGTCACCTGCTGTACAAGCAGCCAATATGAGTTTCCTCTGGATGTCTGGGCTCCTCCTTACAGGTTGGGTTAGAAGCTAATCCATCCAGATCGGAGTAGAGTCGTTGCTCCTCCACATCAAGACAAGCGTCTGGTTAGGATACCGTCTGGTGAGGTGTTTCTGGCATGTCCCATCGGGGAAGACTCCATGGAAGATCAAGGACATGTTGGAGAGAACACATCAGGATCCCACTGAACAAGATGGAAGATGTGGCTGGGGAGAGGAAGTAGAAGAGAATGGACGGACGGACAGACGGATGGATGGATGGGCGGATGGATGGACGGATAGATGGCTGGATCGACAGAAGGACGGCTGGATGGTTGGACGGACGGACGGATGGATGGATGGACTGATGTATGGATGAAAGGATGGATGAATGGATGGAAGGATGGATGGACGGATGGATGGATGGATGAATGGATGGATAAATGGATCGATTGATGGACGGATGGATGAATGGATGGATGGATCGATGGATGACTGGACGCACGGATGGACGGATGGATGTCTGGGTGGACAGAAGGATGGATGGATGGATAGATAATGGATGGATGGATGGACGGACAAATGGATGGATGACTGGACGCATGGACGGATGGACGAATGGATGGATGGATGGATGGATGGATGGATGGATGGACGCACGGCTGGACGGATGGATGTCTGGACGGACAGAAGGATGGATGGATGGATAGATAATGGATGGATAATGGATGGATGGATGGATGACACACACACACACACACACACACACACACACACACACACATCCAAGTGCCAGTCAGGCAATTCAGTTTGAAAAAGTGCCACTGGAAAACATCTCCCTGCCTTTAAACATTAACACTGGTATGTTTAAGAGAAATAAATGACAAAAAGCATTTTAATGTATTTGTTGAACTGACCTTCATTTCATGTGCATAGAAGGCAAAGTGGACGATAAACAAACATAGTATGAAAAGAAACATGTAACAAGATAAACAGCAAAGACCTACCGCTGATATTATGGATTAGCTATAATGCCAGCTACTTTCTCAGTCCTCCAACACATAAAAAGACAAAAGATGTGATTAAGTTCAATATATTTCCAATATGACAAATTACACAGTTATTAGAAAACCTTATAGCAGAAAAGCCTGGATTACAAACATAATCAGATCAGTTTCCCTTTAGCCCAAGGCCAGTCTGTCCACTAACCTTCAGGTTACCCGCTCAGGACCGTTTCCTGCTGACAAACATGGGAGAAAACAAACCACCCCTGCAGAGGAGCTACGCTCTAGACCATGAATCAAATATAGGCATTTATAGTAGTATTTGACACGTCAGAACATGTAATGTTTTATGTCTATATATAATACGTAAACACATCAGCCCCTATGAAACCACATGAATCTTGGTGATAGTGCTGTACCTTTCGTCTCAGTAAGGGTAAATGTGCAGCTGTGATTACTTTAATCACATCTTTTAAAACTATCTGTGTAAATATTATGTTAAGTGCTTTGGTTTTCATGGTTATATAATGACTTAGTGATAAATGTACTGTGCATGTGCTAGCTTCTCTTAGTGTTTCCTTTGTGTTATCTAACAAACATCACCTTGTACAAGCAACACTAGGTGTTATATTCTTGATAGAAAAATCTTCTCTATGATACTGTATATATCAGTGTTTTATCCTTCAGCAGTTCTAGCTGTACCCTTACTGGCATGCTGAGTAGACATTATGCAGTGGTAAAAGATTATTTCATTATTTATAAGAGAAAAAGCCTTGTTTTGGGTATAACTCAAAGTAATAATCCCTCTCATGTAGTCGTCTAAACTTTCAATATATGAAACATCATATAGCAAACAGGGGAAATAGGTTTTCTTTCCACATTGTAAATGATGAAGAAATAAAATTAAATCACTCACATTAAAAAACAACCAGTAGATGACAATGATCAGAAGCAAACAATTAAGCATTTATCAAAGCAAATACAGTAACAGTAACAACAATAACAATAACAATTTTTTTTTTTTTTTTTAAATTAGAAGATTAACAAAAAAGAGTCTTCAGTTTAGCCTTGAAGGTATTTATGGAGGCTGAGTCTTTGTCTTTGAAATAGGAAGGTTGTTCGAAACGCTTCAACAGCTACAACAGAAAACACTTTTTCACTCTTCTACATGCAGGAATAGATACTCAGGTGATTTGTAGATCTAAGGCATCTAGTGGTGTTGTACAGATGAGATGTTGTGTAGATGAGATCAGCAGTGTAATAGGAAGCTGAACCTTTCAGGGCTTTAAAATCTACAAAACAATCTTAAAACTCAATGCAATATTTTCCTGGAAGCCACACGAGGAAGGTGGGATGCTGTCTCTTTTCTCTGTTGTGAGTCTACAACAGCACTTTGAGATTTCTGCAGACTGAGAATTCCCTGAATAAAGAGAGTTACATAAATCAATACAAGGAAAACCATGTTGATCATTTTCATGCTAATTGTCTATATAATTAATTACATTTGCTTATTTGTTATAAACCACAAAAGCAACTATTATACTGGTTCAGCTGTATCAAAGATTGATTTATGCCACATCTCATTCTATGTTAAGCATGTAAAATAGTATATTTAAGGTTTGTTGTGCAATTTTTAATGATTAATTCCTATATCTTGTAGTTGATGAGTCAGTTATGTAATCTGTTGAACTTTAACTCGTAAAAAATCTTTAAAATAAAATGATCTCCACACTGTAATGCTTCAGCATCTGCAACGGTTCAGGTTAGGAAAAGGATTAATGTTGTTAAACACCTTTTTAATCATACAAAAAGGTAAATTAAAATGTTAGTTGATGCATAGTAGTACAACATCACGTCTGCAGAGTTTGCAAAACTTGTAAAAACATGTTTTGGATTGAAGCTACAATGAAAACAGCCTCGAGTTATAAGCAGCCATAGATTCTGGAAATAATACAGTATTAAACAAACTGAAGCAGTTCAGAGTGTCTGTTTCACGTTATTGGTAGTATAATTAATGAAAGATTTTTTTTCTTGGCTCAACATTAAGATTCATAAACGCAGATGAAACTGCTCACTTACACTGATTAGTAAGTTATGTTTATACTGTACTGAATTGCTGCTGTCAGCTGCAAATAAACCTCATATGAGTTTGTTTCAGTGGCACAAAATTTGTAACAGTGCTACGGTGACTTTGTGTTGGAATTTTAATATCAGGTGACAGGGATAAAATTTTTACAATAACGTACCAAATCAGAACATGGCACAGTCAGAGAAGCCACCATTACCCTGTCCAGGGCACAGTCAGCATGTTCAGAGTGCAGTTGAAAAAACAAACAAACAAAACCAAAACAAAATAGTGTACTGTAAAATCTCAAACCAAACCAAAAGCAGAAATGTAGCAGCTAGCTTAAAAGAACTTTAGCAAGTCATTGTCAAAGTTACAGGGAATTATACATCATTTAAATATATGATTTAAAAGAAATTAAACTATTTTACATCAAAAAGAAAAAAAAAGGGATTGTGGAATAACAGGGAGAACAATAAGACTAAGTTTAGGAGGTATCCTTAGCTAGCTGGATACACAGGTTAGCCTGTAGCACTTTGCTAGCTAGCTTGAAATGTGGGATTTTAGGAGAAATGAAAAGGTGTAAATCTAAATGTAAATTCAGTTTATGAATGTACACTTACATTTATTGAAATATACGAAGTATTTATATAATATTAAATTTATATGATTTCATTTAAGGATGTTTTAAAGAAAACATAAAAACATGTTTTCAAAAAATTTCAAATACGCCCTGGAATGCCTTGAAGTACCCCCAGGGGTAAACGTACCCCCCATTTGAGAAAAAGTGAGCTAGCTCATTAAGTTGAAATTCTAAATTTAAATCTATGACATCTGGCATCTTAAAAAACTTAAGGCTCACAAATTTATTACATAGCTAACGTTCTATGTGGCATTTTGTTTGTCCTGTATAACATTAAATAAAAAGAATTAATTTGATAATTCTCATTCAGCATAAAAAGGTGCGCCGCTTCCATGGCTGTTGCCTCAGTCTGTCTGATCCTGTTTATGTCACATATATCTTCTTTTAGTCTAAATCTTGGACGGGTTGTACTGGAATAATTTCATTGTGCCAGGACGCTGGCTCAATGACAAATAAAGCTGATTCTGACCATTTACCTTTTTTTGTACTCATACTGGCAATGTTTGTGATATCAACAGCGTCATCCACACTAAATGATATGGTCTTTGGATTTCAAAACAAAACCATCAAAATGACATTCATCATTATGTATTAATTATATGATCATGGATTTTCTTGTGGGTGTTTTAGTGTACTTGTCCTTACAACGTGGTCGTGGAGTGTCTTACTGTGAGTGTGCGCAGGCGGTGAGCCTGAGTGTGGGAGTGTTTGTGTATGAGACTGTGCACAGCCAGTCTATATCTGGCAGACATCAGGTTGTACAGTAACGGATTAACAGCGGCACTGAGGTAGAAGAGGACGGATGACACAAGATTAAAATACTGAGACAAATAATATAAAAAGTACATGTGTGTGTCAGGGTGTGAGTATGTGTCATTGAAGTGTGTGTAATTGTGTGTTTTGTCAGTGTAGAGGTCAGTCGGTGCTGCAGTGGGTGTTGTGGTATTAGTACTGTCTGGAAATTGACCCTGTTGTGCATCAACAAGTGCTGAGTCATTGTGAGCTTTACTTGTGTCCGTGTTCATGCCATTCAGTTCAGTTTGTGAAATGTCTTGAGAATTTATATCCTTGGAGGCCATATTGTTATTTTCTGTGTTGATTTTCTCTTTGGCCTCTGCCCACATGTTTCTTTTGTCTGTCCCTAAAGGAGTGTGTGCGGTTCTTCTTCCAATCTGAGGGAGGGACTTGGAAACATCTGCAAACTCTGGGTGGATGAAAGATTGAGAAACATTGCGCACGGCGATATCTCTGCTGTCAGCGCTGTCGTCGGCAAGTGTGTCAACGGCTAAGTTAGCGTTAGCATCTGTGTATGCTTCCTGTCTTTCAGCAGTGGTGCCAAGAGAGAGAGAGAATATGGTCCGACCAACATGAAAGGGTAGCCAGCACAGGACAAACGCCAGGACGATCACACCTGGAGGAGGTGAACACAGAGAACACAGAGACTTCGGTGAGCTCACATTCTGAAGGTGTTCAAAAATCAAGTTAAAATGTTATGTGAGTCTGTAGTGACTAGTTTCCTGTAAAAACACACTGAGAAAACTTTTCTGTTGAAACATAGTTGAGTGCTATTTGCCACACGTGAAGCTACATGCGAATGGCTTCTCTTTCTATCACCACACCAATATCCAATTGTTACATTACGATTGTTACGATTATTCGTTCCTATTAAATTGTTTTGTAAAATAAAAGCAATATTTGTAAGTTTTGACAAACAACTATTGCGATTTGCAAGTGTTTCCATTGAAAAATGTTGAGCACATAAGCCATCATCAGTCGGACAAGATTTTACGAGAATTACGACTGATGCAATGGCCACGTAGCCACGTAGCCACGTAGCCACGTAGCGTTATTTTGGGGTTTTCTGCTGCGGAGAATTTGCTATGGCTTTTTGAAGTTTTTCTCTCTAATTTTCTTTTCTAAACTTTGAAATTTGATGTTTGTTCCACATCGCGCCATGTTTACTGGAAATGAACCGGTCACAACCCCCAATGTCACATAAATGCAAACAAAATTGTTTCCGATATTATCGGCCGATATGGGGTCCCAGGTTGATATCAGCTATTGGTAAAAAATTGCCAATTTTTTATTGATTTATTTTTGTCATATATTAAATGTAGTTAAAAATGTAATTGGGCTACTCATCCAGCAGATGTTTGCTGGATAAGTAGCGGGGGCGGGGTCATCCTTGCTCATGGCTGCCTACCGTGGAAGCCGAGACAGAGCAAACCGGACGGTGAAACAGATAGCTGCTGAGGCTAGTAAAGTGAAGTCTGCTCACGAGCATTTTATATTAGGTCACTGGTAAATTGAAATGTTAAATAAACAAATAGTTATGTTTTCCCTCTTACATTCTCTACAAACTTCTCATTGCATGCCTCGTGGCCGCGCTGCAGCAGTTGGTGGCTGCGTGCCATTTACACAACTTCTGAATACTTATTATTATTAGTGGTGCAACGGATCATCATTGATCCGCGATCCGTTTGGATTAGTATCTACGGTTCGGCACACACGTGATCTGTGGATTGATATGAAAAAGAAAAAAGAAAGCGGCGTGCATAATCGTTCCACACAAGTGCAGCGTGGTCATGGCGAGCAGAGGAACTTGAATGCCCCAGTTCATTCAAATCCCCAGTGTGGGAACACTTTGGTTTCCCTGTCAAATACGATGAAGAAGGAAAGAGATCAGCTGATAAAACAGTGACGGTGTGTAGGCACTGTGGAATAAGAAAAACGTATTTACATTTTTTAAAATCAGTGAATAATTCAGATAGTTCATGGTGTCTAACAGGTAGACATGAGTTTAAGAATGAACTTAGAATGTAGTGTTTTAGCTTTGAGTAATATTTTTGAACTTTTTTCTGGTGGATGGATTTATCGGCCATTATGTCGGCTATCGGCCTGCTCTAACGTCTTTATATTGGTATCCGTATCGGTATCAAAAAATCCATACTGGTCGGGCCCTAGTTTCCATTACACTTTTGCAATATCAAAACATCTGAAAACCACCTCATGGGAGCGTAAAAACTTTTCCGCAATATTTAAGTCTTTTATCAAAATGTAGATGTTTCCATTAGCATTTTTTTTACTGCGATATTTAGTTTTTGCGCAATTCTAGGTGTGATGGAAACGCACCTTATCTCTACACATCCAAGTAAATCCCAAAATGTTTTCAGACCTTCAATAACCCACATTAAGAGGATCTGGTCTAACACAGAAGAGCAGGCAGTCTAAAGCCATTCTGGGTCCTGCCAAGTTGTTCTCTACCATTTAGCACTATTGCAATGGAATAGCCGCAAGCTTCAACAGAAAGTCGCTAAAAACCTGTTTTGTTTTGGGTTTTTTGTTTACTTTTTTAAGAATAGCATCGGGACTTTAACTGGCAAATGGATCTGAGACTGTAATTTTATCCAGCTTTTAGTTCTTAATCAATACTTTTAACATAATTTCCAAGACAATCCTAATTTTCTAATCACAGCATCATCCCACCTAAACATCATCTACTTGGTTAAAGTCTCTGTGCTTGGATTTTGGCTAGTTTACGATGGCGATTTTCTCCTCAGACAGGAAGTTGGGAGTGGCAGAATATCTCAAATGTCAACTTGCCCAAAAGTGGCAACACTTTTGCACAGTTGGTGTATAACTAATAAATAAATAAGCAGAAAGGGATGAAAAAGAAAAAGTTGACAAGTAGCTAAGGAGGTATTCACACCAGGACAGTCCGGGGGACTCTATGAGACTGACACCTTCACACCTTAAGTTTGATCACAGACCAAACTTAACTAAAGTGGAACAAACCTCCTGGAAAACGTCACATAGTTAAAACAGCTGCTTGCCATGGTGCGATGATCCCAATATGAGAACAAGTAAGTAAAGTAATGAAGGAAGGACGGCTTGTATTTCAAATTAATACATCTTTATGTAAAAAGGTGCTAAAAATCAATTGAGTCACAACATTTCAACTTTATTCAGAGATGTGTTTGCAGGTGTGTACTTTCCTCACCCAGCATCTTCACAGTGTTTCGATGACTCTGGTCTCTGCGGCTACTTTTTGGACGGAGCCATAGCGTCCGTCCGATCAGGCTGTAAACCAGTCCCAGGATGCAGAGTGGTATCAGGAAGTACAAGTTGGAGAGAATCATCATGGCTGACAACAGGCCAGAGGAGATGGCGTAGTGAGTGCAGCGGCACTCTCTTCTGTCAATCTCTCCTTCGTGGCTTCCATAAACGTTCCCTTGTGTTCCTCCGCCTTCATCTTCTTTCTTTTTATTTTGCTGCTCTCCTTCAAACTCCATCTTTCCCTCTTCCTCACTTCCCTCCTCATCTGCTTCTTTCTCATCTTTATTTGTAGTTTCATCTATTCTCCTTTCATCTCCTGCTTTTGGTTTGATCTCTTCTTGGTTTTTAAACCATTTAAATTCTCCTATTTCTTCCATCTGTGTTTTTATCTCTTTCTCTCCTGACATTTTCCCCTCTAGTGCTGGATCTAACAAGGCCATGTGTTCACCTCCTCTTTCACCACCACCTATCAGAAGTCCTCCCTGTTCTCCATCCCTGGCTGTCCATCCTCCATCCTCCCTCCAGTAGCTAAGACCAGTCTCCTCTACCCCAACGTCTTCCACTCCAACCATGACCAACACCGGTGCAGCGCTGACGGCCGCTCCCAGCCACAGGCAGCCAATGATAGCTCTGGTCCGACGCCGTGTTACCACTGTCTTGGCTGTGATTGGCCAGCAGACAGCCAGATATCTCTCCAGGGAGAGGAAGGTGATATGAAGGATGGTACAAAAGGTGCAGCACTCTGAGAGGAACATGGTCAGTTTACATACAAGATCTCCTAATGGCCAAGGTCTCGGTCTCCAGAGCTGGAACAGACAGAAGAAGGGACATGATTAATCAACTCATTCCTATCACATAGCTTTTATTGTCATATGCACAGTTAGAAGCATGTTTCCCTGTACGATGATATTCTTACTTTGCATCTTGCACTGGATGCCAAGAGCGTCAAGTTTAAGTAACCCAAGTTTAGCTGATGACAATCCCACGGAAAAACACCATATCTGTCATTTATGACAAACTCATGGAGACCCGACAAGCTCACCTTGATCAGATCAAAAAGCCCTGAGAGATTTAAGCATCTCGCTGTCGGACAACAAAGGGGACATTATTTTTAAGCAAATAAACAGGTTGGCTTTTTGTGCCCGCCACTGTTGGTTACAGTTTAAAGTTGAGTTGAAGCCCAATCCTTTAACTGCCATTTTTTGGCACCATCAGGGAACGTAGCCTCCACCTCACATCAACACAACGCCATGTTTTATCTAGAGGTGTATAAGTAGAAGTAGAAAGCAGAAGTCCTGTCTGCCAACTCTTTCCAACCAGTCACTAAACCAGGTGAATTTAAACATGGCAGGACTTCCACTTTATTTTTTTCTTCTACTTCTACTTTATACACCTCTGGTTTTATCCTTCACATTACTTCTGGCCAGGCGTGCCATTCTGATTAGATGGAAGAGTGTTGCTCCGCCCACCCATGCCCAATGGCTCCGAGATTTTTTGTCACGCCTCACTCTGGAGAAGATTTGCCACTCAGTCTGCAGCACAGACACCACATTTCTCAATATTTTGGTTCCTTTTCTGACTTCTATAACTATAAGATATGCTAATTATATATTTGTTACCTTCCCCCTTAACATCGACTTAGATCCCCCGCTGATTTGTTATTATCCTTACACTTTGTAAAGTTCCAGGTACAGGAAGGGATGTTATACCATTGCACCATTCCAGGTTTTCTCTGAATTATCACATCTTCTCATATATATATATATATATATATATATATATATATATGTATATATATATATATGTATATATATATATATATATATTTTTTTTTTTTTTTTTTTTTAAAGGAAAAAAAAACAAAAAAAACCTAAAAAATTTTTTTTGTTGTTTTTTTGTTTTTTTTTCTCACCTCCCTGAGCCGTTACCTTATCGTGGTGGAGGGGTTTTTGCGTCCCGAATATCCTAGCAGCTATGTTGTCGGGGGCTTTATGCCCCTGGTAGGGTCACCCATGGTAAATAGGTGTCTAGGGGAGGGACCAGACCAAGCACGGCTCATCGACCTCTATGATGACGACAAACCTGGGCATGAACGTTCCCTTGCCCGGACGGGGGTTACCGGGACCCCCCTCTGGAGCCAGGCCTGGAGGTGGGGTACGAGAGCGAGCGTCTGGTGGCCGGGCCTTCGCCCATGGGGCCCGGTCGGGCTCAGCCCGAAAGGGTTACATGGGCCCCACCTCCCGTGGGCTCACCATCTGCGGGAGGAGCCGTAGGGGTCGGGTGCAGTGCGAGCTGGGCGGCAGCAAAGAGCGGGGACCCTGACGGTCTGATCTCCGGCTGCAGAAGCTGGCTCTAGGGATGTGGAACGTCACCTCTCTGGTGGGGAAGGAGCCTGAGCTTGTGCGCGAGGTTGAGCGATTCCGGCTAGATATAGTTGGACTCACCTCGACGCATGGCTTGGGCTCTGGAACCAGTACCCTCGAAAGGGGCTGGACTTTCTTCCACTCTGGAGTTGCTCATGGTGGGAGGCGCTGAGCAGGTGTGGGCATTCTCATCAGCCCCCAGCTTGGTGCCTGCACGTTAGGGTTTACCCCGGTGGATGAAAGGGTAGTTTCCCTCCGCCTTCGGCGGCGGGGGACGGGTCCTGATTGTTGTCTGTGCTTATGCACCGAACAGCAGTTCAGAGTAACCACCCTTTCTGGAGTCCTTGGAGGGAGTGCTGGAGGGTGCTCCTTCTGGGGACTCCATTGTTCTGCTGGGGGACTTCAATGCTCACGTGGGCAATGACAGTGAGACCTGGAGGGGAGTGATTGGGAGGCATGGTCCCCCCCCTCTGAACCCAAATGGTGTTTTGTTATTGGACTTATGTGCTCGTCATGGATTGTCCATAACGAACACCATGTTCCAACATAAGACTGTCCATATGTACACCTGGCATCAGGATTCCCTGGGCCGCAGTTCGATGATTGATTTTGTAGTTGTATCGTCGGACCTGCGGCCACATGCCTTGGACACTCGGGTGAAGAGGGGGGCGGAGCTGTCAACTGATCACCACCTGGTGGTGAGTTGGCTCAGATGGTGGGGGAGGAAGCCGGTCAGATCTGGCAGGCCCAAACGTGTTGTGAGGGTCTGCTGGGAACGTCTGGCTGAGTCCCCTGTCAGAGCGAGCTTCAACTCCCACCTTCAGCAGAGCTTCGAACATGTCCTGAGTGAGGCGGGGGACATTGAGTCCAAATGGGCTGTGTTCCGTACCTCTATTGCTGAGGCGGCCGGCCGGAGCTGTGGCTGTAAGGTCGTTGGTGCCTGTCGTGGCGGTAATCCCAGGACTCGCTGGTGGACACCAGCAGTGAGGGATGCCGTCAAGCTGAAGAAGGAGTCCTATCGGGCCTTCTTGGCCTGTGGGACTCTGGAGGCAGCTGATGGGTACCGACAGGCTAAGCGGCATGCGGCTTCGGCTGTTGCCGAGGCAAAACCTCGGGCATGGGAGGAGTTCTGCGAGGCCATGTAGAAAGACTTCCGGACGGCTTCAAGGAGATTCTGGTCCACCATCCGGCGGCTCAGGAGGGGGAGGCAGTGCTCCATCAATACTGTGTACAGTGGAGGTGGGGAGCTGCTGACCTCAACTCGGGACGTAGTGGGTCGGTGGAAGGAATACTTCGAAGACCTCCTCAATCCTACCAACACGTCTTCTGATGAGGAAGCAGAGCTGGTGGACTCAGGGGTGGACTCTTCTATCTCTGGGGCTGAGGTCGCTGAGGTGGTCAAAAAGCTCCTTGGCGGCAAGGCCCCGGGGGTGGACGAGATCCGCCCGGAGTTCCTTAAGGCTCTGGATGCTGTGGGGCTGTCCTGGCTGACACGCCTCTGCAGCATTGCGTGGACATCGGGGGCAGTACCACTGGATTGGCAGACTGGGGTGGTGGTCCCCCTTTTTAAGAAGGGGAACCGGAGGGTGTGTTCCAATTACAGGGGAATCACACTCCTCAGCCCCCCTGGTAAGGTCTATTCAGGGGTCCTGGAGAGGAGGGTCCGCCGGATAGTCGAATCCCGGATTGAGGGGAGCAGTGTGGTTTTCGTCCTGGTCGCGGAACAGTGGACCAGCTCTATACCCTCTCTGGGGTCCTGGAGGGGGCATGGGAGTTTGCCCAACCAGTCTACATGTGCTTTGTGGACCTGGAGAAGGCATTCGACCGTGTCCCCCGGGGGCTCCTGTGGGGGGTACTCCGGGAGTATGGGGTACCGAACCCCCTTGTACGGGCTGTCCGGTCCCTGTACGACAGGTGTCAGAGCTTGGTCCGCATTGCCGGTAGTAAGTCGGATTCGTTTCCGGTGAGGGTTGGACTCCGCCAAGGCTGCCCTTTATCACCGATTCTGTTCATAACTTATATGGACAGAATTTCTAGGCACAGCCGAGGTGTTGAGGGGATCCGACTTGGTGGCCTCAGGATTGGGTCCCTGCTTTTTGCGGATGACGTGGTCCTGTTGGCTTCATCTGGTCGTGATCTCCAGCTCTCACTTGAGCGATTCGCGGCCGAGTGTGAAGCAGCTGGGATGAGAATCAGCACCTCCAAATCTGAGACCATGGTCCTCAGCCAGAATAGGGTGGATTGCCCTCTCCGGGTCGGGAGTGAGGTCCTGCCTCAAGTGGAGGAGTTTAAATATCTCGGGGTCTTGTTCACGAGTGAGGGAAGGATGGAGCACGAGATCGACAGACAGATCGGTGCGGCGTCTGCAGTAATGCGGACTCTGCGCCGGTCTGTCGTGGTGAAGAAGGAGCTGAGCCAGAAGGCGAAGCTCTCGATTTACCAGTCGATCTACGTTCCTACCCTCACCTATGGTCATGAGCTGTGGGTCGTGACCGAAAGAACGAGATCTCGTATACAGGCGGCTGAAATGGGTTTCCTCCGCGGGGTGGCCGGGCTCTCCCTTAGAGATAGGGTGAGGAGCTCGGTCATCCGGGAGGGGCTCAGAGTAGAGCCGCTGCTCCTCCGCATCGAGAGGAACCAGTTGAGGTGGCTCAGGCATCTGGTCAGGATGCCTCCTGGACGCCTCCCTGGTGAGGTGTTCCAGGCACATCTCTCTGGGAGGAGACCCCGGGGAAGACCCAGGACACGCTGTAGGGATTATATCTCTCGGCTGGCCTGGGAACGCCTCGGGATCCCCCCGCAGAGTTGGCAAATGTGGCTGGGGAAAGGGAAGTCTGGGCTTCCCTGCTTAGGCTGCTGCCCCCGCGACCCGACCCCGGATAAGCGGCAGAAGATGGATGGATGGATGGATTTTTTTTTCTTGTTAAAAAAGAACCCAAAAATTAATAAATATATTTTGGACAAAAAAAAAAAAAAAAGAATCAGAGGTATAAAATCAAAGTATAAAATGGATAAATAATAAGATACAGACAAGCGTGCAAAATACAATAGAAACAGACAATCTTTAAAGAATATAGACTTTGAAAAAAGTCTATATTCTATGTACATATTTGCAGAAATGTGCAATCTTAGTTTTATGTGTAATTAACAGAAGTACAAACACTGTGCAAAATTGTTGGTATAGTGTGCAAACAGAATATGTAAACATTCTAGCGGTTATAATGATTGTGTGACACTAATTCAACGTGTCATTCATGTCAGGTTTTTCATAGAAAAGCAGACAAAATTCTTTCAACTACACATCATTATTCGTTATTAACTTATATTTTTAGATGTTGCCTTTGTGCAGAGGAAATGATAGAACAGCTTAAGCTTATTCTGAGTATGACACAACCACTGAATGCAGCAAAACTCAATTTAGAAGCACGGATTCCCCCTGAGGGGAAGGTTGCACAAACCTGTTCAAACCACCACTGCTAACACAAATATTAGCAACCGGAAGCAATGTATTATTTCTGCTTGTTCATTAAAATGACAGATCTGTTGTGGCTTTGCTTTAAGACACATATCAGTTTATGATATAGTTTCATAAAAAGTGCAGCTAGTGCATGTACCTTATACAGATCCAGAGGGAGGAGGAGAAGTATCAGTAGATCACTGATGGCCATGCTGCTCAGATACAAGTAGGTAGAGCTTCTCATGTGTGGGCGCAGCCAAACCACTAGAATTGTTAATATGTTCCCCAGAAGGCCAAATATCATCAGTGGAATGTAGACCACAGTCACACAAACTAAAAAAAAGACAAAAGAAACTAGATTATTTCAACTAAATCTACCTACATTTACACAAATAAAGCACAACAACTTTCACCTTCAACTTATTTAACACTAATTACGCATAGTGATGTGTTATGCTACTAAAACAGGCCATCTGAATGGTGAAGAAATTGCCAAGAGATGCTGGAGGAGACTGTTAGCCTACCAAAGCTAACAGCTGGTTAGCCTAGCTTGGGACTGAGTCAAGAACTAATTTGGTTCTGTCCAAAAACAAAATAATATAAAAGTATGTTTATCCACAAGCTGTGGAGATACTGATAGATATAACTGATACTTTGAACAATGTCATGTTAACCTTGTTCCCAGTCTTAACATAATGCTAACCACAATTAGCATTGTGCTCCATTCATGCTCCATTAAGGTTTCTAAACATTTTTACGGATAATTCCAACATCCGTATGATAATCACAGTTGAAGGACGGGATATTTCACAGTAGCATAGTGCAGGATGTACAACAGATATACCCATTTTTTGCCATTGTGCATACCATCTGTTTGCTCAAGTTCAACTAATTACTTTTTACAGAGACGAAACCATGGCCCTGTGTTTATGACAGGCTAACATTGGTTTCCATTGTAAGGGCTTAATAAGTGGCTATAATGACACATTAGAGGAGGGCTGGATGTTTTTCTGAAAACAAATGGGAAAATGGCCGGTTATCAGAATTACAAATAGCTTCTTGATGCTAAAGCTGTGGAGTCATTCTGTGAGGAAGATTTCTGGCCTGCAGATTTGCAAACTAAGGATCCAGTTTTAAAATAAAGGTGGAAAACTTTTGCTAAAATATTTAACTGTGTTGCTTTGTCATGCTAGTCTGTTGGCCCTACACAATGTTAATCAACTAAATTAGTGTTAATAACTACAGCAGTGGCCCTGCGATTGACTGGCGAGCTGTCCAGGGTGTACCCTGCCTGTCGCCCAAAGCCAGCTGGGATAGGCTCCAGCTTCCCCGCGACCCTGAATTGGAATAAGCGGTTCGGAAAATGAAAATGAATGAACTACAGCAGTGGTTCCAAAACTTTTTCTGCAGGGCCCCCTCATCGACAACAATAATGTCGAGCCCCCCCCCTCCAGTCAAATGAACCACAGAAACATACTAAGAAATGCATCTTTAGTTTTAGTGGCTGTATTTTAGGTATAAAACCGTGTCAGTATCATTATCCATTCTTCGACTAAGTATAAACCATTTTAAACCAGGAATCTCTGCAAACTACTTCAGGTGAGTGGAGTTTCCTATGAGACGAAGCAGCTTTAGTAAAACAACTTTCCTATATATGAAAGTTGGATAGTTTATTTCTAAAGTAACCTTCAGGCTTTTCTTTGTGTTGAGGATGATATATATTAGATGATAATATTTTGGTACATGCAAAAAAACTGGATTCTAATTCTTACCAACCAAATGCTCCATCATAGTTTGTTCTCTTTTTTATTACTTGAAGTCTCTCTTGCTGATTTATCATAATTTCCTATGAGTACTTTTACAAATTCATCCAAGTTTTATTTAGCCTTGCTGCGCCCCCCCTGTGGAGCCCACCCCCCAGTTTAGGACCCACTGCGCTACAGTAATAAAGATTACACCTGAACTTAAGTAGCCAAGTGACATCTGCAAATACTCCTGATACATTTTTGGGGGAACAAAATAATATTGTAAATGTGTTGTGTGCTGTTTAAAAGAAGGATTTTTTTTTTTTTTCCTTTTGTGTATACTGACTGTTTAAAAAGATTAAGGCAGAAATTAAACCCATTTACACATTGAAGGTGATTGATCTTTAATTAACCCTCTTTCTTTGTAGTGTTTTAAGAAAAAATTGCCCACTATTACTGCTGGGTTTCCAGAAAAACTTTGAAAAAGACATTTTCTATTTTGCAATCATGTGCAAAATGGCCAAACCAGATAATTATTTGGCAAATCATCAACTTTCAATCAATATTAATCTGACAATAAAAACAAAGTTAAATGACAGAAAACTGTAACATCATTTAAAACTGTGTTTCTATTATTATCTAATCAATGGACACCAAATAACTGTTAAATTCTTTTAGAAAACCCAGTTCTTCTCATGGGTCCTCAAACATGGCAGTTGCCATATTAGTGCCACCATTGTCACTACGGTGTCTCTAAATGGACAAAATACTGTGTGTGTAAAGTGAGAATGCCTTGAGTTTTGGTGCTGCAGTACTAGCTTTGTTTGACAGGTGCTACTGCATTGTTTGGGATCAGTAACGCCTTAAAAGGACCATAGAAGAAGACAAAACAGATGTACACAATAGCTGCTTCCCTACTGCAGGAACTGTTTGAAGTTCTTTTTAACCTTTTTGTGCATTTGGACAGATCGGAACAAAGGGACCACGACCCTCAGTTTCCAATAAACATTTTAGCTCCTACTAAACTTCCGGGTCTTTCTGTGGTTCTTTCTGAACACATCTGACGTAGCTGCTTGACGTAGGTGGTGAAGTAGTGACCTGTAGTTCACCTGAAACTACTAGATCCACTCACAGACAAAAACATGTTTATGTCTGGAAGAATTTTGGCCACTGATGGCCACCGTACCGTCACAACTTGAATTAATTAAATTCTACGTCCATTTTCACCACTAGATGTCAGTAATTCTGAGACACTGCACCTTTAAGGAGAGTTGGACAAAAGTTAACAAACAACTGATAAAATATTTATATAAACCTAAGAATATTCATATAAACTCAGTGATTAATATAAATCATATCATTTTATTGTCTGATGTCAAGATTCATACGAACACAGTAATTATAAATTGAGCTAACATGGATTTTATAATGGAAATATTTTAGTAAGATTATATAAACAGTAAATTGTATTTAATTGGACTTTGTAAAAGCTGAATTAAATGACTGAATAGTTGTGTAAAGTGAAGCTGAATTAAATCTAACTGACTTAATATCAGTTGTCAACAGGTCAATAAGGTGATGATGTGTAAAAAGAGCATCCCAGATCGTCTGAACATTTCACAGGTTTGATTTGCTGAAGGAAATATCGTTTTATTTTTCAAAAACTATCTTGCTGACTATAAGAAGACATTATCTAACACATTCTGCAAAGGAGATAAATCATATAAGATTACAAATCATTCGGTTTTGTAGCTTTTAATCAGTGCAGGAACTAATAACCATCTCACTGTGGATTCATGTAATCACTTAACACCTAATATATTAGTTAATTAATGTTTAGTTACTGTTACTTTTATAATGAATTAATACGCCGAAAAATTGGTTGGCAAACATTTACAGCTGATGAGCTTTTCTGTAGAAAAAAAACCTGTTTTTACATATAAAATCATAAGTTTTTAAGTTGCTTTTGTTTTTTTGTTTTTTTGTACGTTTTATTTCATTTTATAGGACATATCAAAATAAACTTTCCAAACAAACAAACAAATCTGTTTGTTTCTTTGTGTTAACAGTGATCAGAAGACGCTCCACAAGCCCAGCCTGAAACATGTAGCATTGATAATATTCATAAGGGTTCATTATTTCTGGACCGTTTCCTCACTGAAACGTCAACATTCAGTAAAGATCTGCAGATATCTGAAACTTCTTTCTTCATATCAACACGAACATACGTTGTTTCATGTTTTTATTTTAATTCTATTGTTTTTCTTTGCTCTTTGAGATCAATTTGGGGTTTTCTATTTCTGAAATGTAATATTTCTGTCATAGTTCGATGTCATTATTAAGAGATTACAAGTAATAGTTATAATATTATTGTCTTTCATCTACAATATTGATGCAAATGGATATCATAACTACCATTAAATTAATTACAATTAATGTAATTTTATTGATTTAGGAGAAATTGCATTTTGTCAAATTAAGCCTCCAGATTCTAGAAAGATGCTTTAAAAAAGTAAAAAAGCCAGATTTGGCAGACTGATTAAGCCACAATGGCAGCCTTAAACAATAGCTAATAATACTAATAATAGACTTTGAATCTTAGAATAAAAATTTATTTGATTTATTTTAGAATAATTACTTTTGGTCTTATCATAAGAAGTTTTTATCGAATAATAATTACAACAAATTTCATAAATTATTTTCTTTTGTCAAATAATTATGACTTTAAATCTCATCATTGTGACTTTTTAGCTCAATAATGACTTTTTACTTCTATTTTAATGACTTTGGATCTCATTATTATGACTTTAAATTAGTTATTTAAATTAAATGAAACATACTTCATGTTCATACAGCAGATTATTGCAACGTTGTGACTGTGAATCCGTTTCTCCTGCTGTTTTTTAAATGCAGCTGGAAGTCATTTAACCCACCTAGTTCAATGAGTCCAAACATCGGTTCCTCCCAGTAGCAGTCTTGAGTGGAGCAGTCCTCCATGAAGCTACAGTTTTCCCCCTCACAAGCCCTCCTCAGGTCCTCCATGATGCCACCAGGTGGGACTGGACAGTAGGAATGACAGCGGAGAGCGGCGTGTTCCCCAGATCACCGCCTGCAGAGGTGACGCACGCTGATGGATTTCCTGTGACGCTCGATAACCACCAAGAGGGAAGAGGATGGTCAAGGTAGAAAAGTGATGTCTGGTGGAAACGAGACAGAAAACATGAAGGAACACTTTGCCATTTGAATAAACACACAGAATAAACAATGATAAATGAACCTTTATTAACACTGAGATAACTTCTATTTATATAGAAAGTATCCATATTTATTACACACAGCTCATGGCTTTTTATTAAATCTATTCAGTTAATTTGCATATTATCCTTATTACTGGAATCACTTATACCAGCTAGATGAATCAATTAAAAACATACTTTTTTGCAATATGTAGGGAAAAACAGCACATTAGGCTGAATAATTAGACGTGATCCTACACAGGTTATCTTAACTGATACACTCACAGGTCGAGAGGAGGCTTGCTGTTGCGTGTCTCCCTGCTGTGGACACTTGTTCCTCATCCTGATACTGATCGTTTCCACTTACCTCCCTCTCTCTCACTCACGCTGTCAGCACAAACCTGTAGCCTCATATCTGTGTTAAATCATCTCACTGTTGCTGTTCCTAAACAACTCCTGCATTTGTTGTCTCATTTTAAACTCATTTATCACAAGTATCCAAGTAAGAATAAATAGTAGGGCTGGGAAAATCAAATCGAAAAATCGAAAATGTGGATTTTTTTGTTTCACAATTTTTTTTTTCAATTAAATAAAATTAATCCACTACAAACTTTTCGTCATTTTTATTGTTTTTATTGATCTTTTTACTTGTCTTCTTGGGTATTATAGCAGCAGAATGATGGATTTTGAGCAAAGTTTACAATAATAAGAAGTAAAAAAAAAAGTAATTAAGTAAGTAAATTTTAAAAATATTCAGATTATCCAGGGCAGCTATATACACGAGATGTCTCCCTTGACAGAGCAAATCTGTTTGGCAAAAATATGGCATGGCGGTTAGCACTGTGACCTCACAGCAAGAAGGTCACTGGTTTGATCCTTGGCTGGGGCGATGTTTCGACAGTGGCCTTTCTGTCTGGAATTTGCACGTTCTCCCCGTGCATGTGTAGGTTCTGTCCAGGTTCTCCAGCTTCCTCCCACCATCCAAAAACATGTGTGTTAGGTTGATTGGTTACTATAAATTGCCCCTAGGTGTAAGCAAGAGAGGTTGTTTGTCTCTGTGTGGCCCTGTGATGGACTGGTGAGCTGCCCAGGGTGTACCCTGCCTTTTGCCCAAAGACTGCTGGGATAGGCTCCCCATGACCCTGAATTGGATTAAGTGGTTTAAAAAAAATGAATGAATGAGTGAAAAATATGGCTCTGTATGTATGCTAAGATGCTGGACAGGACAGGTTAAAATAAACAAATAAATAAATAAATAACTGCATCGCAGCTGCGCAATAGGGGGCGCTAATGAAACTAAACAAATCTCGGAGCGACTTGAAATATGCCGTTAGAAGAAGAAGTGAAGCAGCGAAGAAGAAGAAGAAGAAGAAGAAGAAGAAGAAGAAAACCAGCTGTTCTTTCAGAGTGAAAATGGCTTTAAGATCATTTTTCAGGACCAAGTTGGGCTTTTCAGGTAAGACTGACGGGGGGTTAGGGTACATATGACAGACTAAGATAGTAAATATCTTTAATAGAAATGAACAATGTAATGAACCGTCGTGTTTTCTGCGCGAGACAGAAAGTGGAGCAAAGGTTAGAGGACTGAAAATGTTTCATCTTTAGGTCAAATTTTACACAAACAAACCTGCCTCACTGTCCCGGCACGGCACGGCACTGCAGGTTGGGGATATTCAGTCTATTTAGCTGCAGGAAGCTACAAACTGATGTAAACATTTCTATCTAGATGCTCCTGCAGGAATTTTCTCACCTCCATCATGTTGAATTGATGATTTACTGTAACCACATGTTAAATTGTTATGAAATGAAATAAATTAAATGAAAAATACTTTATTAATCCCCAAAGTATTTCATTTAATTAATTTCATACCAATTCAACATAATGGAGGAATTGTTATGAAATGACATTATTATTATTATTGTGAGCACATTTATGTCTCCTGTAAAAGAGAAATATTCCCACAGCGTCTCATAAGTGAGAGATTTAGTCATATTACTGAGATTTAAAGATGTGATGTCATAATTAAGAGATTGGAAGTAATAATTATGATATTATTGTCTTTTCTCTACAATATTGATGCAAATGGATATCATAACTACCATTAAATTAATTACAATTAATACAATTTTATTGATTTTGGAGAAATTACAGATTCTAGAAAGATGTTGTAAAAAAGAAAAAGCCAGATTTGTCAGACAGATGAAGCCACAATGGCATCCTTAAATAATAGCTAATAATACTCATAATAGACTTTAAACCTTTATTTTTTTAATAATAATTACTTTTGGTCTAATCAAAAGAAGTTTTTATCAAAAAATAATTACAACAAATCTCATAAATTAATTTCTTTTGTCATATAATTATGACTAAATCTTTTCATTGTGACTTTTTAGCTCAATAATGACTTTTAACCTCTATTTTAATGACCTTGGATCTCATTATTATGACTTTAAATCTTATCATTGTGACTTTTTAATTCAATGTCTTTTAACTGAGTTAAAAAAGTCACTGAGTTTAAAAAAAAAAAAAAAAAAAAGTCTGGAGGGATTATATCTCTCGGCTGGCCTGGGAACACCTCGGGATCCCCCCACAGAGTTGGCAAATGTGGCTGGGGAGAGGGAAGTCTGGGCTTCCCTGGTTAGGCTGCTGCCCCCGCGACCTGACCCCGGATAAGCGGCATAAGATGGATGGATGGACTTTTAACTTCTATTTTAATGACTTTGGATCTCATTATTATTGCTTAAATTGAGTTATTTAAATGAAATGGAACATACTTCATGTCCATACCGCAGAATATTTCAACGTTGTGACTGTAAATCAGTTTCTCCTGCTGTTGTTTAAGTGCAGCAGACAACAAGGTCAACTTTATTTATATAGCACATTTCCAAACAGTAAACCAAAGTGCCGAACAATATAAAAGAGCACACACAGAAAACAGTACAGTAATACACTATTGTAACCACGAGTTTAAAAATTAGTAAACAATTTGGACTTAAGTTAATAAAGAGTCTCTGTCAGCCTGAGTTGAACGCTTTGTGCAAAGAAATGTGTTTTAATCAAAGACCGAAGTCGCAGCTCGTATGTGCAACAGGTGGAAGTTAACCCCGAAAACCTTTTTTAACTGGAATATTTCATTAATCAGGGTCTAAGATGTATTCCTGTTCTTGTTTTAGAGCAGTAACGTTTATGTTTTTCCTTTTTTTAATGATATAAATGGAGTAGTTAGTTTTTTTTTTTCCTGTTGTGATTTTGCTGAGTGATAAACATCTGATCGTGTTTCTTGTCTCTGTGAAGGTCTTCTACCCCGGCTGTCCCCCTGCAGCAGCCATGGCAGAGTGTGTGTGTCTCAGCAGAGAAACAGCTCCACCGCGCCGAAGATCAAGGTGGATTTCGACCAGAACACGGGTGAGGACGGTCTCCGCCCTCCTCGGTTGTCTGTCCTCGGTTTCCAGCTTCGGTCCCTGAAACAGGCTACTTGTCACATGGTCTTACATAGTTTTATGTCTCAGAGGTCAGTGACTGATTAGTTTGAGTCAGGTGTGTTGGAGCAGGGAGACATGGAAAACCTGCTCGATAGTGGCCCTCAAGGACCAGAACTGGACAGCCCTGATTTAGAGTAACCGTTTAACTTTGGACAGTGGGAAGAAGCCGCAGAGAACGCACATAATATGCGCACAGAAAGACCCAGTCGAGGCTCGAACCAGCGAGCTGTGAGGCCACAGTGCTAACCACGACGCCATGGAAATGCAGGCTTTTCTTTTCCCAGTTGGAATGTTGCAGATCTGTTTGTGAAGGTACAAACCAGTTTTATCCCAGTTGGTCCATAACATCCCACCAGTCCTTGCTTCTTGCCTCTCCATAAAGCCGGGGATTCAGTTTTAAGATTTTGTGTTTGTTTTTGCATCCCTTCATGGCTGGACTTCCTCTTAGTTAGCAGATCTTTTCCATTACGCTCCACGTAGATCCTTGATGTCCTCCAGTCGGACTCCTGGTGGTCCGCCGGTACAGGTTGAGCCTCCAGGGAGGCTCTGCATCGACCCCCCGGCTCATACGGCTGCTAGAAGGCAGCTTTATGTTTTTAATATTAAATTCCAGATATGTTTTGCATCTTTAGTTTCCGCTCATGTTTTGTTTTCTGCCTGCAGGTGTGGCGGTGATGCACATGCAGAGTCCTCCAGTCAACAGCCTCAGCTTAGATTTCCTCACTGAGCTCGCCATCAGTGTGGAGAAGCTGGAGATCGATAAGGGCTGCCGCGGCCTCATCATCACCTCGGTGCGCCTCGAACGCAGCGCAGTGAAAATGTGAAAACGTGGCTGTAAAATGGTGGCTGTTAACCCTCAGTGTGTGCTTCGCTTCATGTCCAGAACCAGCCCAAGGTGTTCTCGGCGGGGCTGGACATCCTGGAGATGTACGGGAAGAGTCCGGAGCGCTGCGGGGAGTTCTGGAAGGCCGTGCAGGAGATGTGGCTGAAAGTCTACTGCTCCAACATGGTCACTATAGCAGCAATCAATGTAGGTGTCGAGCAGGCCGCCATTATAATATTAATTAATACAATAAATAAATGATTTAAAACATTTTATTAAAATAAATTAAAAAAGAACAGCCCAACGTATAAATGTTAAATAATAAAGGATG
This sequence comes from Telmatherina bonti, assembly GCF_933228915.1. Taxonomy (NCBI): domain Eukaryota; kingdom Metazoa; phylum Chordata; class Actinopteri; order Atheriniformes; family Telmatherinidae; genus Telmatherina; species Telmatherina bonti. The sequence goes on from NC_136612.1 coordinate 11,207,747, forward strand.
TTTTAAAAAATGAATTAAAAAAAGTCATTAAAATAAAAAATAAGAAAAAAAAAATTCCACTGTGTAAATATTAAATAATAAAATGAATAAATGATTTAAGACATTTTATTAAGATAAATAAGAACAGCCCAGTGTGTAAATATTAAATAATGCAATAAGTTTTGAAAAATGAATAAAAAATCATTAAAATTATTTGTTCTTAAATCAAAATTAAATAAAAAAGAGCAGTCCGTTTTGGAAATATTAAATAAAAAAATAAGTTTTAAAAAATGAATATAAAATCATTAAAACAATTTTTAATTAAAAATTAATTTAAAAAAACCAGCCCATTGTGTAAATAATAAATAATGAAGAAGTTTTAAAATATAAGTAAGAAATCATAAAAAAATAAAATTAAAAAAGAACATTTCATTGTGTAAATATTAAATAGTAAAAGAAGTTTTTAAAAAAATTCATTAAAACTTTTTAAAAAATTAAAAATGAATTTAAAAAAATTAACAGCCCATTGAGTTAATATTAAATAATAAAAGATCTTTTAAAACATGAATAAAAAATCATTAAAACTTTTTAATTAAAAATTAATTAAAAAAAATAAAAGAACAGCTCATTGTGTAATTTTTTATATGATAAAAGTTTTCACAACATATTTTTAAAATCAAAAATAATAAAATAACAGCCCGTCGTGTCTTCTGTGTCCCTGTAACACATCATGGGTCTTTCTAACTCCTCCCACAGGGTTCCAGCCCCGCAGGCGGCTGTCTGCTGGCTATGACCTGCGACTACAGGATCATGGCGGATAACCCTCGCTTCACCATCGGCCTCAATGAGACGCAGCTCGGCATCGTGGCGCCTTTCTGGTGGGAGTCCGCCGCAGCGTTGTTGTGTTGTTGTTTGTCTCTGCGGTAAAGTTAGCGCTGTGCATTCCTTAAGGTTTAAAGACACGATGATCAACACCGTGGGCCACCGAAACACGGAGCTGGCGCTGCAGCTCGGACTGCTCTACAGCCCCTCAGAGGCCCTGAAGGTGGGTCTGGTGGACCAGCTGGTGCCCGAAGACCAGGTCCTCACCACAGCCGTGAAGACCATGACCAAGTGGTTGGCTATTCCAGGTACCCGACTCGTCCATCTTCCATCTCCTGATACACCGTGTTGCTGCATCTCCATGGCAACAGCTTAACTCATTGGCCGCCGGCATTTTGGAGCATTTTGGCTCCTCTGTCAGGACTGCGTAACGTTGAGTTCTGGGACGGAATAGGGACAGCGTATTGGTGGGTGTGTGTGTCACGGCGCCTTCTGGCTCCACACTCACAGCGCGCTCTCAGCATACGGGGTGCGTTTTCAGAGCGTGCTCTTTGGGCGCGTTTGGGGGACTTTTATGTTTGCGCATCCGGTCACATCAGCTTCCTGTTTACAGAAACCGCAGAAACAAAAGACGTCTTTTTGTTTCTGTCAACAAACGCCGGGATTCAGAAAGACGGGGGTTTTTTTGTCAACAAATGTCGGGATTCAGAAAGACGTCTTTTTGTTATGGGCCTCAGGGCTGAAGACACAGAAGCAGAGATGTTTCCTGTATTTAAGCAGGTGAAAGAGGGAAGTAGGACCACGATGCATCTTGTGCTCTCTCTCTCAGATCACGTCTGAATTTATTAAACATGTTTCACAAACATCAGCATTTTCATTTCAGCTTGTTTGAACTCAACTCAAAGATATCACTAGCTCTGTTTCGGCGGCATAAAATGGCAGCCACATGTGAGAACTTACTCAAAAGTTGGTTTTACATATGACAAAACGGTATTAAAGCACATTAAATACATTACAATCCACCAGAATAACTCCAGGTTCCGTATCAAAATTATAGATGGTTGCTACATGTTTTACTGACCTGTATTTAAGCAGGTGAAAGAGGGAAGTAAGACCATGGCGCATCTTGTGCTCTCTCTCTCAGATCACGTCTGAATAGCACCAGAAGCGTCCGTCACTTTTATTGCTCCCAGCGCAACGAGAGAAAAGAAACGCCTTTTTGTCTCTGTCAACAAACGTCAGGATTCAGAAAGACGTCTTTTTGTTTCTGTCCACAAACGTTGGGATTCAGAAAGACGCTTTTTTGTTTCTGTCAACAAACGTCGGGAATCAGAAAGACGTCTTTTTTGTTTCTGTCAACAAACGTCGGGATTCAGAAAGACGTCTTTTTTGTTTCTGTCAACAAACGTCGGGATTCAGAAAGACGTCTTTTTTGTTTCTGTCAACAAACGTCGGGAATCAGAAAGACGTCTTTTTTGTTTCTGTCAACAAACGTCGGGATTCAGAAAGACGTCTTTTTGTTTCTTTCAACAAACGTTGGGATTCAGAAAGACGTTTTTTTGTTTCTGTCAACAAACGTCGGGAATCAGAAAGACGTCTTTTTTGTTTCTGTCAACAAACGTCGGGATTCAGAAAGACGTCTTTTTTGTTTCTGTCAACAAACGTCGGGATTCAGAAAGACGTCTTTTTTGTTTCTGTCAACAAACGTCGGGAATCAGAAAGACGTCTTTTTTGTTTCTGTCAACAAACGTCGGGATTCAGAAAGACGTCTTTTTGTTTCTATCAACAAACGTCAGGATTCAGAAAGACGTCTTTTTGTTTCTGTCAACAAACGTCGGGAATCAGAAAGACGTCTTTTTTGTTTCTGTCAACAAACGTCGGGATTCAGAAAGACGTCTTTTTTGTTTCTGTCAACAAACGTCGGGATTCAGAAAGACGTCTTTTTGTTTCTGTCAACAAACGTCGGGATTCAGAAAGACGTCTTTTTGTTTCTGTCAACAAACGTTGGGGTTCAGAAAGACGTCTTTTTGTTTCTGTCAACAAACGTTGGGGTTCAGAAAGACGTCTTTGTTTCTGTCAACAAACGTCGGGATTCAGAAAGACGTTTTTTTTGTCAACAAACGTCGGGATTCAGAAAGACGTCTTTTTTGTTTCTGTCAACAAACGTCGGGATTCAGAAAGACGTCTTTTTTTTTCTGTCAACAAATGTCGGGATTCAGAAAGACGTCTTTTTTGTTTCTGTCAACAAACGTCGGGATTCAGAAAGACGTCTTTTTTTTTCTGTCAACAAATGTCGGGATTCAGAAAGACATCTTTTTTGTTTCTGTCAACAAACGTCGGGATTCAGAAAGACGTCTTTTTGTTTCTGTCAACAAACGTCGGGATTCAGAAAGACGTCTTTTTTGTTTCTGTCAACAAACGTTGGGATTCAGAAAGACGTCTTTTTTGTTTCTGTCAACAAACGTCGGGATTCAGAAAGACGTCTTTTTTATCAACAAACGTCGGGATTCAGAAAGACGTCTTTTTTGTTTCTGTCGACAAACGTCGGGATTCAGAAAGACGTCTTTTTGTTTCTGTCAACAAACGTTGGGGTTCAGAAAGACGTCTTTTTGTTTCTGTCAACAAACGTTGGGGTTCAGAAAGACGTCTTTTTGTTTCTGTCAACAAACGTCGGGATTCAGAAAGACGTTTTTTTTGTCAACAAACGTCGGGATTCAGAAAGACGTCTTTTTTGTTTCTGTCAACAAACGTCGGGATTCAGAAAGACGTCTTTTTTGTTTCTGTCAACAAACGTCGGGATTCAGAAAGACGTCTTTTTGTTTCTGTCAACAAACGTCGGGATTCAGAAAGACGTCTTTTTTGTTTCTGTCAACAAACGTCGGGATTCAGAAAGACGTCTTTTTGTTTCTGTCAACAAACGTCGGGATTCAGAAAGACGTCTTTTTTGTTTCTGTCAACAAACGTCGGGATTCAGAAAGACGTCTTTTTGTTTCTGTCAACAAACGTTGGGATTCAGAAAGACGTCTTTTTTGTTTCTGTCAACAAACGTCGGGATTCAGAAAGACGTCTTTTTTGTTTCTGTCAACAAACGTCGGGATTCAGAAAGACGTCTTTTTGTTTCTGTCAACAAACGTCGGGAATCAGAAAGACGTCTTTTTTGTTTCTGTCAACAAACGTCGGGATTCAGAAAGACGTCTTTTTTGTTTCTGTCAACAAACGTCGGGATTCAGAAAGACGTCTTTTTTGTTTCTGTCAACAAACGTCGGGAATCAGAAAGACGTCTTTTTTGTTTCTGTCAACAAACGTCGGGATTCAGAAAGACGTCTTTTTGTTTCTATCAACAAACGTCAGGATTCAGAAAGACGTCTTTTTGTTTCTGTCAACAAACGTCGGGAATCAGAAAGACGTCTTTTTTGTTTCTGTCAACAAACGTCGGGATTCAGAAAGACGTCTTTTTTGTTTCTGTCAACAAACGTCGGGATTCAGAAAGACGTCTTTTTGTTTCTGTCAACAAACGTCGGGATTCAGAAAGACGTCTTTTTGTTTCTGTCAACAAACGTTGGGGTTCAGAAAGACGTCTTTTTGTTTCTGTCAACAAACGTTGGGGTTCAGAAAGACGTCTTTGTTTCTGTCAACAAACGTCGGGATTCAGAAAGACGTTTTTTTTGTCAACAAACGTCGGGATTCAGAAAGACGTCTTTTTTGTTTCTGTCAACAAACGTCGGGATTCAGAAAGACGTCTTTTTTTTTCTGTCAACAAATGTCGGGATTCAGAAAGACGTCTTTTTTGTTTCTGTCAACAAACGTCGGGATTCAGAAAGACGTCTTTTTTTTTCTGTCAACAAATGTCGGGATTCAGAAAGACATCTTTTTTGTTTCTGTCAACAAACGTCGGGATTCAGAAAGACGTCTTTTTGTTTCTGTCAACAAACGTCGGGATTCAGAAAGACGTCTTTTTTGTTTCTGTCAACAAACGTTGGGATTCAGAAAGACGTCTTTTTTGTTTCTGTCAACAAACGTCGGGATTCAGAAAGACGTCTTTTTTATCAACAAACGTCGGGATTCAGAAAGACGTCTTTTTTGTTTCTGTCGACAAACGTCGGGATTCAGAAAGACGTCTTTTTGTTTCTGTCAACAAACGTTGGGGTTCAGAAAGACGTCTTTTTGTTTCTGTCAACAAACGTTGGGGTTCAGAAAGACGTCTTTTTGTTTCTGTCAACAAACGTCGGGATTCAGAAAGACGTTTTTTTTGTCAACAAACGTCGGGATTCAGAAAGACGTCTTTTTTGTTTCTGTCAACAAACGTCGGGATTCAGAAAGACGTCTTTTTTGTTTCTGTCAACAAACGTCGGGATTCAGAAAGACGTCTTTTTGTTTCTGTCAACAAACGTCGGGATTCAGAAAGACGTCTTTTTTGTTTCTGTCAACAAACGTCGGGATTCAGAAAGACGTCTTTTTGTTTCTGTCAACAAACGTCGGGATTCAGAAAGACGTCTTTTTTGTTTCTGTCAACAAACGTCGGGATTCAGAAAGACGTCTTTTTGTTTCTGTCAACAAACGTTGGGATTCAGAAAGACGTCTTTTTTGTTTCTGTCAACAAACGTCGGGATTCAGAAAGACGTCTTTTTTGTTTCTGTCAACAAACGTCGGGATTCAGAAAGACGTCTTTTTGTTTCTGTCAACAAACGTCAGGATTCAGAAAGACGTCTTTTTTGTTTCTGTCAACAAACGTCGGGATTCAGAAAGACGTCTTTTTGTTTCTGTCAACAAACGTCGGGATTCAGAAAGACGTCTTTTTTGTTTCTGTCAACAAACGTCGGGATTCAGAAAGACGTCTTTTTGTTTCTGTCAAACGTTGGGATTCAGAAAGACGTCTTTTTTGTTTCTGTCAACAAACGTCGGGATTCAGAAAGACGTCTTTTCGTTTCTGTCAACAAACGTTGGGGTTCAGAAAGACGTCTTTTTGTTTCTGTCAACAAACGTCGGGATTCAGAAAGACGCTTTTTTGTTTCTGTCAACAAACGTCGGGAATCAGAAAGACGTCTTTTTTGTTTCTGTCAACAAACGTCGGGATTCAGAAAGACGTCTTTTTGTTTCTATCAACAAACGTCAGGATTCAGAAAGACGTCTTTTTGTTTCTGTCAACAAACGTCGGGAATCAGAAAGACGTCTTTTTTGTTTCTGTCAACAAACGTCGGGATTCAGAAAGACGTCTTTTTTGTTTCTGTCAACAAACGTCAGGATTCAGAAAGACGTCTTTTTGTTTCTGTCAACAAACGTCGGGATTCAGAAAGACGTCTTTTTGTTTCTGTCAACAAACGTTGGGGTTCAGAAAGACGTCTTTTTGTTTCTGTCAAACGTTGGGGTTCAGAAAGACGTCTTTGTTTCTGTCAACAAACGTCGGGATTCAGAAAGACGTTTTTTTTGTCAACAAACGTCGGGATTCAGAAAGACGTCTTTTTTGTTTCTGTCAACAAACGTCGGGATTCAGAAAGACGTCTTTTTTTTTCTGTCAACAAATGTCGGGATTCAGAAAGACGTCTTTTTTGTTTCTGTCAACAAACGTCGGGATTCAGAAAGACGTCTTTTTGTTTCTGTCAACAAACGTCGGGATTCAGAAAGACGTCTTTTTTGTTTCTGTCAACAAACGTCGGGATTCAGAAAGACGTCTTTTTTGTCAACAAACGTCGGGATTCAGAAAGACGTCTTTTTTGTTTCTGTCAACAAACGTCGGGATTCAGAAAGACGTCTTTTTTGTCAACAAACGTCGGGATTCAGAAAGACGTCTTTTTGTTTCTGTCAACAAACGTCGGGAATCAGAAAGACGTCTTTTTTGTTTCTGTCAACAAACGTCGGGATTCAGAAAGACGTCTTTTTTGTTTCTGTCAACAAACGTCGGGATTCAGAAAGACGTCTTTTTGTTTCTGTCAACAAACGTCGGGATTCAGAAAGACGTCTTTTTGTTTCTATCAACAAACGTCAGGATTCAGAAAGACGTCTTTTTGTTTCTGTCAACAAACGTCGGGAATCAGAAAGACGTCTTTTTTGTTTCTGTCAACAAACGTCGGGATTCAGAAAGACGTCTTTTTTTGTTTCTGTCAACAAACGTCGGGATTCAGAAAGACGTCTTTTTGTTTCTGTCAACAAACGTCGGGATTCAGAAAGACGTCTTTTTGTTTCTGTCAACAAACGTTGGGGTTCAGAAAGACGTCTTTTTGTTTCTGTCAACAAACGTTGGGGTTCAGAAAGACGTCTTTGTTTCTGTCAACAAACGTCGGGATTCAGAAAGACGTTTTTTTTGTCAACAAACGTCGGGATTCAGAAAGACGTCTTTTTTGTTTCTGTCAACAAACGTCGGGATTCAGAAAGACGTCTTTTTTTTTCTGTCAACAAATGTCGGGATTCAGAAAGACGTCTTTTTTGTTTCTGTCAACAAACGTCGGGATTCAGAAAGACGTCTTTTTTTTTCTGTCAACAAATGTCGGGATTCAGAAAGACATCTTTTTTGTTTCTGTCAACAAACGTCGGGATTCAGAAAGACGTCTTTTTGTTTCTGTCAACAAACGTCGGGATTCAGAAAGACGTCTTTTTTGTTTCTGTCAACAAACGTCGGGATTCAGAAAGACGTCTTTTTTGTTTCTGTCAACAAACGTCGGGATTCAGAAAGACGTCTTTTTTATCAACAAACGTCGGGATTCAGAAAGACGTCTTTTTTGTTTCTGTCGACAAACGTCGGGATTCAGAAAGACGTCTTTTTGTTTCTGTCAACAAACGTTGGGGTTCAGAAAGACGTCTTTTTGTTTCTGTCAACAAACGTTGGGGTTCAGAAAGACGTCTTTTTGTTTCTGTCAACAAACGTCGGGATTCAGAAAGACGTTTTTTTTGTCAACAAACGTCGGGATTCAGAAAGACGTCTTTTTTGTTTCTGTCAACAAACGTCGGGATTCAGAAAGACGTCTTTTTTGTTTCTGTCAACAAACGTCGGGATTCAGAAAGACGTCTTTTTGTTTCTGTCAACAAACGTCGGGATTCAGAAAGACGTCTTTTTTGTTTCTGTCAACAAACGTCGGGATTCAGAAAGACGTCTTTTTGTTTCTGTCAACAAACGTCGGGATTCAGAAAGACGTCTTTTTTGTTTCTGTCAACAAACGTCGGGATTCAGAAAGACGTCTTTTTGTTTCTGTCAACAAACGTTGGGATTCAGAAAGACGTCTTTTTTGTTTCTGTCAACAAACGTCGGGATTCAGAAAGACGTCTTTTTTGTTTCTGTCAACAAACGTCGGGATTCAGAAAGACGTCTTTTTGTTTCTGTCAACAAACGTCAGGATTCAGAAAGACGTCTTTTTTGTTTCTGTCAACAAACGTCGGGATTCAGAAAGACGTCTTTTTGTTTCTGTCAACAAACGTCGGGATTCAGAAAGACGTCTTTTTTGTTTCTGTCAACAAACGTCGGGATTCAGAAAGACGTCTTTTTGTTTCTGTCAAACGTTGGGATTCAGAAAGACGTCTTTTTTGTTTCTGTCAACAAACGTCGGGATTCAGAAAGACGTCTTTTCGTTTCTGTCAACAAACGTTGGGGTTCAGAAAGACGTCTTTTTGTTTCTGTCAACAAACGTCGGGATTCAGAAAGACGCTTTTTTGTTTCTGTCAACAAACGTCGGGAATCAGAAAGACGTCTTTTTTGTTTCTGTCAACAAACGTCGGGATTCAGAAAGACGTCTTTTTGTTTCTATCAACAAACGTCAGGATTCAGAAAGACGTCTTTTTGTTTCTGTCAACAAACGTCGGGAATCAGAAAGACGTCTTTTTTGTTTCTGTCAACAAACGTCGGGATTCAGAAAGACGTCTTTTTTGTTTCTGTCAACAAACGTCAGGATTCAGAAAGACGTCTTTTTGTTTCTGTCAACAAACGTCGGGATTCAGAAAGACGTCTTTTTGTTTCTGTCAACAAACGTTGGGGTTCAGAAAGACGTCTTTTTGTTTCTGTCAAACGTTGGGGTTAAGAAAGACGTCTTTGTTTCTGTCAACAAACGTCGGGATTCAGAAAGACGTTTTTTTTGTCAACAAACGTCGGGATTCAGAAAGACGTCTTTTTTGTTTCTGTCAACAAACGTCGGGATTCAGAAAGACGTCTTTTTTTTTCTGTCAACAAATGTCGGGATTCAGAAAGACGTCTTTTTTGTTTCTGTCAACAAACGTCGGGATTCAGAAAGACGTCTTTTTTGTTTCTGTCAACAAACGTCAGGATTCAGAAAGACGTCTTTTTGTTTCTGTCAACAAACGTCGGGATTCAGAAAGACGTCTTTTTGTTTCTGTCAACAAACGTTGGGGTTCAGAAAGACGTCTTTTTGTTTCTGTCAAACGTTGGGGTTCAGAAAGACGTCTTTGTTTCTGTCAACAAACGTCGGGATTCAGAAAGACGTTTTTTTTGTCAACAAACGTCGGGATTCAGAAAGACGTCTTTTTTGTTTCTGTCAACAAACGTCGGGATTCAGAAAGACGTCTTTTTTTTTCTGTCAACAAATGTCGGGATTCAGAAAGACGTCTTTTTTGTTTCTGTCAACAAACGTCGGGATTCAGAAAGACGTCTTTTTGTTTCTGTCAACAAACGTCGGGATTCAGAAAGACGTCTTTTTTGTTTCTGTCAACAAACGTCGGGATTCAGAAAGACGTCTTTTTTGTCAACAAACGTCGGGATTCAGAAAGACGTCTTTTTTGTTTCTGTCAACAAACGTCGGGATTCAGAAAGACGTCTTTTTTGTCAACAAACGTCGGGATTCAGAAAGACGTCTTTTTTGTTTCTGTCGACAAACGTCGGGATTCAGAAAGACGTCTTTTTGTTTCTGTCAACAAACGTTGGGGTTCAGAAAGACGTCTTTTTGTTTCTGTCAACAAACGTTGGGGTTCAGAAAGACGTCTTTTTGTTTCTGTCAACAAACGTCGGGATTCAGAAAGACGTTTTTTTTGTCAACAAACGTCGGGATTCAGAAAGACGTCTTTTTTGTTTCTGTCAACAAACGTCGGGATTCAGAAAGACGTCTTTTTTGTTTCTGTCAACAAACGTCGGGATTCAGAAAGACGTCTTTTTGTTTCTGTCAACAAACGTCGGGATTCAGAAAGACGTCTTTTTTGTTTCTGTCAACAAACGTCGGGATTCAGAAAGACGTCTTTTTGTTTCTGTCAACAAACGTCGGGATTCAGAAAGACGTCTTTTTTGTTTCTGTCAACAAACGTCGGGATTCAGAAAGACGTCTTTTTGTTTCTGTCAACAAACGTTGGGATTCAGAAAGACGTCTTTTTTGTTTCTGTCAACAAACGTCGGGATTCAGAAAGACGTCTTTTTTGTTTCTGTCAACAAACGTCGGGATTCAGAAAGACGTCTTTTTGTTTCTGTCAACAAACGTCGGGATTCAGAAAGACGTCTTTTTTGTTTCTGTCAACAAACGTCGGGATTCAGAAAGACGTCTTTTTGTTTCTGTCAACAAACGTCGGGATTCAGAAAGACGTCTTTTTTTGTTTCTGTCAACAAACGTCGGGATTCAGAAAGACGTCTTTTTGTTTCTGTCAAACGTTGGGATTCAGAAAGACGTCTTTTTTGTTTCTGTCAACAAACGTCGGGATTCAGAAAGACGTCTTTTCGTTTCTGTCAACAAACGTTGGGGTTCAGAAAGACGTCTTTTTGTTTCTGTCAACAAACGTCGGGATTCAGAAAGACGTCTTTTTTGTTTCTGTCAACAAACGGGATTCAGAAAGACGTCTTTTTTGTTTCTGTCAACAAACGTCGGGATTCAGAAAGACGTCTTTTTGTTTCTGTCAACAAACGTTGGGGTTCAGAAAGACGTCTTTTTGTTTCTGTCAACAAACGTTGGGGTTCAGAAAGACGTCTTTTTGTTTCTGTCAACAAACGTCGGGATTCAGAAAGACGTCTTTTTTGTCAACAAACGTCGGGATTCAGAAAGACGTCTTTTTTGTTTCTGTCAACAAACGTCGGGATTCAGAAAGACGTCTTTTTGTTTCTGTCAACAAACGTCAGGATTCAGAAAGACGTCTTTTTTGTTTCTGTCAACAGACGTCGGGATTCAGAAAGACGTTTTTTTTGTTTCTGTCAACAAACGTCGGGATTCAGAAAGACGTCTTTTTGTTTCTGTCAACAAACGTCGGGATTCAGAAAGACGTCTTTTTTGTTTCTGTCAACAAACGTCGGGATTCAGAAAGACGTCTTTTTGTTTCTGTCAACAAACGTCGGGATTCAGAAAGACGTCTTTTTGTTTCTGTCAACAAACGTTGGGATTCAGAAAGACGTCTTTTTTGTTTCTGTCAACAAACGTCGGGATTCAGAAAGACGTCTTTTTTGTCAACAAACGTCGGGATTCAGAAAGACATCTTTTTTGTTTCTGTCAACAAACGTCGGGATTCAGAAAGACGTCTTTTTGTTTCTGTCAACAAACGTTGGGATTCAGAAAGACGTCTTTTTTGTTTCTGTCAACAAACGTCGGGATTCAGAAAGACGTCTTTTTGTTTCTGTCAACAAACGTCGGGATTCAGAAAGACGTCTTTTTGTTTCTGTCAACAAACGTTGGGATTCAGAAAGACGTCTTTTTTGTTTCTGTCAACAAACGTCGGGATTCAGAAAGACGTCTTTTTTGTCAACAAACGTCGGGATTCAGAAAGACGTCTTTTTTGTTTCTGTCAACAAACGTCGGGATTCAGAAAGACGTCTTTTTGTTTCTGTCAACAAACGTCGGGATTCAGAAAGACGTCTTTTTTGTTTCTGTCAACAAACGTCGGGATTCAGAAAGACGTCTTTTTGTTTCTGTCAACAAACGTCGGGATTCAGAAAGACGTCTTTTTTGTTTCTGTCAACAAACGTCGGGATTCAGAAAGACGTCTTTTTGTTTCTGTCAACAAACGTTGGGATTCAGAAAGACGTCTTTTTTGTTTCTGTCAACAAACGTCGGGATTCAGAAAGACGTCTTTTTGTTTCTGTCAACAAACGTTGGGGTTCAGAAAGACGTCTTTTTGTTTCTGTCAACAAACGTCGGGATTCAGAAAGACGTTTTTTTTGTTTCTGTCAACAAACGTCGGGATTCAGAAAGACGTCTTTTATGTTTCTGTCAACAAACGTCGGGATTCAGAAAGACGTCTTTTTGTTTCTGTCAACAAACGTTGGGGTTCAGAAAGACGTCTTTTTGTTTCTGTCAACAAACGTTGGGGTTCAGAAAGACGTCTTTTTGTTTCTGTCAACAAACGTCGGGATTCAGAAAGACGTTTTTTTTGTCAACAAACGTCGGGATTCAGAAAGACGTCTTTTTTGTTTCTGTCAACAAACGTCGGGATTCAGAAAGACGTCTTTTTGTTTGTCAACAAACGTCGGGATTCAGAAAGACGTCTTTTTTGTTTCTGTCAACAAACGTCGGGATTCAGAAAGACGTCTTTTTGTTTCTGTCAACAAACGTTGGGATTCAGAAAGACGTCTTTTTTGTTTCTGTCAACAAACGTCGGGATTCAGAAAGACGTCTTTTTGTTTCTGTCAACAAACGTTGGGGTTCAGAAAGACGTCTTTTTGTTTCTGTCAACAAACGTCGGGATTCAGAAAGACGTTTTTTTTGTTTCTGTCAACAAACGTCGGGATTCAGAAAGACGTCTTTTATGTTTCTGTCAACAAACGTCGGGATTCAGAAAGACGTCTTTTTGTTTCTGTCAACAAACGTTGGGGTTCAGAAAGACGTCTTTTTGTTTCTGTCAACAAACGTTGGGGTTCAGAAAGACGTCTTTTTGTTTCTGTCAACAAACGTCGGGATTCAGAAAGACGTTTTTTTTGTCAACAAACGTCGGGATTCAGAAAGACGTCTTTTTTGTTTCTGTCAACAAACGTCGGGATTCAGAAAGACGTCTTTTTGTTTCTGTCAACAAACGTCGGGATTCAGAAAGACGTCTTTTTTGTTTCTGTCAACAAACGTCGGGATTCAGAAAGACGTTTTTTTTTGTCAACAAACGTCGGGATTCAGAAAGACGTCTTTTTTGTTTCTGTCAACAAACGTCGGGATTCAGAAAGACGTCTTTTTGTTTCTGTCAACAAACGTCGGGATTCAGAAAGACGTCTTTTTGTTTCTGTCAACAAACGTCGGGATTCAGAAAGACGTTTTTTTTGTCAACAAACGTCGGGATTCAGAAAGACGTCTTTTTTGTTTCTGTCAACAAACGTCGGGATTCAGAAAGACGTCTTTTTGTTTCTGTCAACAAACGTCGGGATTCAGAAAGACGTCTTTTTTGTTTCTGTCAACAAACGTCGGGATTCAGAAAGACGTTTTTTTTGTCAACAAACGTCGGGATTCAGAAAGACGTCTTTTTGTTTCTGTCAACAAACGCCGGGATTCATAAAGACGTCTTTTTTTGTTTCTGTCAACAAACGTCGGGATTCAGAAAGACGTCTTTTTTGTTTCTGTCAACAAACGTCGGGATTCAGAAAGACGTCTTTTTGTTTCTGTCAACAAATGTTGGGATTCAGAAAGACGTCTTTTTTGTTTCTGTCAACAAACGTCGGGATTCAGAAAGACGTCTTTTTGTTTCTGTCAACAAACGTCGGGATTCAGAAAGACGTCTTTTTTGTTTCTGTCAAACATCGGGATTCAGAAAGACGTCTTTTTTGTTTCTGTCAACAAACGTCGGGATTCAGAAAGACGTTTTTTTTTATTTCTGTCAACAAACGTTGGGGTTCAGAAAGACGTTTTTTTGTTTCTGTCAACAAACGTCGGGATTCAGAAAGACGTCTTTTTGTTTCTGTCAACAAACGTTGGGGTTCAGAAAGACGTTTTTTTGTTTCTGTCAACAAACGTCGGGGTTCAAAAAGACAACTTTGTCTGCTAATGAGTTAATCACGTTGGAGAAAACTTAGTTCCAGGAAATGAATTCATTAAGGTGAAGATGACGGACAAACCGCCAGACAGAAGTGTGAACTGACTGCATTTGTGTTGCAGAACACGCCCGACAGATCACCAAGTCCATGATGAGGAAGCCGACGATGGACAAGCTAAAGTCCAACAGAGAAGCCGACATCCAGAACTTCGTCAGCTTCATCACCAAAGACTCCATCCAGAAGTCGCTGCACATGTACATGGAGATGCTGAAAAGGAAGAAAGCCTAGAGGGGAGCGTGGCTAGGTGGTCCCACCGCGCAGACTCAGGTTTGACATGTCGTCTAGATGGGTTCATGGCAGCTGCGAACCAGATGTGAAATCACACCTAGCAGAGGTGTGTCACATTTCTGCAGACGTGATTCAGGGTCAGGCAGCGTCTTCCTGTCCAACTTCATCCCCTCTTCAGCAAATATAATCAAGAAATGTAGTTTTCAGATGATTTTAACCAAACATCAGTATTGATCTCTGATTGGTTGTGCTCCAGATGGGCCTGTTAACCCTGAAAGTGCCTCTTTTCACCGTATTTACAGGAACGCTGACGGTTAGCATGACCTGCGGTGTCTGAATGTCCACAGACGTATCTGATTTCTCTTCTGTCCATTTCTCTGTGTGAAATCTGAATAAATAGTTGGACTGACATGGAGAGCTTTCATTATTGTTTGTGTCTACAGTTACATTTTCCTTCATGTTTACATGGAAATAGTTGTTGCAAATTGAGGTTTACATGGAAAACACGTTTATTTGCCTTCACTTAATTCAGCTTTATATCAGGGGGTTGGGAAGGGTTCTGATTGGACGGAGAGCGGGCGTGGCATACCTATGTCTGCAGGGGGAAAAAACAAACTCACTTCCTACTTCAACACAGAAAACCACATAAGAACCATTTTTGGTTTGATTATGATAATTTTGAGACACCAACTCAACACGAACATACCACTTCAGCAGCTGAGGAGGCGTTAGTAGCGTTGTATCCCTGGTGGGACGTCAAAGTTCTCGCCATCGCCTTTCGTCCTGGGCGCTTCTTCCCAGGTGTGACGGATCTGCTTGGTGTCGGCCTCGAGACCCTTCTCCATATGTTCCTGGGTCTCGCTTTTTCTTCCACTGGCGATTCCACATCAGGACTTGGATGAGTGAAGCTGGTTTTTTCAAAGTGTGACCCATGCAATCTTCTCTTTATCTCTTTAACTGGCGCCTGTTTTGCTCTTTGCCAGAGCTGAGGAGGAGGAGAAGGAAGATAAAATACCAAGCGGTCTCCTAACGATGCTCTGAATCAGGGATTCGGTCCATGAGATCTCCAACTCTTGTCCAACACACCTGAGTTACCAGGTGTCTGCAGAGCTGGATGACATGCAGAAGAAACTATGTCATTCAGGCCTGTTGGACAAGAGATGGATCTAAACGTGGCAGGATGGTGGTTCTCCAGGACCAAACCTGGGAATCCCTGATCTGGATGGTGCTCACGCCATTTTCTAGGGATGTCCCAATGTCCAGAGACCAACAAAAAAAAAAAGAAGTAGTTCTCTCGATATTACCTACAATGCGTCTTACAAAGTAGTGAGCATCCATGGTCACTAGACGGTGAATATAGACCACAATGCACTGCTGGTAAGAGCTCAAAATGGTTCAAGTGACACGAACATCAAATCAGGTTAAAAAACACTAATCATTAAAGTTCTACCTTTTTTATTAAATAAATATGCAACACAGGAAAAATAAAATACAATACAAGGTTTTTTTTTTTTTTTTACATGACTTTGATTTGATCTGAATGTCCATTGTGGTTGCCGTGGAGACAGCTAGCAGGGAGAAAACAGCGTTGCTTCCGAATCACCAACAGCATGAGATCACTGTGTAGTGAATAAGATGGCGTGGAATATGTGCGTCATCGGGACGGGACGAGGTAATGATAACGACCAGAATTAATGTTCCCATGATGGAGGAATTAATCAGTTCGGATTTAAAATAATAAACCAGCCACTTACTTTACTCCGTAATGGTCATTTTCATTCGGGTCCAGGTGTTTACATGGTCATTTTTCATCTCTTTAAAGCAGATTTACTTTTTATTTGGAATTAAAAAGGAAGTGAAACTAATGTAAACGTGGGTTTTAAGTGCAAATAACTTCAAAGAACACTTCAAAAAATATTTTGAAGATGGTTTGCATAATTAGGTTTATTTTGGTCTTGTAATTTATTGATGTCGTAGGAGTCGTGATTCAGGCAGCGGTCAGCTTCACCTCCACGGGGAAATGGTCACTGACAGCCAAAGCCTGTGAGACAAAGCAAACAGTCTGATTTTTACAGCTTGTTTCCACTGACTCTTCCACTTTCCAGCAACAAACAGAAAACTTCTTGCAAACCCCATTTCCAGAAGGGTTTGGAAAGATCACTACCATGCAACTTAAATATGCCATTTAAAAAACAGTTTCAGGCTTCATTTCATAAAAAATAGTGCAAAGGGAATCAATTTCAGTGTTTATAGATGAAGTTCATGTTTACAAAATCTAAGTAAACATCGACTGAAGAGCCAACAGGCTTTACTTGGATCAAAAAGGAAGAATAGAGTCGAATAAAGGCAGAAAGTTAAAGAGCATTCAGTAACATTGTTACTGTATTATTCTGTTAAATATATGCCAATATTGCCGTCTCTAACTTATTTCTCTTTTTTTTCCGCAGGTCTTCTTGATTAAGTGCAGTTGTACATGTTGATCTGTCTTTCCTGTCGTCTCCACCCCAACCAGTGGAGGCAGATGGCTGCCCTCCCTGAGCCGGGTTCTACCGGAGGTTTTCTTCCTGTTAAAGGGGAGTTTTTTCCTTCCCACTGTCGCCGCGTGCAGCTCAGGATGGGGGATTGGATCGAAGTCATGATTTGATGCAATCAGTTGGTTTCTATTACAGGATATGTATGAATTGGCTTGAACTGATGTGTATGTTGATTCGTGTATGTGGAGTGGCCTGGGACAACATTGTTGTGAAGTGGCGCTATACAAATAAAGTTTAATTGTTCTCTTAATAGTAAGCAAATTAAATTGGTTGCAAGTGAGGGTACCATGTTTGGGTATAAAAGTACCATACAGAAAAGGCTCTGTCTTTTCAAACACAGACAGGTAACAGCTCACCACATTGAGCTATTGTGAGTGGGGGTGAACCAGTATGGCTGAGTGTTACGGCTGTCTGCCAATCCACCTAATTATTGTTTTATTTTGTATTCAAATCCCTGTGTGCCGTCACCAAATGAGGATTGGAGCTGCTTCATTTTCTGTTTGCTTTAGTTCAGTGGACCAGTTTCTGTTTAACACATTGTGCGCCTTGTTTTCTTTTCTTTTTGTACTGGATGACTTTTGTTTCGTAGCTGTCCTTTCTTTATGCAGCTACACTTAGCCCAACACTTGTAATATTACCACCTCTTTGTTCCCACTTGTAACAATAAATTTTCAGAAATTCTCATGTTAACAGCTGTCTGCAGTTCTCATTTGTTACGCCTCACATCCCCTTGCAGAATTGGGACGTTACACTGAGAAACTATATGTATCCAGTAATATATAATATTTTGTAGTATTGTACGCAGGAAAAATGTGAAAAAAAAAGCTATTTTTGAACAGAAGAGATTGATTCTTTAAATAAAGTTGGTATCAATTTATAGATATTTTTGTAGAATAGCTGAAGATGAATTTAAGAAAGCCAAATAATATTTAAATTATAGGGAGAAACATCAATGTACTGCATATTATTTGTGAAAAAATTGTTTCTCTGATTTTTTTTTTTTTTTTTTTTTTTTTTTTATATAATTAATGCATCAGAGGGTTGAAATTATTTACCTTCTGAGGGAAATTAAAATTACAAAAGGCTCCAACATAACAGCAGCGTGCTGACTGAATGTTTTGTTGCAGTTTAGAGAACTTTCCAGCTTTTCTTTTCAGCTTTAATCATTTTAACCTCATTAAAAGTTTCAGATCAACACAGAATTTTTTTGTGTTTCAGTGGAAAAGCTGTGTTTTTACCAGATTGTGGCTGAGCTTCAGATCCACCATGAAGTCGTAAACCTCTGCACTGCCTTGCACCACGCTCTTCATCATGTCGTTTGTGACCACAATCCTGAAAAAAGAGTCGGGTGGGTGGAACAATCTGCATGTATGTGTGTGTGTCTGCAGCTATCTGTGTGGGATTACCT
Source organism: Telmatherina bonti (assembly GCF_933228915.1). NCBI lineage: Eukaryota > Metazoa > Chordata > Actinopteri > Atheriniformes > Telmatherinidae > Telmatherina > Telmatherina bonti. The sequence goes on from NC_136612.1 coordinate 11,225,634, forward strand.
GTCGTAGGGACAGTTGGTGTGGGACACAGTGGTGTCTGCACTATCTGGGATCAGCCAGTGGAAACTCTTGTCAGTGAAGAGGCGGATCTGTTCCCATTCGGCGCCTTCAACATAATTGCAGCCTGTGTTGAAGTCTCCCAACAGCACGACGTCCTGCAGAGAGAACTGGTTGCTTTAGCCAGAGTCGCCTGTTTTCCCTCCAAGTTCTCGTAAAGACTGATAAAGATGATTCACGTTGGTGTTCCAGCGAGTGCGAACGTCAGCCACCACATCATACAGAGCGTCCGTCTCCTGCACGGCGAAGTCCGGAGAAGTGTGCTGGGGGATCAGAACAAAGTTCTTCACAGCTGTAAAGAGGAAAAAGAAGACGGTTTGATAAGAAACGACTGGATATATCTGACTTGTTTCATACGGACAGGGTGCTTACCAGTGTAAGTGGAGGAGAACATGACTACAAATGGCTCTCTGCTGAAGGTGTCTGTCCCACAGGGCTCACAGCCGTCATCGTAGGTGTAGTTTTTAGCCACGGACACTTTCTGCTCTCTGGAGGGAAAACAATAAACCATCTCTTGTTTGATTATTTGTGACTTTGTTGAGTTTTTAAACCACATTAAAAATACATTAAAGGGCTTTTTCATGCTCACAAGAGGGCAGATTTGTTGGATATTTGAATAAATAAGGTACAATTTATGTGAAATAAAGGTATAAAAGAGAAAATACAGGTTTATGAATTGGCAAGCCTTAACATCTTAACAAGCCCCAAAATTTCCTCAATATCTGGACAGATGAGAACAAAGTGGAGTTGTTTGTTTAATCTCCTCGGAGCGGCAGTGGCTCAGGAGGTAGAATAGATTGTCTGATGACTGAAGGTTGGTGTTTGAATCATGCTTCCCCAGTCAATCTGTTGTATCTCTGGGCAACACACTTCACCCTTCACGCCTGTAGTGTCGGCATCGCTTGTGTATGAACATAACTGAATGTTTCTGTGGTGGTCAGAGAGGCCGCTAGCAGGCATTGGCTGCTAAGTTTCCATCAGGACAGCTGAGGCCACTCATGAAGCTTACCAACATCAAGAATGAATGAATATTGAATCCAATGTAAAGCGCTTTGCATGCCTTGTAAAGTGTGTCATAAATCTAATCTGTTATTAACACAATGTACAACAGCCGCACGTTTGCAGAGAACCAAACTAAGCAAATCAGCACAAACACCTCAAACCAACTGTTAAAGCGGTGCTATGATGGTATTTGGAGTTTTCTGAGCTTTCTACAGTGTTACAGTGTTGAATCCTCATCAGACATGTGAACAACACTGTTTTTTTATCACCTAAACGCATGTTTGAGTTTGAGTTTGAGTTCCAGCACTCTCTCCGTTCGGTTTCCATGACAACGAAAAACGCGTCGTTTTAGAGAGTTTTTTCTACTTGGAAATCCTTGTGACGTCCCAGGGGGATAAGGTTCGGTGATTGGTTACCTTCTACTGGTTAACAAGGGCATGTACAAATACATCAGGCGGGTGGAAAACGTGGGATAAAGTTATTTCCAACGATGGCTGGTGAGTTTACCAAAGAGAGACATCCTGCTGCATTCGTTGCTGTGGGTTGCTGTTTTCCACTTCGTTTTCAGGCTCTGATTCAGGTTCCAACATGTAGGGCTGTATGCTATGTGTTGACATTGTATTTTGTTTTTTTTTGAGTTCATATTAGCCTAATCCTTCTGTTTATGAGACGTTACAATGACGGCGAAAGCAGGTGCGGTGCGCGCTCCCGATGTAGTGCAGTGGCGGGAGGCGGGGCTTAATGTGGAAGAGTCTCAATCCACTCGTTTTGTCTACAGGCTGATCTGACAGCCTACGGAGAGGGTCGGTCTGAAGTAAATAAAACGATTTGTGACAATAACTCGATCAATCCCAACCATTCTGGGTTCAGTAATAAAAATAAATTAGCCTGAAATACACATAATGGTTCCACTTTAAGCACGGTGGTGGAGGGATGATGATCTGGGCTCGTTCAGCAGCCTCTGTACCCGGACATCTTGCAGTCATTCTGTGCAAGCACATTTCTACAAAGTTAAACCCGCAATTACAGTTCAACCTGATCCTTCAAATAGACCGCCATCTTTTTAAATGATCAGGTCCACCGACCATCTAATTGTCTCTGTTTGTATGTAAAACTTTGGCTGAATTCACAGCAGGGACTTTGTGAATTATTCTAATGGTGATTTGGTCATATGACGCTGAAATCATAAAATAATGGTTTTATTGGACTAAAGTGACAGTCTGGAGATACTTTATGAAGTAAGTGGTACCACGGGGTGTCGCTGTCTTTGGGGCAGGTCCCCTATAAATGGGGAAGTGGCATTCTGCCAAGTTATGCCAGCTTCCTGTTTGGTAGCCAGGAGCATCAGTGGCCACATTGACTTTCAGGGGAAAATGCTGGACTTCAGCAGTTATCGGGTAAATATATTGTGGGTTTTTAGTGTGTTACATTTTCTATTGTGTGGACATGATTTTACCAAGCTTTGTATAACAGGGCTGGGCTCTGGCAAACTGCTGGATGAAGGAAACGGGGTGTGGGAATTCCAGGGTGCAGGTACGCTGTGTTTTATGGTTTTTAAAGGAAGTAAAATTAAAATGTTTTTGTTTTATAGTAATTTTATATTTTGTTTTGTTTACAGTGTGATGCGCCGCTACCTGCTGTCCTTTTTGTTTGATTTAGTTTAGTTTTGTTTTAAGTTAGTCCGCTCCAGCTGTGTGTTTAGGCCATAATTCGTGGTGATTGTAAGAGCGAACTAACTACTTTTCTTTTTGTTTGTTTGTGTTTTTTTCTTAGTCGCTCCCCCTAAAAGATTTTATTCTCCGGGGTGCTCAGCACTGGTTTGTCCAATCCCGACTCTTTTGTGCATTTTATTTAAGGGACTGTTGATGTGTAGTGGGTTGCCGTGCAAATCAGAATGTCTCCGGTGTGTTAATTTTGCTGTGTACTTAGCGGGTGATCTGCCTCGGGGTGTGTGTTGTTGGAAGGGCAAACTAATGCTGAGCCAGACGGTCTGAAGCAGTAAATGGAGTGTTCGTTTCTATAAATAAATGATTAAACGCTATTTATGTTTCAATCGTTTATTTTAGTGTTTACCACTTGCTCACACCCGTTACATTTACATGACCACAAGGCAGCATAGCATTAATGGATTAAAGAGTTTAACCACTTGACAAAGTGAATAATGGGAAAAAGATGTTGAAAATAGAAAAAAAGTGTCATTTTGGAGTATGAGTGGCGTGACTGGGCCCACAGTGAAACTGACATTCAGTCTTCCTAACATGTTATCAGAGTATTATCTGATGTTGAGCTCTTTCATTTAGATTCTTATTATTTTGGGCAGACTGTTGAGCAGAATAATTTGGTCTGTGGGAAAATCTGATGCAATACACTTAGCTTGCCTGAACTTGGATCAAGTCCTTGATTGAAATGATGTGCTGGGACCCTGAGAAAGGACGAATGCTTCAAACTGTGTCAAATGAAGCAATGCTGCAACTAAATCTGTCCTTTTTGTCTGAATCTCTGTTCGTTTTACCTTTGTAATGCTTCTGATTGCATACATGTACCTGTAGAGGAAGAGATATCTCTCCTTGTAGGTGCTGCGCCCCAGCGGCTCGCTGACGATGTACCTGAACTGAGGGGAATCTCTATGAAAACACACAACAAAAATAGGTTTATCAGACATCTCTCCTTGTGAGCTGTTCGAAAAATTTCATTTGACTTTAATAACCAGCAGTCAGTGTTACTGTGTGTGCTCTTTGCCAGTGGTTCTCAAACATTTTGATCAACATAATTGATGTTCGCGACCCCAAACCCCTACGCAGCCACTGAGTGGTTCATGTGTGACCATAGACTGTATACTAAAGATGGACGGAGCCTCGGTGAGGTTCCTGAAGAGTTGAGCTGAAGCTTGATGGGTTCCTACCATCACCATCTTGGCAGGAGCATGCATGTGGTCTCTCCCGGAAAATACTAAAATAGGCAAAGAAGTGGAGCTGAGAGGGGGTTCGTGAGCATCGGGGTGGATAATTGACATCTAGCAAGCTCCATCCCACGTGTAGCTAAAAGCTAACTGAGCTAACTCAGCACTAATGGAAGCTAACCAGCTAACAGAGGTAGGCGGGCTCAAACTAAATCACGCTGTTAACTGGCTAAAAAACATGGTTAACAAAACCGTGGTTAAATACCTGCTGCAAGAAGAAGGCCCCCTTCTTGCAGCGGGATATTGGGTACCTGTCAATCAAAAGGACACGCCCCTATATATTCTGAATTTTGAGGTTTAAATATCTTTTAAGTGGCTGAGTTAGAAAACAGAATTCACTCCCACCACAGGTAAACCTGACCTATTAAACCTAAGATGGATTTTTGAATCAGGCTGTAAACATGGGCTGATGCTCAGTTGAAACTTAACCAGCTGTCTTGACTTACACAACTATTAAATACTAAGCTGTTGCCATGTGATTGACTGATTAGGTTGTTCTACGTTCTTCTTACTTGAAGCGGGAAATCGGGAACCTGTCAATCAAAAGGACACGCCCCTAAATATGCCGAGTTTTGATATTAAATAACTTTTAAATGGAGGAATTAGACAAAAATTCACTCCCCCCACAGTTGTCATGAAGGTAAACCTGACCTATTAAACTGAAAATGGATTTTTCAACCAGGCTGTAAACATGTTTATTTCTGCTGTGAAGTTGGTCTTTCTAACATGGGAGTCTATGGGGATTTGCTCTGTTTTGCAGCCCCTAGTGGATGAAGAGGGAACGGCAGTTTTTCTTCCTCATTTACTTCACTTTTGACCACTGCAGGTTGCCATTTGTGTGTGACATATCATGTCATGGGCTGCACGGTGGCATAGTGGTTAGCACTGAGCCCTCACAGCAAGAAGGTCACTGGTTCAGTCTTTGGCTGGGGTGTGGTTTGGACAGTAGAGTTTGCATGTTCTCCCTTCTCATTTGCATGTTTGGTTGATTGGTTATTCTGAATTTCCCCTCAGAGTGGTTGTTTGTCTCTGTGTGGCCCTGCGACGGACTGGCAAGCTGTCCAGGGTGTACCCTGCCTTTTGCCCAAAGTCTGCTGGGATAGGCTCCAGCTTCCCCACCACCCTTCATCGGACTATGTAGTTAGGAAAATGAATTAATGTCATGTCATCTTTCAGCCATCTGGACTGGAAAACTATCAGAATTTTCTCAAATAAGGAGGATAAACTGGTTTTTGGTGGTTCGTTGCTGTGACCTACTTTCCTAAAATCAGCTTGTCTCGCAGAGACAATTTAATGAATGTGTCCTAACTTTGATTATGTGTTAAAGATAAAGGTGCTAATTTACCTCTGCTTTTAGGGTTTCTGTTTGTCAATTCTACTAACAATCCCACATTTATTTAATAAATTTAGGCTTTATAGTTTTATAATTATCTGGTGAGAGCCTCTAAACTCCTCTCCCCTTCCTGACTCCCAGTTTGAGAACCGCTGCTGTAATGCGAGGTGTGTAGTCAGTCTAACTTGTTGACATGCTCCATGAGTCTTTTGGTGGCGGACAGATCGGTGTCTTTGACCTCCTGGATCAGAATGATGTCGTAGCGGTGGACAATCTGCAAGACACACCGAGAAACACACATTGGTACATCTTGATTGGCATTCTGTTGGCACCAAGTCCATTTTTATCTTCATTTTTTGGAAAATAATCATGTTACTGATCCTTTTGTGTCTCAAAATGTGTCTCAGTAAGACTTCACATGGCCCCGACTTGGCTGCAGCATCCCAACACCTACGTTAGGATGCTGGTTGTGGACTTCAGCTCAGTCTTTAACACAGCTCTGCTGGCCCTGAAGCGCCACAACCTGGCCTGGTCTGGATGAGTGACTTACTACTCCCCAACAGGCCCAGGTAGTGAGGTGGGGAAGTCAACACCTTCACCACCGATCCTCGCCAACAGGACTGCTCTGCCATCCACCCTTCCAGCATGGTGTGAAGTTTTAGTTATCCAGTGATGACATGACTCCCTTCAGAGAAGGTCTCACAAAATGGCGCTCCAAGAAAGATCTGGTTCTTAGTACCAGCCAGACAGCGGAGGTTATAGTAGATTACAGGAGGTCCGGGAAGCCTGAGCACGCTCCTCTCTGCACACAGTGTGGACAGCAGTCAGTTCCCAGGTTTCCAGATTTCCTCTGACCTCTCCTGGGCTGTGAACGAATCACACCTGGTAAAGAAGACCCAACGACTGGTCTTCTTTCTCAGGAAGCTGAAGCGGAAGGGACTCACAGGTTAGGGTCTTCTCAGCTGCTTCTGAACCTTCAGGACCACCAGAGAACTCATCCTAAGTCTCAGTGTGAGGCTGCGTTATGGCTGTACAGCGCAGGACAAGAGGAACTTGACCCGGGCGATGAGGACAGCTCAGGGGATTGTGGGACATCATCTACCAGATCTGGACTCATCTCCACCACTCGAGTCCAGAAGAGGCCCAGACACATTGCAGCTGACTCCACCCATCCAAACAATGCACTGTTTGTACTGCAAGATGTTCTCCAGAAGTTATGTTGGTTATTTATGATGGAAAAAAAAGCGGGAAGAAATATTGATTATTGATGATTTCATAGCAATTTATGTTCATGGACACATTTGGGCTCGAAGGTCACCAGAAGGACGGAATTGGAGGAGAACACAAGGGTTAACCCATTAAGGTCCTGGTCTGCCATTTGGTAGAGGTAAAATTCAGTGACTTTGATAAATTACTTTTCAAAAAAGAAAATAAAGTGGAAATAAATAAGAAAAAAACCTGCCTTAGCACCTCTACCAACTGGTTTGGGTAAGTAAAACCCAAACCAGTTGGATATTTGTTATAATACAACTATTTCACTGTTGTTACATGATTATTATTAGTATTTTCTTTTTTTTTTTTTTAAATTGGTATTATTATAATTATAATAGTGGTTATTCTTATTCTTATTCTTATTCTTATTATTGGTGTTATTATAATTATAATAATGGTAATTATTATTATTCACTTTCATTCTTTATTCAGACTCTAGGTCCATTAAAGAAAAAAAGAGAAGAAAATAAAAAAAAATAAAAAAATAAACAATTTTATATTTTTGGTGTTAATATAATAATAATAATAGTAATAATAATTATTATTATTGTTATTATTATTATCATTATCATTTTCAAACTCAAACCAGTTGGATGTTTGTTATAACACAACTGTTTCACTGTTGTTACATGATTATTATTATTCTTTTCTCTTTTTTTAAAATTGGTGTTATTATAAATATAATAATGGTAATTATTATTATTCACTTTCATTCTTTGTTCAGACTCTACGTCCATTAAAGAAAGAAAGAGAATAAATGTAAAAAATAAATAATTTTTGTATTATTATTATTATTATTATTATTATTATTATTATTATCATTATTATTATTATTGTTGTCAACTAGTTTTTGACATCTAAACCAAAGAAACATTTATTCTGCGTATTCTTGTCCAAAACAAACAGAAAAACACAGAGAAACCTTTTTCTCTGGCCTTTTTGTTACAGTGAAAGTTGAAGGGTTAAACACTTGATCACATCTTATAAATATCATTTTGACATGTGTTCTGACATCCAGCGGGAAAAATTATTTTTAAGTTTTTTTTTCTAAAATACAGCAACATTTAAGTCTCCTTTTAAAGGAAAATCCCGTGTTTTCTGTGTAAAATATAGATATGTGCAGAAAGCACCGGTTCACACGACGTTTTCCATGATCACATTTTACGCGTAAAACTTGACCAAAATAAACACGAGTTCCTCGTTTTCACTGCTGCTGATGTGAGTTGCTGCTTATCTCAGCAGGAAAAGAGAATTTAAATCTCCATCATTTAATTTGGTTAAATGAATGATAGAGCGAAAACATGGAGGGGCTCCTGACCGTGCCGATGATGCCCATCAGAGTTGCATTGGAGGCCTTTTTGTCTCCAAATGACTTGATGTTGAAGGCTCCCAGCAGCAGAGAGGACGATAGATGCAGCAGGGCCAGAAGGCTTCCCAGAGAGCCCAGCAACCGCATCCTGGACACAGAAGGCTCATTTAAGCACAAAAATCTGAATATTCAGCATGTAAAACACAGACATTCACATGATTTTCTCATATTGTATTGAACTTGATTAGCAAGTGTTCCATTTTCATCCATTAATCTTTGTTTCAGTGTGATGATGCACGTTAATACGGTGAAGTTTGATCATAACCTGCACCGATGTAGACCCAGCCAGAACCCTATATATATATACATACATATATATATATATATATATATATATATATATATATATATATATATATATATATATATATATATATATATATATATATATATATATATATATATATATGTATGTATGTATAGGCCTGAGCAGAGTAAAAACGCCTTTGGGGAAGAATAATGAAGGGATGAACAACTTCTGCAGATTTGTTCTGCGTTGAAGTGGGTTTTCTGCTTCAGAATCATAAATGAAATAAAAGAGAACTTTTCAAGATACAGCTCAATGAACTTCTCTTCATGTACATTGTTCCGTCACATTACTGATGCTAATAGTCCTGGAATGAGTTATCGTGTCCGTTAGCTTGTGATAAAGCATTATGTTGATCATGCACATGAAATATATGCAGTCTCATCCCCAAATATTTTGAGAGTCTGTGTAAAAGGTCAGAAACAAAGTTGAAAGGAAAAAAAAACCTCATCAGCTCATATTTTATCTCCACTGGAACAAAAACAACAAATCTGATGTTGAAAAAGAGAAATGTTTCTATTTCATGGGAAATATGAGCTCATTTTTTAATTTCATGACTGGAAAATAAGTAGCACAATTAAACAAAAGTTAGTTGTTAGTTAAATATGTTAACTGGTAGCAGGTCAGGAAGATGACTGTGTAGAAAAGAGCACTTCAGAGAGGCAGAGTCTTTCAGATGAATAGATGAACAGAGGTTAACTTTCTGAGACAAACTGTCCCTGAAAACTGTGAAAAAAATGTTCCTCAGTGTAACGTGAATACTGAAGATCCCACCATGTATAGTGTACAACATCATCAGAAAATGCTAAGAACAGAAGGAATCTCTGTATGCAGGAGACTAGGCTGAAGGTGAAACTGAATGATGGTGAGCTGGGTTTCCTCAGGCAGCACTGCAGTAAAACCAGACGTGGTTCTCTACTGGAAACCAGTGCAGAGACTTCTAGAAATCTCTGTCACAGTTCACCCTGAAATCCACAAAAGCAGCTTAAAGCTCCACCATGCAGAGAAGAAGCCAGATGTGAACAGGGTCCAGAACCAGCAGAGCTCATTTAAAATGTTCTGAGTGGAAACCTGGACGAAGATGTGGAATTCTCTGTGGACAGCATGGACGTTGTGTCCTGCAGACTAAAGAGGAGAGGGAGCATCCAGCTTGTTATCAGCCTGCATCTCTGATGGGATGGGGTTGCATTAGTGCCGATGGCGTGGGCAGCTTCCACATCTGGGAAGCTCCATCAATGCTGAAACATCTGCTCCCATCCAGACAACGTCTCTTTCAGGGAAGATCTTGCAGGTTCCACCATGCTGGACCACATCCTGCATCATCACAGCAGCATGGTGGACCAGGAGAACTGGTCTGCTAAGGTCCAGAGCTTTCACCAGTGTTGCTGCCATCAGATTAAAAATAAATAAATATTTTCCGTCATGTGGTGCAAATGGGGAAAGTTTTAACGCGTTCTACTCTGAATAAAATGTAGATTCATGATATTTAAATTGTGTTTTATTACATTTCTTTGCAACATGAGTTGTCGATTAAAGACTGCAGGAATGGTTCATAACTGTGTCACCAGACCTGGATGCCATAAAGAGTCTCAGTGTGGGAATGACAGACAGACAGAGCAGCTGCCACACTGGAAACGTGGCATGATCACTGCTTCCCAACAGCTTGTCTAAATAAAGCTCCACAACATTTTACAACCACATGATAAGAAGGAAAATGCAGATAAAGATTAAACTGCGACTCTTCCACGTAAGCTGACATTTAGTTCACTGCGGAAAGCCAAACCTGGACGTTTGAACTTCTTTACATTTGTTAGCATGTGCTTGTGTTTGTGTTACAAGTCTGCAACAAGTCTGAGACAAGCTTAGATTCAGTGATAATAGAGGAAGAAATTATTATTATTAATTTATGGGCATTAATTATTTTACCATTACTTTAAACAGGCAGTACACTGCAAAAACTCAGCCTTAAAAAAACAAGAAAAAAAAAAAGGTTTTATGTTATTAAATTAAATGTTATTTATTGTTAAAATTATGTTGCTTAAAATAAGATAAATTATCTGCCAACAGAACATGAAAATTTGGCTTGTCAAGACTTCCCAAAACAAGTAAAAATACTCTTAAAACAAGAGGAATTCTCTGGCATAAAAACTAAGAATTATCTTACCTTAAAAAAAATAAGCATATGTGTACTTAATTTAAGATTTTTAATCATGCTTAGATTTCAGTTTTTTGCAGTGTAGTTGAATTTATTCGTGCAGTTGCTAGGCAACATATAAGCCATCTCGTTTCCCTGAAGGTAAACATCTTTAGCATGTGCAGACTACGCAGGACACTCCGCAGCATATGAACTCTAGTTTTCCCTCCTGGATCCAGTTTTGCTTTCTGCTTCCTGGTCATTAAGGCACCTGCTTGTATTTGTTCCTGTGTTTCACCTGTTAGGACCAGTGTGTTTATCTACCCTGTGGTTTCATTTCCCACTGCCGGTTCATTTCCATTTTATCTTACGTCCTGTCAAGTCCCTTCCTTGTTTCCACCTTGGTCTTGCTACTTTGATTAAATCTTACACCTGCACCAGTTTGTCTCATAAGGCTGCAACTGGGTCTGCACCATCCATTAGCAGTAAACAACCAAGTTATTACCAAGCGGCAACCTTCGCCAGTAAAAAGTGAAGCCTATGTGGAAGTGCATAAAACTGCAGTTCCCCCTTCATCCACTAGGGGTTGGAAAACAGAACAAATCCCCATAGACTCCCATGTTAAAAAGACCAACTTCACAGCAGAAATAAACATGTTTACAGCAGTAATAAACATGTTTACAGCCTGGTTCAAAAATCCATTTTAGGTTTAATAGGTCAGATTTACCTTCATGACAACTGTGGGGGGAGGGAATTTTTTTCTAACTTGCCCGTTTTAAAGTAATTTCATCTCGAAGTTCGGCATATTTAGGGGCGTGTCCTTTTGATTGACAGGTACCGATCTCCCGCTTCAAGTAAGAAGAACGTAGAACAACCGCGGTTTTTAGCTGGTTAACAACGTGACTTAGCTTTAGCTTGTTAACCTCCGTCCATCTCTTATATACAGTCGATGGTTATTATTCACGCCTTACTGAAAATCCAAAGAGGTGTGTAGGTGTAGTCCAGGTGTCATAAAGTAGAAGTCCTGTCCAACAGCGGCTCCAACCGATCACTAAACCAGCTGAATTTAATAATTTCAGCTCCTCTGCAGGTAGAAGAACCTGTTGGTGAAAACACCTGTCCTAAATGAGCAGGTAGATCCAAAAACATGCCAGGACTTCTACTTTATGGTACCTGGATTGTACAACTTTAATAGAAGCCAGTTTTGGGCGTGTTGGTGCCTTTATCTGCACTTCAGTACAAAGTTATTTTCATACCATTACTTAAAACTGTACTATGCGATGAACAGAAGCTCTGCTCCAGAGGTGACGTCAACTTCTACAATCAGGAATCGGACCTGTGGCTCTGAACCAGAGACGGGTTGGACCGTCCAGATCAGGGCTACTCAACATGGTCCTGCGAGGGCTGCAGTCCTGCAGGTTTTCAGTATTTCCCTGCTTCCACACACCTGACTAATGAAATGGCTCCTTCAGCCAGAGGTTCTGCACAATGACTCCTTCATTTGACCCAGGTGTGTTGGAGCAGAGACACACTGAAAAGCCCTGATCTAGACCCGTGTCAGTAACAAGACCAGAACCAGTCTCTGTGCCGGTACAGGCTTGCATCGAAGCTTGTTTCTACTTCTGTGATGGTGAAGGTACCAGATCTGCTCATGATGTGCCTGCTGATGATGTCGCAGTCTGTGATTGGCTGGGCGTTGGCGACGCTGTTGTGATTGGTCCGTAAAACTTACAGAAGGAATTTCTCATCGACGTGACATTGTAGTTCTTTTTCGTAGGATCTACGGAGAATGTTCAGAAAGAAATCCATCATCATCGATTAAACAGGACTTACCACAGCCTGAACATCACTTCTAAAACTCCAGAGAGCAGAAAGACCGAAATCTGAAAGGAATCTAAAAATAACACAATAATTAATATCAATGTGACTTAATGTTTACGTTAGCGACTCCTTAGTTCATAAGTGCAATATTTATTTACAGTTTAACCAGTTACTACACATAAATCCCAAAATAACGTTGATTTGCTCGTTGCAGTGCATGGACAAGTGTATCACTGCGAGGTCAGGCTCCACTTGGTGGTTTAAACATGTTTATAATGTATTGACATTCATTCACTTTCCAAACCATTTAGCCCAATGAAGGGTCGCAGGGAAGCTGGAGCCTATCCCAGCAGTCTTAGGACGAAGGGCAGGGTACGCCCTGGACAGCTCATCAGTCCATTGCAGGGCCACCCAGAGACAAACAACCACTCACACTCACTCCTATGGGCAATTCAGAGAAACCAGTTAACCTAACATGCATGACTAATGAATTCCTGTGAGGATCCGGAAGTTCAGCCACACACAAGTAGCTGTAAACAAATAACCAGTTTATTGGTGAATAAGGAGTGTGAGATGAAACTGAGCAGAGGATCAATCCAGGTGAAAGAGCAGCTGTTAGAGTCCAGGCTTCAGAGACAGGGTCAGGATGGAGGCAGGAGGTAAAGATTATGGCAAAGTACTTATCCAGGACTAAAGACAAGACTCGGGGATTCAAAGACAAAGCAAGGGTCTGTGACCAGAAAATCCAAGAAACTAGAGGTGTCCGTCGTGGACAAGGCAAGGTGGGTAATCCTGGGACGTTAAGCAGTAGGTCGGCAACTGGAGACGATCCGTAGAGCGCTGGAAACCAACTAGACATGAATCTGCTGATAATCTGGCAGAAGGGAAGAGATTGGAGAGAGTTTAAGTCGGTTGTGAGACATGAAAACCAGGTGAACTGAATGAAACTGATGAGAAACAGCAGAGGCAGTTGGGAAGCCACAGGAGGATGGAGTTTCCACTGGTGGGTGCCAGCAGATCAGGGAGGAAAGACATGACAACGTCTTTGGACAGTGGGAGGAAGCCAGAGTACCCAGGGAGAACCCACACATACATGGGGAGAACATATAAACTCCACACAGAAAGGCTGCTGTCCAAACCTCTCCCCAGTCAAGGATCAAACCAGTGACTTTCTTGTTGTGAGGCCACGGTGCTGACCACCACGCCACCGTGCAGTTTGTATTGTCAAGTTGTCAGATTGAAAAGAGCTCTTTTGGTCCGGGGAAAACGTGTTTAGTTTACTAATGAAAATCTAAATAAAAGCAAAACTATCTAATTATAAATTAAGCACCACGAGCATCTTATTAGATTCTTGCACGGTGTGACGCCATCGGCAGGCACTGGGCCCTGAGCAGATCTTGTTCCGACACAGAAAAGTTTAATCATGCTGCATGCAAACTGCATGTTTTACAGGAATGTTTGTGCATTTTTCAGCAACACAATACACAGCCACATTCTGTGCACATTACAGGTGAAGATGGGACCGGACCAGCCTGCATTCCTGGTCCGTTTCCAACGGAGAACACGCAAAAAGGTTTCATAAGAAAACGTGTGAAGGCCTCGTTCTTTTACAGGCCTGAGATGTAAAAACAACAACAAAGAGATGAGGTTCCACACGAACCGTCTGCGGTGAAATAGAACTTTTTATTTATTGGTTTGTTTCTTTGTTGGTTGAAATTAAAAAGAAAAAAGTTTATTCAACTCTTCAAGCAGACAATTATTCTGCTGTTATAAAGAAAATGTTTTAATTGGCAGCAGGAGAGTCATGTGACTGGGAGCATTTCAGAGAGACAGAGTCTCTGTGGACAGATGTTCAAAAAACTGGAAGAATTTCAGCCAAATGTTCTGAAAACACAGACGTTGAATAAAGAAACGAAGTGGAAAACATTCTGTCTGTAAAAATATAAAAACTAAAAGTTAAACTTGACAGAATTACTCATTAATTATTTTCCTTTTTGCCTCTTCTGTCTCTGGTTTCATGCAGCTCCATGCAGATGCCACATGTAAGTTGGAAGTGGGGGTTAAATATTAATCCAGCTGATTATCATGTCTGGTTACAGTTTTATTGGAGCCGTTATGGCATGAAGCGACTCCGAGACGACAGTTTGACGAGTGGAAACAGTCTGGTGTGTGACTAAATAACCTGTCAATGAAGGTGAAATGAAGGTTTTAGATGAATTGGTGTGAACAGTGTGACGTTTCCAGGACCTAAACAGGTTCATGTTTTATTCCAGGATTATATAATAATAATAATGAAGGTGTGTAGCTGTGAAGAGGAGTGTGAGCTGTGCAGCCTACCTGCTTTGACGAGGAGAGAAAGGAAGCTTGTTGTAAACACAGAGCCTTGTTTGTGCTGCTTCCCAGAGGCTTTAATGCAGACCCTGAGCTGAGACGCTGATATCCTGTTCAGGTCTTTGTTTATTTGCTGGTGTGACCACAGCATGCTGGGAGGAGCGAGGACAGGACGTAGTTTTGGTTTTTCTCAGCTGTTCAGCTCTCGTCGTTTTTCCCACCACGGGGAGAAAAACCAGAAGTTTCCATACGAACGTTTTTAACCCTGCAGAGCCCGACGGGACATGTTTAATACATGCAGTTTTATTTTGTATTACTTTCTGGTGAAAAGTCTTCTGTCTCCTGATAGATACAAGGAAGCAGAAGATCAGGATAACTTCGACACAAATGGTAGATATCCCCACAACATATTCACCATTTTGTTATAATAATGTTCCGATATCCATGTACAAAAAGATGGACTTTTCTTTCTACTTTTTAATGGGTCGGGTCTTACAGGTCCTGTAAATCAATACGATTATCAGTATTGTCTTTTTTACCAATAGCTAAAATACCAGTTTTGTCCAACTCTTAATTTCTGATACCGATATTGATATTTTTTTTGGTTGTTCCAAACAACCAAACTTTTCTGGAAAACTCTACATGACATCTCTTGTATTTTGTCGTTTTGAGTTAGAGGAGACGTAGCTGAAGAGTTTCATATATAATATGTGCCTGTTGTGTAAAAGTTACGTCGTTTAATAATAAGTAAAATAGGTTCCAATATCAGCTGGCAGTATCAGGTAATATTGAGCATCTCTAACAACTGAATAAAAATGATTTTACTCCGCTGCATGTGAACTTCTCCCCTTTAAACCTCCAGATAAGTCTGACAGAATTACTTCTGTCTTACTACAACTACTTACTACTTTTTACTACTACTTTTATTTGAAATAAGCAGGAGAAACACTTTATATTAAATTTATATTCTGAGATTTTATGGAAAATCATGGCTCAGAACTTCTTGGTGTTTTTTGTTCAAATACGCAGTAGAAGCACCATAACTACACATCTATGTGTTATAGGTCTGGTCTGGACACCTCCTACGTGTCACATATAACTAAAATAGTTCAGGAACTTCAGCAAGCTACGGTGGCCCTGAAATGCAAACCACAACAACAAAACAAAAGACACAAACTACAAAACAAAAAAAAAAACGCAACAACAAATTAAGAAACAGCAACAAATTGAAAATGACAACGATAATTAAAAAATACGCAATGACAAATTAAAAAACACGACAAATTTAATGAACAAAACAAAAAATTCTAAAAAAACACAACAAATTTAAAAAAAAAAAAAAGATAAAACACAACGACACAGATTCCTGCGATCCTTAATTGAAATAAGAGGTTCTGAAATTGAATGGATGATATTTGTATACCTAAAGACTTCCTCAATCCCATTAACATGGGTTCCTACGTGGAAGCAGGGTCTGTGGACCAAGAGGTGGGCTCTCCTAAATTGGGGTTGAGGTTACGGAGATGGTTGAAAAGTTCCCGGTGGCGGGGCTCTTGGGGTGGACGAGATCCACAACATCAAATGAATCTGTGATTAACAGGCTTCTGCAGACCTGAATGACAAACAGATGAGGAAATTCAGCCATTTGATTCAGATGTGTTGCATCTAAAAGTTACAGGATAGTAGATCTCGAAGACTGGACTTGGGAACCTCTGTCTTGTCTTGGTTGACCTGACTCTGCAGCATCTCACGGACATCAGACTCGGTACCTCTGAACCCCCAGACTGCGGTGGTGGTGAGACTAGAGGTTGTGCTTCAACTAGGGGGATCAACCTCCTCAAGCTCCCTGGTAAGGTTTATTCAGGGGTCTTTTGTCCCTCCTGGAGAGAAGGATCGATCGGATAGCCAAACCTGCCACTGAGGAGGAGCAGCGTAGTACTGGCTTTGTTTGGTTGGTGCTCGAGCACCGTTTGAGATCTGTAACGCCTTCAGAGGCTCAGAGTCAAAGACAATGACGATGCGACTGAAGCCACTGCCTCTACTTGTAGATGAAAACATGTTTATGTCTGGAAGGATTCTGACCTCAAATGTCCACTTGCAGCTGTGCTTGGTGTTCGTTATTATGTCTTTGCCCAACTTTACCTTTAGATTTCTGCATTTCTAACACACACACAAAAATTAAGGGACCATTTCTCTGGTGTGAATAGTTTTTTGTCTGTTCTAGATAAAAACATGCAGAAAATATTTCCAGAGAATTATCTTTCCCTGCAGTAAGTATATTTTTCCACTTTTTTTAAAATTGTTTTTTCAAGATATTCATATTTAAGCTGATCTTTCACTGGGAGACTAAGAATATGAAGAACTACAGCTCAGGTGAGACTAGATGGAAAAAAATATTTCACATATCAGTCCAGGTAGTAACAGTAAAGAGCTCCATTGTTTGTGGACAAACATCTAATAAAAAAACAAAACAAAACAAAACTATATATATATATATATATATATATATATATATATATATATATATATATATATATATATATATATATATATATATATATACATGTATATATATATATGTATATATATATATGTATATATATATATATATATATATATATATATATATATATACATATATATATATATATATATATATATATATATAGTTTTTTTTAACAAAATTTACTGAACTTTACAAAACATTATTGAAACAACAAACAAAAACAAATTAAATATGCAGTATTGATCAAAATAGGTACAATAAGTCAGTACAGATAAGACAAACAAGGTTACATACAAATTAATTAGAAATTGGCTTGTAATAAAAACAAAAACATGAGAGAGTACAATTTTATGTGACAATGAAATATAAAACGTAAGTTATGAAGAAGAGGGATCTACACAATTAAAAATGTTTTCATAAAAATTTATAAGCCTCATATTCTTCATATTTTTTAAGGAGTTTCAGAGATTTAAAAAGTGAGTTAATTTCTTTGGAATAAGGGAAACAGCAGTTGTTTGAAGAATCTTTGT
Source organism: Telmatherina bonti (assembly GCF_933228915.1). Taxonomy (NCBI): domain Eukaryota; kingdom Metazoa; phylum Chordata; class Actinopteri; order Atheriniformes; family Telmatherinidae; genus Telmatherina; species Telmatherina bonti. The sequence goes on from NC_136612.1 coordinate 11,243,253, forward strand.
TTATGAATAAAAAAATTAGGCTTGTAATATGAAATATTAACTACATGTTCAAGAGGATTAGTTTAAAGGAGGATTAGTTTAAAGGAGTACACAAGGTTCAGATGATCAAATAGGTGACTTTTGAGAACAGTTAAAAAACGTTTTTTCTCATCATCAAAAAAATAAATGTCACAGTTTATTGGAGCATTTATTGGTTATATTCAAATATTTTGAGATCACAGCATTAACTGGGTAAATATTATGAAGGATCCTAAAATAAATTTCTCTAGTTTTGTTGGAAATGCAGTATTTATCAGGAAGAAGCCAAACTTTCTCCCAGTTAACATCTTGAACGGGATATTTCAACATCTAGAAACACAGTAGAAGAAGAAATCCTCCTCGTGACGTCACACGTGTAGCGGCTCCAAACCGGAAGAAAACATCCAGCTGTTAGCGCAGCAGCTCGTAGCTTAGCAGGCTGCTTTGTCCCGGGACAGAAATGAAACGGCGCTGAGAATCGGGAACAAAGCAGTGGGTCATCATGCTGTGTCCGGAGTAGCGACAGCATCAACTGAAACCCAGGGAGTTTAATTCTGTTCAGCTTTCCTCCGGACTGATTGTTGAAACAAGGTACGTTAGCTTAGCACCCGTTAGCCTAGTTAGCTTAGGCTAGCCTGCATGCTAACACCCAAACAGCGATTCAGACTTAAAACTAGGCACGAAATTAAACTTTTTATGACATTTTATCTGTTGCCTTCAGGCTGCGATGCCACTACAAGCTGGAGTGTTGATAGAAAGAGATTACAAAGGAAAAAAGGAGGAAAAACAGGTGTCTTATTGACATTTCTGATAACATCCGCAGCGTTAGAGGAGCATCCAAAGACAAACATATAAGCAAAGATTTGTTTTAAATTTATCACAATTAACCAGCAATATGTAGAAATCACCAAATGTCTGTTTGGCTGCTTTGTTATATGTTCTGTATTTATACATGTCATTGTTATTATTTCATGATTTGATTCAGTTTCTGGTTATTTTCACTTTTTTCAAGGCAGATTATTTGTAGATCACATTTCATGAACAAGGCAATTAAAGGTATTTGACTTAAAACATTAATAATCTGATGCATGAATTATTTAAAAAAAAAAAGTCAATGCCACTTTTTCCACCTCTACAGACATGTGCAGAACTGCTTTTCTATCTCTTTAACATCTTTTGACTTTTTATTTGGTACATTTATTTAAACAATTCTACAGAAATATTCATAAAATAATATATTGTCTTATTTATACAATACATATATTCTACATAAATACTTAATAATAATAATAATAATTAGAATATATATATATATATATACACACACACACATATATATATATATATATATACACATATATCTATATATATATATATATATATAAGATATTGTCTTATTTATACAAAATATATATTCTATATAAATAAACTGTTATCATTTTCTAATCTTGTTTATCACTGAGGTGAATTTAATAAGTATGTTTGTGTATTTATGACATTTTATATTATGAAATTAAAAATACTTAATTAATCTCCAAAGAGAAATTCAATCATCAGTATTATTTGATATTCATATTCATTTTACATATTCAATGTTAAATTGATTTAATTATTTATATGATAATTTAATATAACAATAATAATAACCCAAAATTCCAAATATACTATCCTCACTTATGAATATATTATAAACAGCCTTTACATAAATGTCTACTGTCTTGGACACGATGCATCAAAGGGTTAAAGGTATTACAGATGGTACATAGAAAGCTTTAAAAACTAGTAAAACTATAAACTAAAGTAAAACTCTGACCGAGCTTGTCTCCAAATATAACGTAATGTTTGAGAATCAAACAGAGCCTGTATTTTAGGGTAAATAACAGGTTAGTTGTCACAGCCTGTAACTCTATGTTGGATTATAGTGGTGTAATGTAAATAAATGCCTCGTCATGCTATCAACACAGTTCTAAGGAAACTCAGTCTACTAACAGGCACTAAGGGTTGTTATTATTACTCATTTTGACTCTGTTTTATTTTATCTGCTTAGATGTGATGGGCTTCCTTGTCTCTTTGCATTCTGTTGATATTATTTTTCTTAATAAAAACATTTAGCCATCACTTTGCTCATATCTATAGATCTGTGTCATTCAGAAGGGAAGGGGAAGTTGCCCTCCCCTCCCAGCTTTGTTGCTGCTTTCTGTTCCCACCGCCAGCTCTAAACTGGACCATCAAAGTGCTGCTTCCTTTGGAATCAGTTGCTACAATAAATGATTTACTTACATTTTGTAAAGCACTTTTTTGCCATCTTTAAAAAAAATCTGTATTAAAATGTACATGTTTTATTACAAACAGCTACAGTTACAGATTCATCATGTTTTGGGAATATTCATTCAGTTATTCTATGACACAAAACTATTTTAATCTCTTTCTTACGATGCCAAGTTTCCTGTTTCACGTTCAAAACGACAAACCCAAAATAAATTAAGTTTATCTTCAAGGGCCCTTTATATTATTTTGGCCCCAACAGAAAGCTGAGTTGTGTGACAGAAAGCTGAGTTGTGTGAGGTTCCCACAGAAGAGTCAGAATCAACACGTAGGGTCTGAACAAGTTCAGCTGAAATACAACCCAAAGTAGAAACGGTCCCATCTGAAAAGAAAACCCCTTCAAGTGAAAACCAGAGAATAGCAGCTCAGTTCATCCAGGAATGAGTGAAGTAACGTCTGATGAGGAGCTGTGCAACTGAGCAGTTTTCCAGATGTAACTCCCAAAGTCACTTTAGAAACATCCATAAAGAAATGAAGTACAAGCTAGTATATGATCCCAGGAGTGAACACTTCATGAAAACCTCCTTATCTCCATGGAAACTAGCAGGACCTTCATCTCCATGGAAACTAGCAGGACCTTCATCTCCGTGGAAACCAGCAGGACCTTTACGATTCCTCTCAAACAAAGGGGGAGTCGTAGGAGACACATCAATATGCCGTGTCAGTATCGTAACAGTCTTTAGACTGTTTGCTTTTAAAACCTTTAACTACATTCAAGGTCTTTTGCTCATCAGTTTCTTCTAAAAACATTGTGTCCATAATTTCTATATGTATTCTATTGATGTTATTTATATTTTTAGATTGTTGTGTCTCTCTCACCAGATCAGATCCAGTATTTACAAAATATTTGTTGAATTCATCAACAATCGAGGCCAAATCTTTTACTGTCTCATTATTTGTGTTCACAAAGTAAGTAGGAAAATTAGATCGACCATTCCTATTTTTAATTATTATATTTAACACTTTCCACGTATTCTTGTTGTTTTCTAATATTTTTGTATGATTTTAGAGATGGAATAAAACTTTTCACCATAAAACAGCAAAAGTGAGACATGACTTATGACTTCAGCTGTTAGATCCCGGCGTTTTGGTCCCACAGTGACGAGACGGACGTGTTGGAGTCAGCAGAGTCGGCTTTCATGTGATCAGAAGCTCTGAAGCGGACAGTGCTGCTCTCATATATTTGTCACGTTCCCAAACAGCTGCTTGGGCTTCGATCTGTGGAGAGTTATGCTTGGTCGAGTCTTTCAGCTGTCAGGTTGCTATGCAACATGTTAAACATCTTCTGTCCTACAGAAATGTTCCAGTGACCGCCGTACAGTGCACTCTAGTCGAGTAGAAGATCAGTAATAGTTGGATATTTTGGTTTGTGCAGCAGAAGAAAAGTTTTGTAAAGAGAGCTGCTGTCCTGCAGGTTTTAGATGTTTCTCTGCTCCAACTCCAGCCTGTTAAGGATCCATTTGTTTGAATGAAACACATTGAAGCAAAGAAACATCCAAAATCCGCGGGGCAGCAGCCCTAAAGGACGGCCGTTTGACACCACTGTTGGCGCTGTGTAGCACCTCCATGTCAGCTTGAAACGTTCGTGGCATCGTTTCATTAATTAAAACACTAATTTCTGAATAATTCTGGTCGTAAATCTCTAATATAGCAGCTGATCAATCAGCTCTGTTGTGTGGGATTTTGTACATTTCCAGTCGACTTGATACTTGGACTGATTACGAACCGTTTGCTCTTCCTCACATCATCATCCTGACAAATGATGCACGTTTACTGTAGAGACCAGAGCAGCGTCTCCTCTGGTCCTCTGCTCACATCGACGCTGTTTCAGCAGAGATTTATAGAGATTTCTTGTCTTTCCACGTCTCCCCGTTACATTTCCTCATTTGTTTCTGCTTGCTTCAGGTTTTGGAGTCTGACTGAGAGTCACCTCCGTCTTCCCACGCGCCGACCTTTAAGGAGTTTTATAATAATTTCCTTTTTACAGGATTGTGTTTCCTGCAGTCAGTCAGCAGCAGCTTCTGAGGCCCTGCAGGCTCATTTGCATATTTAAATTTGTGCAAATATTTAAGAAATGTAAATTATCAGGTGATTTCATCATTTTTACCTTCTGGTTGATGTGGAAAGTTCAGACCTAAATGTCAGGATTTTTATTGTTTGGTTTTTTTTTTTATTTAAGGCATTTAATTAATTAATTAATAGAAAATAATCTTATTTTGTTTTATTTTTAAGGAGGCATTAAAGCAGCCTTGTAGCACAGAAGTTGCATCTTATTCTTAATATTTAATTCTCTGCACCGTCTGTTTTATTGTGATTTTATTGTGTTTTTTTGCACTTTGAACTTTAAGGGAATTTCTTATGATGAGGATCAGTATAAGTGCCTCACAGTGTGTGTCACACCTCCCCTTTCACACACACACACACACACACACACACACACACACACACACACACACACTCATCATTAAATCACCTCTCATCCTGCACATGTGGAGTTTAGTTCTGGGATCATCCTCCGTCTGATTCGTCGCCTCCATCCTGATAAAACCAGATCAGGAAGCGGTTATTGTTTTGCTTAGTTTCTGACGGATGGTCCTGTTTGGGTCCCTGCAGGTGTGAATGAGTGACGTGGTGCCTCCCACAGCTCTCAGTGAAGTCCAGCTCCGCTTCCTCTGCCATGATGACATAGACAACGTCAAGCAGCTCTGTGCTGATTGGTTCCCAATCGAGTAAGATTTAAGTTGTTCTTATGTCATTTACTTATTTGTTTACGCTTGGTGTTTTACATCAACGTGCATGTAGAAGTGTGTGTGTGTGTGTGTGTGTGTGTGTGTGTGCTGTAATCCTGTCTGATGTTTGTCTCCAGGTACCCAGATTCATGGTATCATGATATCACCTCCAACAAGAAGTTCTTCTCCCTGGCTGCCACCTTCAGAGGGGGCATCGTGGGAATGATTGTGGCCGAGATCAAAGGCCGGACCAAAGTACACAAAGAGGTACGGTGTCGCTTCTGCTGTCGGTCACAGGGATGAAACCAAACCTAGCAGCCTGTCCTTACTGGAGCTGCTGGGAGGAAACGTCCTCAGCAGATGGCTGACATCGTGCAGTCTGTTTTAGACAAACCAGAGACCTCCAATGGAAGGATCGTCGTTAGCTTGTAATACAGGAGAGAGAAGGACGTAGGAAGGGTTCAGCTGGAACGAGCAGAAAAAATAAAACCTCATTTATTTTAAAGGCGAAGCTGCAGATTCCATGTTCATGTAAAACTGGAGAAGGGCGCTTCATCTTTGTCCGCACATCCACCGATGTCAGCAAGGAGACGTCCGGTACGTTGCGGCGACGCCAGCTCAGCTGGAGCTGGTAAAGGGGGATGGGAGCGGCTGAGCATCATGGGTCATGCACGCCATGTTGGCATCTAACGCCATGTAAACAATAATTAATCCATTCATTCATAGGGAGTAGGGACACACAGCGCCGCTGCTGCAGAAAACACACACACACACACAGGAAAAGGGATTTACAGGGACACACCAACCAACTTCTTATCGAATCAAATCAAACCTTATTTGTTTAGCACTTTTCGTGCTTAAAAACAATACAAAGTGCTTTACATAATAAAACAATTTACATTAAAATAGATATAAACATCTCCAGTCTCTGAGGTCCTCTGGCTCCTCCAAAGGCCAGGGTCATGAGACCGGAACAAGGAGTGTGTTCCAGTTCTTATATCTGATGTGTTTGAAAGGCTGGTACCTGCAGACCTCGGGGTCGGCCAGGACTCATCATCTAAAGATCAGATAAATATGAGGGCTGAAAACCTTTAACTCATCTCATCTCATCTTTATTTATAGTCACACACATAATTTATTCTTATATTTAGATGATGGTGAGGTTCTAGATAAGCCCTTATAGGGTTTCCAACCTCCCTAGTACTGTTATTTATATTATTTAACGCATATTCATCATTTTAACCTTTCCGCTTACTTTTTTAAAATTTTCTATTGTTTCTTTTAAAGAGCAAACTTAAATAAATAAATAAAATCACAATGATGAAAGTGTTTTATTTACAACAAACACTCCCTTGTTGGTTCCAGTCCTAAACTTTAGATGACTCCCAGAAAGCATAATTCAGGTTTTACAGCTGTTGTTATTGTTGTTGTTGATGTTTGGTGACCGTCTCTCTTCCTCCAAGTGGGAAAACGGTGAAGTTATTCCAGGTCTTTTTCCTCTATGGGAGGTGCTGGAGGAACCCGACAGCCATTACAAACATTTCTGGTCTAAATTGTCACCACTATAACCACCAGCGATAATCTCAGTAGGCGGGCAGCTGCACTAAATGCTACCAGAAGTTAGAAGATGCCAACATGTCCGAGATGATCCATGATGCACAGCTGATGATGGGAAATTCCCGTTACCTTGGGAACAAGGGAGCAGAAATGGACCTTTTAAAATACATTTTTACCTTCAGGTGGTCAAATGTTCGGCAGATTTTAGAGGTAACGTTTCCAGCTGTTGAATGAGACTCAAAGCAGAAAAACTGGAATCAAAGGTTTTCTTTTGGACTAATATTTAACATCCGCTGCAGCTTTTCCTCTGGAGGATGCAGAGAACATTCACTACATACTAAACGCTGTAAAGTATTTATTATTCATGCAGTTTTCTTTTTCTCTGATAGGATGGAGACATCCTGGCCTCCAGTTTTCCTGTGGACACACAGGTAGCCTACATCCTCAGCCTGGGAGTCGTCAAGGAGTTCAGGAAGCATGGCATCGGTACCTCTCCGCTCTCACCGCTCGCTCTGACTAATGACGAAGCTACAGCTCTGCTCATATGTATTCATCCCCTTTCCTTAAAGAAAAGGCTGAATTTACGACAGTCACTCAAATAACTGGAGACTTAAAAAAGGAACAATGACTAAACATTTGCAAAAATATAATTTAGTAATATAAGACTCTGTTTTTTTATTTAATTGAGTTGAAGAAAGAAAAATAAAACAAACAAACAAATGTGTCCTGGACAAATTAGAGACTTTTCTGTTGAACAGTGGGACAAAATACCTGCCAACAGGTGCAGAAGTCTGACTGAGAGGAACAGAAAACACCTGACTGGAGCAGAAACATTAAAGGATTGTTCAACTAAATATTACTTTATGACTGATGGAATATGTAATAAATGATCTTATTTATTTGCTTTTTAAAAAAATATTTCTATTGAACCAGAATTAGAAAATAATGTCATGATTTTCATGAAACTTTTATTTATTATTACTTTAGTCAATTTCATCTTATTTTACAGGTTTTTTCCTTCTTTAATGAAAAGTATGAATAAATATGAGCACAACTGTACTTATGTCTCATTATAAGGAACTGTTTATCTCTGTTCTCATTTTGCTTTAAAGTAAAAAAGGACATAAATGATGAAATATGAAGCAAAGACACGAGTAAAGTAGAGTAAACGTTGTCTTGTGGCAGAAAGCAGGTACCGCTGCATGACAACATGAAGGACATAATAAAAGAAGACAAATGGAGCAAAAGTAAAGGGACATAAATATGAGGGAGAAGATGAAGGTGTCGCTTCCTTATCTTCTTTTGTCTCCTCATGTCGGACTAAATACGTCCAGAACGGATGTTTTTATGTGTGACGGGAGGAATCATGAGCAGAATGAGCCTTTAAGACTGCAGCTGCTGTTTTCTGATTTCAACCTGCAGAGCAGCGTCGAGGTCTGACTGTTTTATGTAAAATACCAGCGGAAGCGGTGGAAACCCGGTGTGGGCGGGGCTTAACGGCTCATTTGCATGTGCGAACGTCTAAACAGAAGAAGCGGCTTGTGTTTGTCTCTGTGTCCTTTGTATATCTGACTCCAGAACAGCTGTGCTTTGCATGTACGCTCTCGTTAAGCGCTGATGTTGTTTCAGCCTTTTATCTGGGAGGCGGCGTGGTGTCCGAGGGACGAGACGGGAACTTTATGGCTCCAGACCAAACAATATGTTCAGTTTCTCAGGTTTTATCTTCTGTAGCGGCAAATACTGCTGATCTGAACAGCTTTTTTCTGAACTGTATGATAAAAATGTCTCTACATTCCCAAATCAAACTATTCTTTACTGCATAAGTTTAGAGGAAATAACTTTATAGCAACATAACAGAGTGATGTTTGCAGAATCTGATCAACTCAAAGAAAACATCCAGTTTTGCACTAAACATTATTAATCAACATTTCCTGCTTTATAAACTCAGTTTTGTCGCTTCTTATCCTGCTTTCCTCCAGTTTTTACTCTGCTGTTGGAAACTTTCTTTTTTTATTTATTTAATTCTTTCAGGTGTTTGTTGTTTCCCTGCTCCAACACACCTGATTCAAATCAAATGGATCCAGCAGCTTCTTGTCAACCCTTTTTTTCTTTTATTAATTTTGGTCAGGTGTGTTGAAGCATGGAGACACCTGCCGTAACCGTCCCTCCAGGACTGGAGATGACACCTCTGCTCTAACTGGTAGTAAAGGTCAGGGGTGACATCTAGTGACCGGCAGAATGTTGTGCATTTAGAGAGAGACTAGCCCTAACTAACCCTAACCTCTGCATGAGAGGCTGCATCATGCAGATTTATTACCAGGGCCGGATTAAAAGTGCACAGAAAATAGTGTGAATGCTTTCATGCTGAAATGCTTCTGCTTGTAGGTGGAGCTGATTAGAGCTGTGTGGCGTCATTCTCCATCCTTGTTATGTCCGAGTAACAAATAACAAGTTCCATCATGATATATTATGACAGTTCAGTCACTGAGATTCAAGGTTCTGCCTTTTTATTTCCAGACAAAATGTAAAAGAAAACATTGCTAACATAAAAAGGAGTGTGTCCTCTGTCCTCCGTCTGACTCTGTCTCCGTCCTTCCAACCTGTCAGGCTCCCTACTGCTGGACAGTCTGAAGGAGCACATCTCCACGACCGCCCAGGACCACTGCAAGGCCATCTACCTGCACGTCCTCACCACCAACACCACTGCCATCCACTTCTACGAGAACAGGGACTTCCGGCAGCACCACTACCTGCCCTACTACTACTCCATACGCGGCGTCCTCAAAGATGGCTTCACATACGTGCTGTACATTAACGGGGGTCACCCCCCCTGGACTATATTATATCCTTTCTGCCCGTCTCAGCAGTGTGTTTCCTGTCATGTCAGGTGAATGAATCAGGTGCAAATGGAGCGTTTTCGTGTTTTCTTTAACCTTCTGCTGCACTGACTACATCCAGCACATCGGCTCCGCTCTGGCCAGCCTGAGCCCCTGCTCCATCCCCCAGAGGCTGTACCGCCAGGCCCAGTCCCTGCTGCGCTCTCTGCTGCCCTGGTCCAACATCGCCTCCAAGACCGGCATACAGTACAGCAGAACCATGTGACACGGCCAAGTAGGTCCCAACCGGAGCGGCGCCTCCTTCCCAACCGTCCAAATTAGGGCTGGGCGATATGACCTTTTAGTTATATCCCAATATTTTTATGGCATGTCACGATATACGATATATATCTCGATATTTACCTTAATGAATGAATGCTTTGGTGCAGACAATCACATCAGTAAGATGATTTTGTGTCTACATTAAAACATAATTGTTCATACTGCATTAAGATATGCTGATTTTAAACAGTCATGCCAAAAGGATGAAATTGTAACGAAGCAAATTAAAACCGTATTTATTGAACAGTTAAAGCAGTGGCAGAAGCATGTCATTTACATTTGTGGTACTACGACCTTTAGTGGCGACACTTTTGCGACATACTTTGCATACGACAGTTGTTTGGTCAACATCCTCTCTCTGGTATCCAAACCACCGCCAGATGAAGGATCCTGTACTACTTTTCTTCGGAACAAATTCTTCTTCCTCCATTTTTTTGTAACTCGCGCTGCTACCGGAGTTCTCTGCTAGAAAAGCTGCTCCACGCTGCCTCTCATGACGTAGCACATAGCTCACGTTATGTACGTAACGAGGTGCGCTTGCTTTAACTCTCTGTGCAAAGCGGTGCAGAGATTCAAGGAGGAGGGAGAAAACCCCGCCCACAGCGTGACAACAGGATACTCTAATATGACGAATATAGACATTTTCAATATCCCACAGGGGACTAGCCACGATATCTCCAGTATATTCGATATATCGCCCAGCCCTCGTCCAAATGTCTCCATTTTCACTCACTTTCTGTCTTTTTTTTTTTTCTTTTTTTTTTCAGCCGCTCGGATCAGTGTCTTCCCCTCCACCCTGATCAGACCAAGACGTCCACTCATAACATTCGCAATGTCCTCTGGCGTCCCTTCCCAGACCCCCCCCTCCGTTTGCTCCACGTTCGGCGCCAACAGCACAGGATTTACAGCTCTAGATGAAGATAAACAGGGTTGTTGCTCTGCAGCGTCATCATTATGCTCCTTCACGCCTTTTATTTCCACGTGTTTGACACCCCCTCAGTCCCACGTCGGCCTCGTCGTCCCACAGACAGGATGACCCACACACGCAAAGGCAAGCACAGATGGTGGTTTTTATGTGAACGGGTGACACACACATCAGAAAAAACCACGCAGAGACTTAAGTTGTCAACCCTGCCTTTCCTCTCCTCCATCCCACCAACCACCGCTGTCACAGACGATGTATACTATATGTATATTATATATACTAAGCTAATATGTGAATTTATCTCAATATGTATGTCTATTCTATGCTGTTAGTTGGCCTGTTCGGAAGACAACCCGATTGTTTTTGTCCCTTTTTCTTTTTAAATTATGGACTAAACCCACAGTCGGCTCCAGTTTGTAAGATAAACACAAGTTCAAGTCAAATATAATTGACCTGGTATAAGTTTATAGGTTAGGTAGATTAGAATAAACTGAATTATACACAGGAAACATGAAGAAACAATGCAGATGGATCATTATTTTGTAAAAACCCATAAAATCAGCAGTTTTTTTGGGTGAATATATCCAATCATATCCTATAAGCATGTAAATTTAGGACAAAATATGGTCAAACTCCAAACAAAAACACCTCATCTGCTTCGTTTCCACACGTTTTCTTTGTGTGTTACGTACGAGAGTAAAAAGAGAGTCCTTATTTTAGATATTTTAAAAAGTGACTGGTCACATCTGTGTTATTTTTCACCATATAGACGTAACGTTGCTGCTAATGTAGAGGCCTTTCTATTTTCTTCCTTCAGATTTTAAAATCCAACCCAGATTAGGTTTTTATGAAGCCTCATAGAAGAGATGAGATGTTAAAGGACTGATCCCAAACACAAGCGTGATCCTTGTATGTATGTGTGTCCATATTTATTACCACGCGGTCTGAATCGAGCACCTCTTCAGTGCCAAACGGCACTTCGTCAGAGCAGCATTCTTGGTTTTATTGGGGTTTTGTTGCTGTTAGTTTGGTTTTACATTCTCAGATCTGAGCAGAGGTGTGAGATCAATGTGTAAGGGGGGGGGGAAATGTGCATTTATCGTTGGAAAAAGGTGAACATTTCCCTCCTGAGATGCACTGGGAAGGTGATATTGAAGTTGAGTTTTCAGACTTTGTTTATGCAATAAATCTGTTTGATTTGAGTGATTGTAAAGACTGACTTGGTGTGTTTACGCCTGCTTCTGGACTGTTTTTACCTCTTTTTTTCTTTCATTCTGAAGTTTTCTCTGTATTTGTTCTACCTTGTACTTTCCTGTTTTCATTCCCGATGTTTCAGTATGTTGTGACTCAGTGTGGCTCTGAATTGGGACTTGAGAGACACAGATTAAAATGATGTTTAAAATAAAATCCCTGAGAGTGTATCGAACTTTTAAAAAAATGTGATGGCAGCTTTTCTGACCTGAAGAAGTAAAGAAAATGTCTCATTTAATTCAATTGCAGAAACATCACTGGTATGATGGCACAGCGTTAGTCTTAGTTGTCCTTTTCACAAACACGTCGGCCTCATTCACCATTATATTCTTCAGAATTATCTTGAATTGAGCTTTATTTATACATCATCAGTTAATAACCGGCATCTCAAGGCACTTTGCAGCCCAAGTCAGTACAGTTCATGGTGGTCCAATTAAATTCACAAAAGTCCAGTGTGAAATGTTTTTGTTAATAAAAGACAGTTAATAAAGAATTACTTAGCTAAGCAAACCAATTTATTGCATTAAATCTTTTTTTCCAGTTTAATCCTTCATCCTCAGCTGCATGAGGAGACGGTGGGGACGAAACAAGAACCCTTCAACAGAACCAGAACATCCATTTCATTCATCTACAATTCTGACTTCGTAGATCTTTGTCGTCTATTGCAGAATTCAAAATGAAAAATACTTTATTAATCCCCAAAGATAAATTCAATATTGTAGTAGATAATTAATTTGAGGAGGTCTTGTTCTAGAGGCTGATTGCTGCTGGCAGGAAAGATCTCAATTAATTAAAAAATTAAAACAAAATTAAAATTAATCAAAATAATTTAAAACATTAATTCAATAGTGCAGTCTAATCAAATCAACAACTAGAATATTTCAAAATAATCTGTTTTCCTCCCAATTCGTCCAAAGACAGCTCAGAGCTATCCATATTGAGTGACTAGTATTTTATTTTATTTTATTAATTGGATTGGGTTAATAACAGAGCTGTGACAATATGCTTTTGTCTCGATTCGATTCTGATTTTTTGGGTGGGGGTTCGATTTAAAGTGCAATTCTCACAATTCTTCTATATTGCTAATTTTTGTAGATTAAAAACTAAATAAATGTATAAAACTTTTTTTTTTTTTTTGCTCATCCTTTTTCTTGATTTCAATTCGGAAAAAAACACAGTCGCCAAACCATCATTCTGCTGCTTTAATGCTCAAGAAGAAAAGTAAAAAGATGAATAAAAACAAAACAAAACAAGACAAAGACAAAAATTTTATAATGGATTATTTTTATTTATTTGAAAAAAAATTATGAAGCAAAAAAATTCCGATTTTCGATTTTTTTTTTTTCAATTTTCCCACCCCTTGTTAATAATTTATCTTCAATACAAATCACAGTCACAAACAGACAAACCTGCAGGTTGTGTTTACGGTAAAATAATTTTTATTTTTGTTATTTTTTACTTTTTACGTCTATTACGGTAACTGGTGACGTCACCACGCAGCAGACACGCCCATCCAGAAAAACGAGGGAGCGCGTGAAAGAGCAAGTATTTACGGTCCTCGGCTCCTGGAGAATGACCCTCATCGTTCAGAGCAGCAGAGGAAAAGCACAGCTCTCTCCATTATAACGGACTGGCTTTATTGTTTCTGTTTGGAAGCGTTTTTAATAGATTTCTCTAAAAGAAAAGAAAGGGGAAAAAAAAGAAGTTTCAGACGTGAAAGTTGAAGGAAACAAGGTAAGTGATACGGTCAAACATGAAAGACTGACCCGACTAGCCGCCAAGTTTTAACCTAACTTAGTTTCTCATGCAAATACTTAGTGGTTGTAGAGTAGAAACTGGGGAGGTGTGGATGTTGTGACTGGTTTAACTTATCAGAGGTGTGTTACTTCCACACATACTTTTCCTCTTTGTTTCCATCATAGATTGTGCTTTCCTGGCGCGTTTCCTTTTCAAGGTGGGGGTGGGGGCCACATACCAGGCCAGGGTTGCAGGGGGGGCGTGAATGTGCGCGTGCGTTTATGCATGTGAAAATACTCATTGATCAGCCCCCTTTCATCCAGGCTATGATTTTAAAGTGTGCTGGAGGAGCTGCAGGAAGTTGCTGCTATTTGCAAGTATCTCGGTAAATAGGACAAACATGAATGTGGTGCATCAGGCCTGGTGCTGACTGAAATGAGGAAGACATCGGTCTTTGTGACGTGCATGTGGTGACTGTGTGTCTGGCAGTGTGGGATGGTGAATGGGTGATGCCCCCCCCCCCCCCCCCCCCCCCCCCCCCCCCCCCCCCTTCACTTCCTCAGAATAAAACAGATAAACATGTCTGAGACATTTGCAGAGATTGAGCCTGTACTTGCATGTGTCACCTTGTTCAGGTCTTCTGTCACTGGAAGCATGGAGGTCTGAGGATGACCCACACGGTTCATTCATAGGATACTTTGATAAACATTTTTAATTTGTGTTGACTTCAACAAACTCAAATGTACAGGTTGTGGTGTTGTTTCAAGACATTTTTGTGCCAGAAAACTCTCCAATGTGATCAAACTTTATGTAATCTATCATAAGCTGTGGTATTTAGATGTCACAAGACCAATATTTGCATTTTATTGGGATGTAGTTTAATTAATAACTGAATAAAATAAAGTTCAGGACAAAACCATATATATTTTTTTTTAATTTAAAAAATTTATTCATATTAAAACAAAACAGGATTGATTGGTCTATGGTAATTATACCTCATGGTGCATTTGGCTATACAAACCCCTTTTTTTAAATTTTTTTTATTTTTTAAAAACTTTTTATAGTATGTGTCAGCTTGTTCTGGTGTCTTCTGTCACTGAATGCATGGAGGTCTGAGGATGACTGTCATAAGCTGTAGTCTTTAGATGTCACAAGACCAATATTTACATTTTATTGGGATGTAGTTTAGCCTTTCGCCCAAAGACTGCTGATATAGGCTCCAGCTTCCCCACAACCCTGAATTGCATTAAGCGGCTGGGAAAATGAATGAATGGGATGTAGTTTAATTAATAACTGAATAAAATAAAGTTCCGGACAAAACCATATGTATATGTGTGTGTATATATATGCATATATATATATATATATATATATATATATATATAGAAGAGCAAAAAATGTATTTCTTAGAAAAAGATTTTATTTCTTTATAATCCTGCCAGGTGC
The DNA here is from genome assembly GCF_933228915.1 of Telmatherina bonti. NCBI lineage: Eukaryota > Metazoa > Chordata > Actinopteri > Atheriniformes > Telmatherinidae > Telmatherina > Telmatherina bonti. The sequence goes on from NC_136612.1 coordinate 11,258,399, forward strand.
TATAAAAGTAAGAGTTTACACACTTACTAAAAAGAGTCCAAAGTCTGGACATTATGACACTGAGGCATCGGGATATACCTGCTATGTACACTAACTGTAACACCTGACACCATGTCTCTTTATACACTTGCTGCAAATAATGCAAGCATGATACGGCCAAAACGTTAATACGTTATGTAGTCACAGCTAGGGGGCAGTACACAGCACTAGGTCTCTGAAGTGAAAGGGCCAATCTGCGGCTGGAAAAATGATAAAAGACGCCGGTGGTTGCAAAAGATCTGCTCAAAGCTATCCAGTGTTTTACCTCATATCTCGTGATAATGCAGTTGTTTGCATGACAGCCTCAAGCTGACTGGTCAGTATTGCAACTTGCGCGCACGGCGCGTTACAGGGCGTTTTACGCCGGATACCAAATGATCATTGTAATTATTTTGACTGAAACTGAGATCTCGATTATTTAACACAATTATCCTTTTATCTTTAACAACATGAACATAGTTAACATTAAACCGTGGCTTTTAAACTATGTCTGTAGGATTCCATAAATTTTAGAAAACAAACAAATAACATGAAGCTTTGTCTTGACAAAGTGCAAATATTGATGTCAACTGAATAGATTAATAGAAGTAAAGATTAAACAACGCTGTGCGTTGTGATGTTCTCAACTCCGCGTCGTACATTATAACCGTCTAATGCACTGTTCCGAGTTGTATAATCTGCTTATGAACCAGTGGAGTTTGAATGTTCTCCCTGTGTTTGTGTGGGTTCTCTCCAGCTTCCTCCCACCGTCCAAAGACATGCATGTTAGGTTAGACGGTTACTTTAAACTATCCCTACGAGTCGGTGTGAATGGTTGTTTGTCTCTCTGTGATGGACTGGTGACCTGTCCAGGGTGTACCCTGCCTCTCGCCCAATGACTGCTGGGATAGGCTCCAGCTTCCCACAACCCTTAATTGGACAAAGCGGTTAAGAAAAAGGATGGATGGACATTAGGGCTGTGACGATGTGCTTTTGTCCCGATTCAATTCCGATTTTTTTTTGGGGTGCCAATTTCATTTAATTCGTTTTCACAATTCTTCGAGGTTGCTAATTTTTGTAGATCAAAAAAAAAAAAAATGTATAAAACTTTTTTTTTTGCTCGTCATTTTTCTTGATTTCCGTTGGAAAAACACCACAGTAGCCGGACCATCATTCTGCTGCTATAATGCCCAAGAAGACAAGTAAAAAGATCAGTGAAAATAATTTTTTTTTAAAAGATTTTTTTTTTTTTTTTTTTAATTTTTAACCAAAGAAAAAATCGATTTTTAAAATTGTGAAGCCAAATAAGATCCTGATTTTTTTTTAAATGTATTTATTTTTTATTCTATTTTCCCATCCCTAATGGACATCATAAATTATTTAAAGAAATATGCATGATTTATATGCATTTAGTTGCACTAATTTTCCCCAACTGTCTGGTAAGAGTCTACCAGCTGCAGACATTAGTCTAGATGCCGTTGTTTTCTGACAACCCTTCTATGTACGGATGTCAGTATTATCTTGGCAACGCTTGTGTTGTTGTCGACAGTAAACATGACAAAAGCTTTTCAGAGATTGTGGAGACCAAGCAAGAAAATGCAACATAATAAAATAAGAGTGTGTTATGTTGTGTAAGCCTGGAGAAACGGTTTAGATGTGTGTACAAGACAACACACATCCGTTTATTATCCCAGTTCTCTCATGTTTGCTTTAGAGGCAAATTCCACCCACGTTAGTAAAATGTGACTAGAATAGCTGGCAGAGGCTTGTCTGAGTTTATCGCCTCATAAATTAAAGATATGCTTTAGAGACAAACAGAACCAGATTTTGTATTTCAGGTCGGGTCTTTGATATTCACTAGCAGCCATTTAATAGACTCTATCTGAACAAGTTGGCTTTGTTTTTGTTGGAGCATCCTGCTCACTTCCATAATAGCATTGACAACATTTAGATTACATGTTACCTGATAAAGCAGCATTTATCTACAAGGTAACTCATCTCAGAGAAAAGGTGTTAGAAAGTCTGACAGCCAAGAGTTGTAGATGATAGTCGTTTGTTCACTTTAGATTGTGTGCTGTCTTATTGACATTAATAAAGGGTGGGCATTTAAAGTAAAAGTACTGTTTAAATAACTAAGAATTACTAGAATTATTCTTGTCTTTTAGCATTGTTGAATGGAAATAAATCAGATGTATTATTGGTTGTATAGTTTTAGCAGGAGGTTATCTCTGTCTGTTGCCAATCTGATCGTTGATTATCCTTCACTGCTAAGTGGTCTGAGCAACTGCTCGATCTTTCTGGGTCATAGTTCTCGCCTACTAAATATAGATGCATAAACCCTGCTGAGAAATCAGTCCTTTATGCCTTGATGTTTTCTTTAAATGAAAAAAGACTGACTTCCTAGCTGGCTTGATGTTGTTCCCCGGTTGGCTTGTCCCTCTGACTTTGCGACTGTAAATCATCACACAGTTGAACATTTGGCCCGTTTTACGCCGGATACCAAAGACAAGCAGCCCCAAGCCTCTAGATCCAGAATCCTGGCTTGGTTTGTTGGTTTTTAAAGCTGAATGCTTGTTTTTAATAAGTTGCCTTTGTCTTTATTTAACTAAAGAATGTTCTGGGACATGTGGTCTTTGTCATTCGGCTCAGGGGTGTCAAACTCCAGTCCTTTTTGGCCGGTATCCAGCAGGTTTTTGTTGTGTCCCTGCTTCAACACACCTGGTTCAAATCCAGTTGAAGCTTCTTGTCAACATATATGTTCTTTTTGGTCAGGTGTGTTGGAGCTAGGGCTGGGCAATATGACCTTTTAGTAATATCCCAATATTTTTATGGCATGTCACGATATACGATATATATCTGAATACTTACCTCAGCCTTGAATTAACGCTTTGGTGCATACGATCACATCAGTAAGATGATTTTGTGTCATTAAAACATAATTGTTCATACTGCATTAAGATATGCTGATTTTAAACATCCATCCAAAAGGATGAAATTGTAACGAAGCAAATGGATTAAAACTATATTTATTGAACAGTTAAAGCAGTGGCAGAAGCATGTCATTTTAAAAGAAGATAACGTGACTTTGCATGACGTAATAAATGCAACGTACCTTTTGTGGCAACACTTTTGCGACATACTTTGCATACGACAGTTTGGTCAACATCCTCTCTCTGGTATCCAAACCACCGCCAGATGAAGGATCCTGTACTATTTTTCTTTGGAACAAATTCTTTTTGTAACTCGGGCTGCTACTGCTACCGGAGTTCTCTGCTAGAAAAGCTGCTACACGGTGCCTCTCATGACGTAGCACGTAGCTCATGTTATGTACGTAACTAGGTGCGCTTGCTTTAACTCTCTGTGCAAAGCGGTGCAGAGAGTCGAGGAGGAGGGAGAAAACCCCGCCCACAGCTAAAAACACCTGCGTGACAACAGGATACTCGAATATGACGGATATAGACATTTTCTATATCCCACAAGGGACTAACCACGATATCTCGAGTATATTTGATATATTGCGATATATTGAGACGACAAAAACTTGCAGGACACTGGCCCTCGAGGACTGGAGTTTGACACATGTGGGCCATACTCTCCTAGCGAGATGATTATTGAGATTTGTGTGTTATCAGCATAATTTTGACAACATTTTTTGTTATTTTTTTTATAATTTGAGCAAGTGGGAACATGTAGATATTGAACAGCAGTGGCCTTAACATTGAGCCTTGAGGAACTTCGCATGTTCTTAGTTTGCGCTGATTTAGACACAAAGTAGTCCCTGTTTTGGATAGGACTCATACTACTTACAATGTTCCCCCTAGGTTTTAGGCATTCAAGCAGCGATGTTGTTTCTGCCACAGGTGTGACTTCTAATTTAAGCAGAACCGCTTAGCTATTGCCCTGAGGTTAATTACCTCCAGGCGCTTCGTATTACACTGTAGATGTAGCCGAGGACCTCTGAGCTCTTTGATGGCACGGAACAGGAAACCTAAAACCAGTTTGCATTGTCTGGGGGGGGATTTTCTTGTCTGCAGCAGGTGAGTTGGATGCTTTAAAGCTTGGTCAGTACGGGGTAAGCCATTTTAGAATTGCAGCTATGTATTTAGAGTGGGTAATAGTTTTAACATTAGGAGCAGGAAATGGAGCAAAGCCAGGAGGTTAGCCTGCAGAAAAATGAGGTTTTTGACATTTTGGCCTCCCTACCAAGAAGATGTCTTTACCCACAGGAAGTAACAGAAAGAATTGAGTCTAAATTATTAAAAGGCATAAAAATGTGCTAAAAAGGGTTTATCTGGCTTATCTTTCCGATTAGCTCTCACTCAGTTTGCCTTCCTGCCAACATCCTTGCTGTCATTAATTTATATTATCTAACAATGTGAGTCAGTTTATGGTAAATGGCTGAAATCTGTGACTTCTGGTCATAATTTAAACTAGTTCAGGACAAAATTGTTTTAATGTGAAGTTTATTTAAGTACATATGTTAATGAGCGAAATAATTCCTTTATATATGAGATTACGGTGCATGTGGGCCAATAGTGCTGTTATGATTTACCTCAAGGTGTTTTGTTTGTCTGCTGTGGTGTAGACAGTCTGACTCTGCAACAACTCACCACAGCGTCTGTTTCACCAACAGGACGAGGAAAGCGAAGCTCAGCTACCATAGAAACTCATTTCAGAAATTAAAATATTAATAACTTCATCCACTTTTGTGCTCATGTTCCTGGGAAGGAGAATGAACTCAACTTAAATCAACTAACTTATTCTTTTAAAGTCAGTTTCTCATAAGTTACACGGCTAAAACAATTCTGTTCAGCCTGTCAAGGCTGTAAAACAAAGCATCAATGCTCACAGGTGAGTTTGCTATTCTCACATAAAAAGCTTGACCTTGAGGCAAAAAAAAAAGCTGAAACAAAAGTTGCAATTTAGCAAGAATATATATGATATGTGTGTGTGTGTGTGTGTGTGTGTGTATATATATATATATATATATATATATATATATATATATATATATATATATATATATAATTTAAAAATTTTTTTTAAATATTAGGGCTGTGACGATATACTTTTATCCTGATTCGATTCTGATTTTTTTTGGGTGCCAATCTGCTTTAAATTACCATTCTCACAATTCTCTCTCAAGATCAGGGGTCGGCAACCCGCGGCTCTAGAGCCGCATGCGGCTCTTTAGCGCTGCCCTAGTGGCTCCCTGGAGCTTTTTCAAAAAAAATTTTTTTTTAAAAATGGAAAAGATATATTTTTTTGTCTTGATCTGGGGATGTAGGAGGACAAACATGACACAAACATTCTTAACGTTTTCCAATGCTGTAAAAATGAGTAGAATATGGCTCTTTCAACATTTTGGGTTTGCCGACCCCTGCTCTATGTATGTCAAAATGTTGAAAGAGCCATATTTTACCAAAAAACAAAAACAAAAAATTAAAAGCCTAATATAAGCCTTATCATGAAGGCAACACATGCTTTATGTATGTATATTAGCTATATTAGCCTACTATCAAAATGACTAAGTTAGCTACAAATACATAATGAGTCTTAATGATAAAATGTTTATTTATAAAATGTTTATAAATTTATAATTTATAAAATGTTATTTATAAAATTATAAAATGTTTATCTATCTATCTGTCTGTCTGTCTGTCTGTTAATATAATATAACCCCAATATTCGATTTTCCCACCCCTAATTACACACACACACACACAAACACACATATATAAATATATATATATATATATATATATATATATATATATATATATATATATAAATATAATTAGGGGTGGGAGAATCAATTATTGGGGTTCTTGTCTTCACAATTGTTCACAATTTTTTGAATCCAAAAACTTTTTTTCCTTTTTTTATCAAATAAAAATAATCCATTATTAAAAAAAATTCATTTTTATTGTTTTTTTGTTTTTATAGCAGCAGAATGATAGTCTAGCGACTGTTTTGTTTTTTTTTTGTTTTTTTTTACAAATTGAAATTAAGAAAAGCGAGCAAAAAAAAAGTTCTGTGCAATTTTTTCATTTTTAATCAGCAGAAGTCAGTCTGATGTTGACTCTGGTCTTCTGTCCTCCGATGTTTTTTTTGTTTATTTTTCATTGAGTCAGCCACAATGCTCGTTCCAAGCAGTAAGTGTGTTAATTTCCAGTCGCTGCCATGGGCCTTGGAGCAAAATGCTGCTGCATCCTGGGAGAGAAAAGATTATATTTAATGAAGATGAATTTGAGGAACATAAAAGAAGCAACCCAACTAGCGGATGTTAAGGTGAAATTCTTTTTTCTTTTTTTTTTTGTTGTTTTTCTTGAAGGTTTTTGTCTTTGGTTCCAGATATTTCTTATCTTTGTTCTCCATTAGTATCAAATCTACCACCCAGTTTGCACCAAAGTTTACATTGATAGACCAGTCGTCATGCTTTCTGCTGTCGTCTTTGTTTTCTAGCAAATAGTTGGACAAATTAAAAATTGAACAACTGTAAACTCAAAAATAATTTCCCATCCTTTTTCTAACTGGACAGACTTACATGCAGGACCACTGCAGTTCTCGTCTTTTTGTGAGCCAACATTAATTATTTTCCTTCCTTTCAAGTTCAGAAGTTAATTTCCATGAACTGAGGTTATTAATAGAAGATGAGGTAAAGATGTTTTGATCAAAAGCCACGCGATGACTCCTCACCTGGCTTTGACTGGAAACCTGAATGACTAACAAATTAGTTCAAATAATTGAGCTTTTCTTATTTATATGTAGATTTTTTGAATATTTTTTCTTAAGAATATTTAGAAATGATATTTTATGAACCAAAAAACAGTTTTTTTCAAACACTAACCCACCTATAAACCAAAAGTAGAAATCTTACCTGAAATAAGGCAACAGAAAAGTGTTTTTTTTATAAAGAAACAGGCTTTTAATGATACATCTGACATATAGAAGATATGAAATTAAACACGAAGCAGCTGGATTTTACTGCTGCTGGTATGTGCTTACTAACAAACGTGTTGTTATGGTGATCATGTCCAGGTTGATGGAAACCATCATGACTCCTGCAAATCGCTGTTTGGCTGACGCACACGGTGCGATAATTGTGGTGGAGTCACCAAGCTGTAGGATCAGGATCATCTTTCTCACACATGCACATCGCAGTTGGCCTTGCACACATAAACTCACCCACCCACACTGACTTCCAGGTACGCAGAGAGCTGAATATAATAGACGTTTTGTGTTTGAGGTCGATGCTTTGTGCATCAACGCTGGCTGTTAATGCGTCTGAGGCAGATTCACTCGTTCTTTGTGTCGGTACATACTCGGTTCTCAATAACCTGCCTGGAGCTGCTTACGTCGTCTGTGCGCTTCATTTATATGTCGAAGCAGCACGGTGACTGGACCGCCGTCGGCTTCGGAGACTCCAGGTCTTTATGAATGCATAAAAATGAAGCCATGTAAACATGTGATGGGGTTTCACCAGGTTCAGATGGCCAGAAGTGTTTTTGTCAACATTTTCAGTTTCTCAATAATGTGAATGCCCATGGGGGCATTGTCATTATTGAGATCCTGTTCGGCCATTTTTATTATTATCCCGCCAAACTTTGCCGCGCTACTACTCCTGCACCATTCAAGTCACTTCAATCACTCAGATCTTAAACTGTGCAGCTCCTTCAGGACATGTGCGTTACGATTTTTTTTTTAAATTTTAAATCTTTGTAGTTTTTTTTAAAAATATTTAGCATTTTGTAAAAATAAATTCAGCCTTGTGAGTGGATGAAAGTCCTTCCAACCAAATGCGGATTGGACCTTGCAAAAATTCAGCACAGTGATTGGTCAACAGGGTTTCAGAGCTCTGCACTGGTTTGCAGTGTCCGGTTCATCAATTTCCCTTCCCCAGTGTCTTTCCTGCAAAATATTTGAAACTCTACTCAAGTTATTCAAGTTTTTGTCATTGAATTGAAATCAGTTCCTGTGATTGGACGAAACAGAATTCAGCTCAGCGGTTGGTCTATTTTGTGCACCAGAACACAGGTACACATACAAGGCACAGGTTCAAATGCAGCATTTAACATGTAGCTCTGTTGTCGTTTGTCGGCTGTTGCTTGTGTGATGGCGTGTAATTCTGCAGGCTGCTCAACGTGAACTATTGGTCTCAGCTGCACACTTCAAGGAGCAAAGGAATTTATTTGCAAATGTCACAGTTAAATATGAAGGATTTGTTCCAACAATGCTCCCTGCAACATTTGAACACTTTGATAAATCTTAAACAACTTTAAAAAAAAGTTTTTCACATTGAACAATAAAGTCTGTCACATCTTTACTGGAGTTTAGTTCAACCTGTAAAACACATGTTTTTGCAATCCCACTAATTACACCCTGCTGGAAGTGGGGAAAAAAAGGCCATCCCGATTGGAAAACATTTAAACGCCTTTTCCAAGGTGCAACTAAGAGTACTAGCGGCATAGTGAGTAAGCCAGTGTGCTTCAAAACAGGAGTTCATGGCTTCAATCCCAATGTGGGGCAAATAAAAAAAATTTCATTTGTGCTTTTTTTTTTTTTTTTCCCCCCAATTTCTTAAGCTTATGCAATTTCATTTCAATCATTCAGCGTAGTTCAATTAATGGGCATTCACATTTGCTGTTATTTCAATAATAGCTGGTTCTAGTTTTTATTGTTTTTATTTATCTTTTTACGTCTTCTTGAGCATTATAGCAGCACAATGATGGTCTGGCTTCTGTGTTGTTTTTTCCTCTTTGAAATCAAGAAAAATAACGACCAAAAAAAAATTAAATCAGTGTTATTGATTTCAATGAGAGAGAAAAAACACAGTAGCCAGATCATCATTCTGCTGCTATAATGCCCAAAAAGACCAAAGAGCAAAAGTTAAAAGATCAATAAAACAATATAAATGATAACAATTTTATAGTGTATTATTTTTTCATTAATTAAAAATTCTAGCTATCTCTATCTTTAACAAAAAAAATTTAATTTAAAATTGTGAAACAAAAATACAGATATTCCTTTTCTTTTTTTTTTTCTTTTTTTTTTTTTTCCCTACCCCTAATTTGCAGAAAAACAAAGGACCTGTTACCTGTTCCCTGTTACCTGGCAGGGATAACACTAGAAGCCTCGTCCATTACACACCACCTTTTCCATGCCTCTATACCGTTCCTGTTGTGTATCGGGTCCCATTCAGCTCTCTGCTGACGGTCTTCCTGTGTCATCTCGTCCTCTCTGACATTTCCTCTGATTTCCGTTTTACCCCAGAGTGAGCGATGAACCAAGTGAACCTGTGAATGAGCTGTTGAGCGAGACATGATGAAGAATAAAGGAAAAGAATTGAGCTAAATGTAGCAGTCAGACAGAGATCCAACTAAAACCTTCAATATCTCACAGATTCATCTAGTTTTAAAGTCTTCCTTTATCTCTCAGCACTTGTCCTGTTTTTGCATGTGCTGGTTTAAAACATTTGCGTTTGAGGTTTAGCAGCTGCATTTCCTTGTCTTCTTCTATTTCCTTTTTTATGTTCTGATTGGTTTCACAGCCAAGCGAACAAATCAATCGGTTTCTATCTTGTATTGTTCTTTTAGTCTTGGTTTGTGTGGTTGTGACTCGTGTGTGTGACTGGTCTGATTTTCTGCCCCATGATCCAGAATAATCTCAGCAGCATAGACGCTGACCAAACCTACTTACTTAAACGTGTTATTTCTCCCATGTCTAGAGATGTGCAGCGAAATAAGCGTTCCCAATATTCGATCAGTCCTCTTGCTGCTTGAATCATCACTTCAGGCAGGACATGGTCACGTTTCTGCATTGAGCGGGGTGACGTCAGTGTTTGTCGGCACTGCCGCCTCCTGTGAGACAGTAATGAGAATATTATTGTGTGTAACAGGTTAACTTAGCATAAGACAGAGTCAAGGTTGACGTCCATTTTTAGACAAAGCTTCTCAAGCAATTGCTTTTCACAGATCGCCAGATCAACAGTGCTTTGTTTATAAATGCTGTTTTAAGCAGCATTGTTCGTGTTTCAACAATAGTTCCTACATAGATGTACATCTGTAAAAGCTGTGCTGCAAATGGGATTTACACTAACCAGCCACTTTATTAAGTAGATCTGTTTAAAGATCTCATGGAGTTTTTGCTTCTCCATGAGAAGCAAAAACTGAGTTCTTGTTCTTGAGGCTGCAAGAACAAGAAAAAACGTCTTGTTTGCCAGGTCCATACATACTACACGAGAAGCACGTCTGCAGCGGGGAGGGATCACTGCGGGGGGCGATGTCTGCTTTATGTGCAATGAACCCGGTTGTTACCTCCACCAAGGAGGTTGTTTTCCCCGGCGTCTTTTTGCTCAAGATAACTTAAAAGGTTACGGAGGGATTTTATAAATATTTCAAGAGTTGTTGCAAATGTAAAAATGAAGAACTGATTAAATTCTGGTGGTGATCAGGATCACCGTTTGGATCGAGGAATGTTTTAAAAGTATTCTTAAACATTGTGCTTGGCGGAGGTTTCCGCTCTCCGAGTTTCTAGTTTCATATTTAACGAGCAGCTTCGTCCGCGGCGGGGCGGGTCGTGCACGCGGCTGGGTCCGAGTGTTTTAATGCTACATGTAAAAATGTTCGTACTTTCTCACCACCTCGATAAGCTGTTTTATTAAAACAATCCGTTTTGCTGGCAACAGCAAACACACGGAAGCAGCAATTCCGCTTCATGCTTTCTCTGTGTTAACGACGCCCACCTCCAATGTCCGACCAATCACACGATACTTCTCGCAGCCCCGCAAGAAAAAAGCTCTGCCAGCCCGATGTGTCAAGAACTGTCCTCAAACACGTCCGCGAGAACAAAATGACGTCATTTTCTTCTCGGAGCCTCGAGAACAAGAAAAAAGTTCTCGCTTCTCGTGGAGGATGGAACAGGCTTAACTGAGTGTTAACCCCTAATCAGCCAATCGCATGGCAACAGCTTAGTATTTAATAGTCGTGTAAGTCAAGACAGCTGGTTAAGTTTCAACTGAGCATCAGGATGAGGAAGAAATGGGATTTAAGCGACTGAATGTGTCATGCTCTTTTTCAGAAACTGTTGATCTAATGAGATTTTCACACACAATCATCTCTAGAGTTTACAGAGATAATCTGAAGAAGAGAATATATCTATCAAGTGTCCTGTTGATGTCAGAGTAGAATGGACAGACTGGTTGGAGATGATGGAAAGACAACAGGAACTCAGATAAGCACTGGTTCCAATCAAGATATGCAGATCATCTCAGAACATATAACACGTCCAACCCATAGACTGTATATAAAAGATGGACGAAGCCTCCGGTGGTCAAAAGTTAAGTCTATGTTGAAGTGCATAAAACTGCAATTCCCCCCTTCATCCACTAGGGGCTCCAAAACAGAGCAAATCCCCATATTCAATTCAATTCAATTCAACTTTATTTATATAGCGTCAAATCACGGCAATGCCATCTCAAGACGCTTTACAGACAGAGGGGAAAACAATGAAGGCCAATTCATAATAGCCTATATAAGGAAACCAACAGATTGAGTTGAGTCCAACTCAATCTCCCATCCTGAGCAAGCACACTGGCAACAGTGGGAAGGAAAAAACTCCCTTTTAACAGGAAGGAAACCTCCGGCAGAACCCGGCTCAGGACAGGCAGCCATCTGCCTCTGCTGTGTGGGGGGAAGAGGACAGAAAGACAACGGACAACAGGAACTGCTACTCCCGGCCAGGGAGACCTGCTGAGACAGGAGACATACATGTTAATGATGCAACACTGTTGTGGGGGGGGGGGGGGGGGTGTAAAAGAAAGAGATAAAGAGAAAAAGAAAGAAGCTCAGTGTATCAGGAAATGTCCCTCAGCAGTCTAAACCTATAGCAGCATAACTAAGGGATGCTAACCATCCCTAGCTATAGGACTTATCAAAAAGATAAGTCTTCAGCCTAGTCTTAAAGGTGGGGAGGGTGTCTGCTTCCCTAACACTAACTGGGAGCTTATTCCATAAGAGAGGGGCCTGATAACCAAAGGCTCTGCCTCCTGCTCGGCTCTTTGAGACTCTAGGAACCACAAGTAAGCCTGCAGTCTGCGAACGAAGTACTCTGCTTGGTATATAAGGAACAATGAGGTCTTTGATATATAGTGGTGCCTGGTTGTGGAGGGCTTTATATGTAAGGAGAAGGATTTTAAATTCTATTCTAGATTCAACAGGCAGCCAATGAAGAGAGGCTAAAACTGGAGTAATATGATCTCTCCTGCTGGTTCTGGTCAGGACTCTGGCTGCAGAATTCTGGATCAGCTGAAGGCTTTTCAGGGCATATTTAGGACAGCCCAGTAATAGAGAGTTACAGTAATCTAGTCTCGAAGTAACAAAAGCGTGAACCGGTTTTTCTGCATCACTCTGAGACAGAATGTCCCTAATTTTGGCTATATTACGTAAATGAAAGAAGGCTGTTTTAGTAACCTGCTTAATATGTGGACCAAAGGACAGGTCAGGGTCAAATATTACTCCAAGGTTTCTCACTGTAGCACTGGAAGCTAAAGTAATGCCATCCAGGTTCATTACAAAACCGGAAAATTTAGCTCTGAGTTTTTCAGAGCCATAGACTCCCATGTTAAAAAGACCAACTTCACAGCAGAAATAAATATGTTAACAGCCTGGTTGAAAAATCCATTTTCGGTTTAATAGGACAGGTTTACCTTCATGACAACTGTGGGGGGAGTGAATTTTTTTCATAACTCCTCTGTTTAAAAGTAATTTAATTAAAAAATTCTGCTAATTTAGGGGCGTGTCCTTTTGATTGACAGGTACCTTATCTCTTGCTTCAAGTAAGAAGAACGTTGAACAACCGCAGTTTTTAGCCGGTTAACAATGTGACTTAGCTCCGTTAGCCGGTTAGCTCCTGTTATCTCCAGGTTAGCTCGGTTAGCTCTTAGCTACAGGCATCTTGGAGTTTGCTCGATGTCAATCATCCACCATGACGCTCTCAGCTCCACCTCTTTGCATTTTCCGGGTGAGACAACACGCATGCCCCTGCCAAGATGGCGATGATAGGAACCGCCCACCGAGCTTCAATTCAGCTCTTCAGAAACCTATGGGTGACGTCACGGAAGCTACGTCCATCTTTTTTATGCTGTCTATGGTCCCACTTGGAAGCAGATGGTCTCCAGCAGCAGAAGACCACAGCGGGTTCCCTCCTGTCAGTAAGAACAGGAAACTGAGGCTACAATGCACACAGACTCACCAGAACTGGACAATAGGAGATGGAGAAACTGGTCTGATGAGTCTCCAGTTCAGCTCCACGTTCACATGGTAGGATCAGAACCTGCTGGAAACATCATGACAACATGGATCCGTCCTGCCGTCAGGATCAACGCTTTCAGGCTGCTGCTGGTGGGATGGTGTGGGGGGTATTTTCATGGTCCACTTTGGACCTCTTTGTACCAACATGGCAAGGTTTGACCACCACAGCCTACTGAGTATTGCTGCTGACAACGTCTGTCCCCACATAAGTCTAAAACTGCAAACATAGTCTGTTTGGTTTGCTGTTAGGTGCTTTTTTTAAACAACAAAAGCCACTGAATTAGTCTGAAAAATGTACCAATAAGGCAGCTGGATGGGTTGACATGATGTTCTGACGTGGTCAGATGATTGGAAACTTGGACTTTTTTTTTTCTTCTTCCTTTTACTATTTTTGGAGTAGTTTATTAAAGTAAAAAAAGAAAAAAAAAATGTGCTTGGTTGGCAAAAAAAGAAAAATAGTGATGCGTGTAGCTACCAAAGAGCCTTTACTACTTCACTAACATTTACTGCTTCAGTAACAACAGATCTTGAGCTACAGAAAGTCTCTTGGAGTTCACTTCATGCTTACTTGTTTAAAAGCATGTAAAGGCTTATCTGGGATGGGTTTGTGAACGCAGCGCTGTATGGATGGACTGACCTCTCTCACCCCGTGAATGGAGCCTGTGTGGATTCATGAGGTGTTTAATGAACTGGGAGAAGACTGGGCTCAGTCATACATCATAATGGCCTCACCACATCGAGGTGTATGTGCTCGCTGTTGCGTGTTCCAATGGGCTGGTATGTGCCGTGTCAGCAGGGTGTCATGGTGTCGGTGTGACCAGAGACAACAACCATGGAATATTCCACTGGGCACGGGTTTACCCCAGAGCTTTTCTTAGTGTTTGAATAAAGACACAGAGGTGGTGGTGTGTTTATCAAGGATGGAGATGAAGACTTCAAATTGTAGCTTGAAGCTGAGGTGACACATCTCTGCCTGTAACAGCTTATTGAAGGTTGTTTGGATTGTGTTGTCAATTAATAGTGTGTCAACCTGCATGTGAAAAGACAACATACCAGAGAGGACTGGTGCTTATAACGGAGTATGAAGCCTGAATGACAAACAAAGAAGTCTTAGGTCTGGGATAGACTTGTTAGTGGCAACATGTCCATATACGTGTTACGGTGCCTAAGTCAATATTTGGCCCTAAATGTTGACTTGGAGAGCTAGAGGCACTCATGCGAAGAAGAGCATGCACACGAGATTGTAGGTAAACACTATCGCGGATAGTTTCAAAGAACAAATAAAGGCATCTTTTATGATTCCTGTTGCACAGTGAAAAACATCCATCCATCCATTATCCTAACCACTTACACCAATGAAGGGTCGCCGGGAAGCTGGAGCCTATCCCAGCAGTCTTTTGGGCGAAAGCCAGGGTATACCCTAGACAGCTCGCCAGTCCATCACAGGGCCACATGGAGACAAACAACCACTCACACTCACTCTCAATTTAGAATAACCAATTCATCTAACATGTATGTCTTTGGACGGTGGGAGGAAGCCGGAGTACCTGGAGAGAACCCACGTATACACGGGGAGAACATGCAAACTCCACACAGAAAGGCCAAACCTCGCCCCAGCCAAGGATTGAAACAGCGACCTTCTTACCCTGAGGCTATGGCGCAAACCAGTATGCCACTGTTCAGCCCCCAGTGACAAACACTCATGCCTAGTATTTAACGACATAAATATATTACCGGCAAATGAACCTTTTCACTGTACAGAGTCTAAGTTTTGTGTGCTGCCCCCTAGCGGTGACCTCCAGTATTAAACGTCTTGGCCACAGCATGCTTGTGTTGGCAACAAGTAGCTGTGTTCCGCTACAGAGGTACAGTAGGAATAGAAGTATATTACAGTCCTTAACCTTCCTGAACTGAGATTCTGCTTTATTTTTGTGCCTTACAAGTAATTTAAAAGGTCTAAAATAAAGTCTGTTTGCTGCTAAAACCTTGTATTTCCTTTCCGCTACTTTACTTGTGGAACATATTTCTTGTACTATATTTATCTCACAGCTTTGCATACTGGTTACTTTATAAATTCAGACCTTGTCAAACAGAAATGAGTGAACTGTACTACTTTTTGTTTATGAGCTATGTTGCATCGCATGTCCTGTCCTGAGTCAATGACTCCAGATGTTTGCATATGTTAAGTCATGAGAATGTATGAATGCTTGCGTTATGTTGATATGTTATCATGTCTGACCTCCTGACCATCTCCTTGCTTATCTTCAGCTCTTCAGCTATGACTGGATGTTTCAAACAAGCTGCTGCGTTTAGCATTTGCCTCTTCACTTCAACACCAAACCACTTTATAAAGATAACTAACAGAATGAATAATATTCCATGCAGCTTGGTCCTCAGTACATTTGCCTGCAGTGGAAAGACACTGTTTGCTTTTACGCTTATTTATTTTCACTAAATAATTTCAATAATAATTTTAAAATAATTTCACAATTATTTTCAGCTAGTTTTGAAAATTGAAAGTGCTCCACTTGATTCAGCTGTTTTATGGAAATATTTTATCACCGTTGTATCAAAGATGAGAAACTTGAATTTAAATACAAACAGTTTGTAAGGCTTGTGGTTATGATGCAAACTAGACCTTTAGTAAAAGCAAGTGCTCCTGAAATCCTGACTGAACAACTCCAAGCTCTTAATTGTCTCGTCTTCTTGCTTTTTGCATGAGTTTTGACTAGTATTTAATTACTTATATTTACATAAACTTTAATGGACACATTCACACCGGTTGTTTGGTCCACTTTAAACCACAGACTATATATAAAAAGATGGGCGGAGCCTCCGTGACGTCACCCATAGGTTTCTGAAAAGCTGAATTGAAGCTCAGTGGGCGGTTCCTACCATCGCCATCTTGGCAGGGACATGCATGTCATCTCGCCCGGAAAATACATATATGGGCAAAGAGGTGGAGCTGAGAGGGGGGGCTGTGAGCGTCATGGTGGATGTTTGACATCGAGTGAACTCCAAGCTGCCTGTAGCTAAGAGCTAACCCGGAGATAACAGGGGCTAACCGGCTAACGGAGGTAAGCGAGCTAAAGCTAAGTCACGTTTTTAACCGGCTAAAAACTGAGGTTGTTCTACGTTCTTCTTACTTGAAGCGGGAGATTGGGTACCTGTCAATCAAAAGGACACGTCCCTAAATATGCAGAGTTTCGATATTAAATAACTTTTAAATGGAGGAATTAGACAAAAATTCACTTCCCCCCACAGTTGTCAGGAAGGTAAACCTGACCTATTAAACCAAAAATGGATTTTTCAACCAGGCTGTAAACATGTTTATTTCTGCTGTGAAGTTGGTCTTTTTAACATGGGAGTCTATGGGGATTTGCTCTGTTTTGGAGCCCCTAGTGGATGAAGGGGGAACTGCAGTTTTATGCACTTCCGCATAGGCTTCACTTTTAACCGCTGGAGGTTGCCGCTTGCTTTAAACGGACCGTGGTTGGCTTCCGGGGAGAGTACCATTCGTTTGGCGCAGCATAAACAGCAACCGCAGTCTGATGCAAACTCTAGTTCGCTTGAAAGCCGGGGGTCTTGGTTCGCTTGGTGATGGACTGCACAGAATCTATCCAGAAACAGAGGTTCTGCACACTGCAGAAATATTAGGCACCCCAAGACCAGATCCCCACCAGAACCCAAACCCATTACAATAACAAAACCCAACCTGTTGGTTTCCCCTGTTGATAATGTTAAGTCCTTTTTCAACTCGCTTTAAGACGTTTTCCAAACAGAACGGAGCTGGTACCTGGAAGTAAAAACCATCATGCTTGGAGAAAATATCCGGTATGTGGTTTAACTATAGACTAAAATCTACAGAATCATCATCGTGGCCCTTCGAAGCAGCACATAGCGAAGAGCCAGACTTCAGATGCTAAATCTGTACTCACCTTGTCATGTTTTCCAGGCCTGCCCTGGTCATTATCTCTGCTTTACTGTATGTGCCACTTGTCTGATCCATTTTCCCGTCCCTCCCTGCTCCTCTGGAAACACTGTTTCCTTCATGCTGCTGTTTTTAAGCAGTTTTTCTCCCTGATTTACTGCTGGTTTTAGATGATTCACATGTCTGCCTTTTCAGGAAAATCTTGGTGAGATGCAGTAAGCAGAAAGCTGGACTGTGAATGTGTTGATGTGTGTTAATGGTCTTAATGGAAGTGTGGTATCTAGAGAGTCTGTGATTCCATTAACTTCATTCTTATTGAGTTATGACGATCAGATTCACTCTGTGCCTTTCAGTAAAACTGTACAAATATCAGACAAACCTTAACAGATAAGATGTACAGGATGTTCCTTTATTTCCAGAGAATCAGACAATCCACCAAAACAAACAAACTTGATCTAATTTACTCCATTTTATCATTGAATCATCTTTTCACGGTTTTTCATTTCCTAAAACCCAGAAAGTCACAGAATCTGTGTTGCTGCAAACTTCCCATCATCTGTGCTGTTGTCAGATGAGAGAAATTTCACCACAATCCATCCAAAGATGGATATATTTTGGCCCCAGTTGGTAATTGACAAACTAATGGACAGTACATCCCTTAAACCTAAACTTCTACTGGTTTGGACCCTTTTTCCTTCTGAACTGACGTCATTCCTGGTGTCATTCATTCAACAAGTGTTAAAAACATTCCTCAGAGATTTAGCTCCATATCAAGATGAAGCATCACTGTTTTTTCACATCCATGATGAGGATATCCTATTCGGGGGCTCGAATCAGTCATAAATGACATATGGTTGTAAACGTGTTTGCTGTTTTGTTAATAATTTCAGAGTTTATAGCTAAAAATTTAGCCTCTTCACCCCATGAAAAATGTGCCTAAGATGTTCAAGTTTGTGAAAGTGTAAAATGTGTACATTTTTTTTTTTGCTCGTCCTTTGTCTTAATTTTATTGAGGAAAAAAGAACCCAGTAGCCAGACCATCATTTTGCTGCTATAATGCCCAACAAGACGAGTAAAATTCCAGATATTCAATTTTTCGAATTTTTTTTTTTTTTTTTTCCTCCTCCTCTCGCCATCCCTAATTTGCAGGAACAAAGGACTTGTTACCTGGCAGGGATAACACTATAAGCCTTGTCCATTACACAACACCTTTTCCATGCTTCTGTACCGTTCCTGTTGTAAAAAAATATTTTCTTTTTCTTAAAAAATTAATTTTTTTTAAATCAATTTTAAAATTGTGAAAAAAAATCACGATATTTAATTTTTTTCGATTTGATTGCCCTACCTCTACAATTTATACATGTTAAAAAATCTTTGTTTCTCACACACACACACACACACACACACACACACACAGCACGTACATTCGCTCTACACACCCCTCCCCTAGTCTGCATGAACCTCCCCCAGTTACTGTCTCTTGACAGAATGAAGGAATAAAGTATCGACGGGATAAAAATGTCTGGTTTGATGCTGCTTAGCGACAGCGAAAGCTATAAAGTTTTGCGAGTGCAGTTCTGTGAGAAAACTTTAAAGTGATCCTTTTTTTTTTCTCGTTTTTTCCAGATAATATCATCATAACTTATTGCATTTTGTATGATTTCTGATATCACGCGACCCTTTATCCCCTTATTCCTCGTCCTGATGCTTAGTTTGGCTTCAGGAAGTCGTCTCCACATGGGACTAAATGTATTGATTTACTGCCTTGTGATTGGCTGATTAGATATGTGTCAACAAGCAGTTGAACAGGTGGATCTAAGAGAGTGTGTATAATACTTTGTAGTAGTAAACCTTTACTGAAGGTATTAATACTTCTTGTATTTAACATTTTCCCCATCTATCACCTTATCCGCATTGTCTTAAGAACATTTTCATTGTAAGTGTTTGTTTTGCTGAACGGGCCACTATACTTTCAACTTCTTTGAAGTTGCACTAAAGCTGGTTTGTTTTCTGTGTTTTTGGTTCAGAAGGAGCTGGAAAAACAAATCCCTGCCATGTTTATAATCTTATAAATTAATTATTTAATGACCATTTCACCATAACGGGGTGGTCAGGACAGAGTTTCTTCTTCTGTCTCACTGCCAGCTTTACAACAGAGGTATAACAAGAGATCACTAAACGTCATCCAATGCTGCTGCTGTTATCATTTCTAATTAAATTAGTTTAATAGCCGCCATTATTTCCTCCTCTTTGAAGAATCCGAAGTCAGCGGAAACGAGGGATAAATGGAGGGGTACTTTTCAGCTGTTATCTAATCTGTTGACGTCCAGTCGCTGAGACGCTGCAAGTCCCGGACGGGGTTTGAACAAAGGGACTGATCTTGCTCTCCGTCTCTTGTCAGATCACGGTGGCATTTGGCCATTCTGAAATAATTGTTGCCATGGTAATGACGTGAATCGCCCTGCTGCTGATATCGTGTTTCTTTTGAGGGAATGGTTGCATGCGTGTGTGTGTTCAGTGGTGTTAAAACTCTTCTTCTGTCCCCCTCTTTAGGCTTCGGAAGCTCCGTTTCGCTAAGTTTAGAGTGACCCACCCCCATCCTGCCTCCCCACCCTTTTACTGTGACGCTGTCGGCATGTCTTCTGAGGCCGCTCCCATCCAGGGGTCTCGACCTATGACCCCTCCACTGCCCCCTGCTAAATCTCCAAGTTCTCCAGGTACAGATGGTGTTTTTATTTTTATCTGCAACACTTGCATAACTTTATCATCATCTGCGTTAAGAGACTGGTTTCATTGTTGACGAACGGCTTCCTGCTCAACATGTGGAAACAGCCGGGGTCATGTGTGAACCCGGAGGTCACAGGGAGTTTAGCGTGTCAGGAAAGATCACTTATGTCACGATGAAAAGCACAAATCTTAACATTGTGATTATTTATTTTTAATTGGACCCAGCTCACATACCATTTATGGTCCTAAATCGAACACACGTGATGTTTTTCCAGGCTGTCATGTGACCTTTCAGCCCAGCTCCTACATGGTGTTGTTGCGCCACATTCCAGAGAGGCTTTCTGTGCATGGAAATATGGTTTAAAGCCTCCATTTTAGTAGGATCTTTTATGTCCAAAAATAATTTCAGTCTTAGCAAACAAAATAAACTCTGTTTACCCAAACTTCACATCCGCTTTCGCTCCTGTCAGTAAAGCTTTCTCTAGTTTTATCGATCTGCTCCCCCCATTCTTCTCTCATCTACATTCCTGATTGGTCATCTTTGTTTGGTTTAGCAAGGCTAGCCGTTGCAGGCATACGAAGCATAGCTACACACGACTGCTAGCCTGGCCAAAGACTCATTTTACCTACATCTCAGTCAACATGGCCAAAACGACGCACGATAACGGGAATTAAAAATATCCAAAAGCATAATTTAATGCAGGAAACAACTTTATCTGTACCAGTCAAATGAACTTGGAATCTGAGAAATATATTGATACTTTTACTGGTTTCTGTTGTTTCCACCCCGGCTGCTCATCATGCCTTTAATAATGCCCCCCTGCCCAGCTTGTTTTGGACACGATCCACCTCCAAAGCACCTGAGTCAGATTATTGAACTTCATCAAGTTCTGTGCAGCCTGATAATGAATCATTGTTTAATTCAGATGTGTTAAAGTAGGGTTGCCTATAAACCAGAACTACTCAACTAAATGTTCAGGTGGGCCAGATTTTCAAATAAAATTATGATCAGAGCCAGTAAGTAAAGTCAAGAAAATAAATCAGTAAAAATAAAAAAAAGGCACATTTACATTTTGAAAAATAAGTAGTTTATTAATTTTTCTATTTTAAATTCAGTCCCACATGACAAGGACGAATGCACAAAATAAAGTAATGAAAATTCCAGTCAGAGCCTTTTTTTCCTCCTAACTTTTAACATAAAAAGGTCATATCAAACTAAACTTCTCCATGTGGCGCCTCCTCACGTTTTAATCTCTAAACACCACCACACATTCATCGCATATTAAACACATCGGTTTGGTACTTGAATGTAACGGCAAAATAAACAAATACTCATCAGTCTGGCGGGGTTAAATCTGCGGTTTTTGTTGTCAGTTTTGCGTTTTAGAACAGCGACATGCTAGCTAGCGCTGCTCTTACAACTTCAAAACACAACACGCTGGGGTTAATGTTGCTAGGCAACCAAGTGTTGCATTCATGGTCTGCCCAACTGTGGGATTTTAGGCTACTTAACCAGCGTAGGAATGACTGAATGTTCTTGATTAATATCTTTATTCTTTTACATGAGCTGGGCCACATAGAAGTTGGTTTTGGGCTGCATGTGGCCAGCGGGCCGCCATCTGAAGAGGCCTGCTATAAAACATGAAGGGCAGGGGAGCCTGAGGACCGGATTTGAGAAACACTGCTCTAAAACTTGTCGTCATATTTGATATTTTTATAAAAATTTTAGTCTATACATAAAATACTAGAAAAAAACTAAAACAAATGTATGTTAACTCAGAAGAAAAGAAAATTTGTGTCTAGCTGATTATTTCTCCACTTGATAACTCCAGCTGGTGTTGTGTTTTACCTGGTTAGTGCCTGGTTGGTCCTCTTTACGACAAGATGTAACCTGGAAGCGTCAGACCTCGGTGGGATGAGCGACACAGCTAAACCTGCGGGTAGTGACCCAAAAATGTGCCATAATCCCCTCTTGGTATTGTCCTGTTGTTATTTACAGTTGTGCTCGTATGTATTCATCTCCTTTCATTAAAGAAAAGGCTGAATTTACAACAGTCACTCAAATAACTGGAGACTTAAAAAAGGAACAATAACAAAAAATGTGCAATTGAGTGATATAAGACACTGTTTTTTCATTTAATTGAGTTGAAGAAAGAAAAAACAAACAAACAAATTGGTCCTGGACAAATTAGAGCACTTTTCTGTTGAACAGTGGGACAAAATACCTGTCAACAGGTGCAGAAGTCTGACTGAGAGGAGCAGAAAACACCTGACTGTAGCGGAAACATTAAAGGATTGTTCAACTAAATATTAGTTTACGAGTGATGTAATATGTAATAAATTATCTTATTTGTTTGCTTTTTAAAAAAAATATTTCTATTGAACCAGAATTAGAAAATATTGTCATGATTTTCATTAAATTTTTATATATTACTTTAGTCAATTTCAGCTTATTTTACAGGCAGCTGTTTTTTTTCCTTCTTTAATGAAAGGGTATGAATAAGTATGAGCACAACTGTACTTTTGTTTTGAGACTCTTGGGCGATTGCAGTCCACCACCGGTCTGCTACATCCTCCACGAGAAGCGGGAACTTTGTTCTCGTCTCGAGGCCCCGTGAAGAAAATGTCGTCATTTTGTGCTCGCGGACATGTTTGACGACAGTTCTCGACACAATAGGCTGGTATACGTTTTTGTTTTTGTTTTTTTCTCCTGGTCTCCGGGAAATACCGTATCATTGGTCGGACATTTGAGGTGGGCGTGGTTAACACGGGAGCGCATGAAGTGGAAAGTTGCTGCTTCCTCATCTTTTGATGTTGCAGGTAAAAACAAATTGTTTTGGTAAAACAGCTGATCGAGGTGGTTAGAAAGTACGAACATTTTTACAACATGTGGCATTAAAACACTCAGACGCAGCCGTGTGCACAAACCGCCCTGCCGCGGATAAAGTTTATCGTTAAATATGAAATAAATGGGTTCATTGCACATGATAGCAGACGTTGCCTCGAAGCTTCTCGTGAAAGATGAATGGACCTGACGGAAAAGAATTTTCTTGTTCTTGCAACCCTATGAGCAGGAACAATGTTCTTGTTTCATGTGGAAGAAGAAACAAGCTTAAGGAGAGAGAGGAAAGAAAGGATCCAGCAGCTTGGCTCCTCCCTACGTTGGACTCTCTGGCATGAAAAGCGCGATCAACTTGATCTCGCAAGGGTTTGATCCGGTTGCTGTCCGGACTTGAAGGTACTCTGATGATCTTGGCTCTGTGGTGGAGACTGTTACCATCCAGGAGGATGGAGATAATACATAGACCGTATCTGAAAGATGGACAGAGCCTTCGGTGGTTAAAAGTTGAGCCTATGTGGAAGTGCATAAAACTGCAGTTCATCCACTAGATCAGGGGTCGGCAACCCAAAATGTTGAAAGAGCCATATTGGACCAAAAAAACAAATATGTCTGGAGCCGCAAAAAATTAAAAGCCTTATATAAGCCTTATCATGAAGGCAACACATGCTTTATGTATCTATATTAGCTATATTAACTACAAATACATAATGAGCCTTAATGATAAAATGTTTATTTTCCCTGCAGCGCATCCTGTAGAGAATGACGTACCATGTGACTACTCTGTTCTACAATCCCGTCTCATGTTTAACTTCATTACAATATTAATGAGTTATGTTTTGTTGCATTGATTTAAATTAAAACAATGCAATAAAGAAATCCGATTTTTTAATGTAATTTTTATTTTTAAGAATTCGAAAAAAAACAAAATGAAATGAGCATAACGCGCCCCTTATTTGGGCAACAGAACGCAATAAAATGCTGCCTGCATTTATAAAAAATAAACCAGCAGCCTTTAAAAAAAAAAAAAAAAAAGGTAAAGTATATCAAATCAAATTAATACAGTTTGATTTCTGTCAAGCAAGTCAGTGCGAGGGTAAAACGCAGCAGCATCCTTTTCTCTTTAGACATGCAACCAACGCAGCTATCCTCCGACCTGAGCACCAAAACCCGGTTATATTACCAAGTGTCATTCCAAATATATACTGACAAATCAGAAATAATTTTATATTAACAGCCACTTTGTTACTCAATATGTGTCTATGAAGGATTATGTTCTTACCCGTTGTTTTCGGACATCACTGGTCAGCTTCTAAACATGTAAGACGTAACTTGTGCTGAATTAATGTCCTTGATTTGCTGATCGGTGATGTTGCCGCCATTTTAATGGTCCTTTCCTTCACTGTCTTAGCGGAGAGGGGCATGTCTTTGATTTTCTGTATTATTTCGGTTTTGTTTTTAAAGTTAGCAAATACGTGTTCTGATATGCTGATGACTGACTCCTTCATGTAGTCATCATCTGTGAACGGTTTTCCACAGTTTTCCATGCTTTATTATCTCCCGGGTTGGAAATGCAATCCACTTAAATCCGTTTTTGCGCTTCTCGAATTTCCCCAGAAGTAATGCAATCGCACATGCTTTCCCTGGAAATGTCTTTCCACATTACTCCTTTTGTTATTTGACAACTTCTTGCTACAGAGCAAAGATTCAGGCAATCCTTCCGCATTGGCAATGAATGTAAATGATTCGGTCCAAGAAACGTTGAATCCTCTGTTCTCCTCGGTTATTTTTCTCTTTTTCCCTTTGGGATCCATGTCCCATCACACAGCCACCGGTTTTGTTGACAACAAACACCTGCCTGGCATCCCGCGCTGCTGATAGGCTAATCTTCCTTAACAGAAATGTTGAAATTTAATATTTATTCTACACATTTTTACAGCGCTGGAAAACATTAAGAATGTTTGTCATGTTTGTCCTCCTACAGAACTATATTAAAACAAAAATATACATCCCTCCCCCATTTTTTTCCATTTTTTTAAAACATTTTTAAAAAAGCTCCAGGGAGCTACTAGGACAGCACTAAAGAGCTGCATGCGGCTCTAGAGCCGCGGGTTGCCGACCCCTGCACCAAAACAGAGCAAATCCCCATAGACTCCCATGTTAAAAAGACCAACTTCACAGCAGAAATAAACATGTTTACAGCCTGGTTCAAAAATCCATTTTAGGTTTATAGGTCAGGTTTACCTTCATGACAACTGTGGGGGGAGTGAATTTTTTTCTAACGCGCCCGTTTAAAAGTTATTTAATCTGGAAATTCTTCATATTTAGGGGCGTGTCCTTTTGATTGACAGGTACCCAATCTCCCGCTTCAAGTAAGAAGAACGTAGAACAACCGCGGTTTTTAGCCGGTTAACAACGTGACTTAGCTTTAGCCCGCTTACCTCCGTTATCTGGTTAGCTCCTGTTATATCCGAGTTAGCTTGGTTAGCTCTTAGCTACAGAAAGCTTGGCGTTCGCTTGATGTGAATCATCCACCATGACGCTCACAGCCCCCCTCTCAGCTCCACCTCTTTGCCCATATTTGTATTTTCTGGGCGAGACGACACGCATTACGCCAAGATGGCGACGGTAGGAACCACCCACTGAGCTTCAATTCAGCTCTTCAGAAACCTACGGGTGACATCACAGCGGCTACATCCATCTCTTTATATACAGTCTATGAGATACTCCCAGGTTCTGCCTCCACAATCTGTGAGCTCTTGAATTTCATGACAAGATTAAATGCCAACAGAACATAACAGCGGATATTAGTGACAATACCTTCACGTTTAGCTCATTCCTTACAGGTTACATCCCATTGTAAAAGTGTCTCATCAGGCCTTTATAAAACAACACCAGCTGCTACTATTAAAGAGGAGAAATAATTGATCAACAGCACCACCTTTGACCTCACCGGTGTTTCGCCCTGGAGCAGGGTGTGTAGTATCTCACTTTATAGCAAGAATGACTCCAGTTCGAGACGTCGAGTTAATGTTTATCTCAGTGATTCTGTCAGGGGCTTAATCATTACTTACAATCCAGGATCTTTTCCAAGAATCACGTCTCTGTCAACATTTCCTCTCCGTACAATTACTGACGTGTATATAAGTGGAGAAGCATTAAAACATGACTCTGGCCTGAAATAGCTGGTTTAGGTTGACCTGGGCTGGTTTACGCTGATCTGCAATCACCTTGAGGTACCGCTGATGTAAAGCAAGCGCACCCAGGAGGTTAGAGGTAAAGATGTTTGCATCCAAGAAGGAACTTTTAGGTGTGATGTTGAAGTTTTAAAGCATAGAATATGGTTCTGATTCAGACATGCTAAATGCATAAAGAGGTGAGAGACAGATGAGGTGGAGAAAACCGCCTGAAGCCGGGAGGAGGTTGTGATTTTAGCTTAAAGGTAGAGTATGTAAGATTTTCAATATTTTCAAAATAAATTAACTAAAAAAATAACTACAATCATAATTAGATAGTTTTTTGAACATGTAGGTTCCAGTCCGTCCATATTTGATGCGTTATTAAATTACAAGTTTAATTAATGACAAAGACCCTTCTTGAATGTTTTCTGACCAGTAAAAAAAAAAAAAGTACTTTTTTCCACCAGTAGGGGGAGTATAAGCCCATTTATTGCAGAGCGGCTCTGAGCCACAGCTCACAAGCAATTCCTGCCCTCATTGGAGCTGGCAAGGGTGAGGGGTGAGTTTTGCTCATTACTGCAAACCTGTGGTCGTTTGTGGAGGTAGCAGTTTTGTGGTTTTGCTCACGACCTGGTGTTTGCCACCTGCTGGTGGAGAGAATCACCTTGAAATCTTACATACTCTGCCTTTAAGCTGCACATGTAATCAGTCTTTCCAGTCAGTCAGGATTTACTGCTCCACGTCGTCTTTGTCCTGTTTGTTTTTCTGAATGGAGACCAGTGAAGGCCAGTCCAGTCATACTGCGACGCTAATGACTGAAGCGAAATGGAAACAAGTCCTCTGAATGGTTTTTACCAAACAAAATGAGCTCAGGTGGGGAAATGTTGACTCATAAAACGCAAACCCAGAAGCTGAAAACACCTGAAATACACTCCTGTGCAGCATCTCTGCTGTTGCTCTGTGGCATTTTGATGAACCAGAAAGGCGACGTGCCACGCCGCTAGTCATGATGTAACGCAGGTGTTTTCCTTCCAGAGTCCCTGCTGCTTCCAGCCAGTAAGTTCCGGGAACGCTCGCCTTCCCCCATGAGGGGTTACCTCATCCCCAGCCCTCTGCCCACACGCAGGAACAGGACCTATTCAGCGTGAGGACACACACACACACACACACACAAACCAGATGGAAATGGTATTTCAGGTTATAAATGCTGGAAAACCTGACGACAACTGAGTTCCATCTAAGCCGGGGGGCCGCAGTTTTGCAAATGTTAGGAGGGTTGCAACACATCCTGATACCTTTATTAGCAAACAACAAACTAGCCATTGACTAGTCAGGTGTGTTGCAGCAGGGAAACTCTGAGCCGCCCTGTTGACAGAAATGCAGCATCCTGTGACTATTTTTACATGTTTAGTTTCATGTCTGCTCATTTTAAGAAGACTTTATGACATAAATACTCCCGTATAAACAATTGTTTGCTTCTGAGACCGCTTTGTTTAATTGATACTTTAATACTGGAGCCACTTATTCCAGTTTCATCTAACAATAAATAAATAAAATAAAGATAATAGAAATAATGTAATGAAAATAATTAAATAAAATATTTCTCAAGTTACACCGAATTGTTTAATTTACCAGTAACCATTGTGCTTTAATGCAGCATACTTTTACTGTTAAATTATTGTAATACAATAATAATTTGATTTCATTTAATTAATATATTAACTGTACGAGTCAGAAGTATGGACACACTCCTTAAATTCAGCCATTAAGGGATTAAATTGAATAAGAGAGTATCTAAGTATCTTTCTCTCTACAAGGTGTTTTCTGTTTTCACTCCTTTTCGATTATCTTTCTGTCCGTCTTCTGTCCTCTCCGGTCCGGTCCAGCTATACAATCTTTGTAATACAAACAATTATGCAAAATAAATAGAAAAATAAAATTAAAATCCAGAATATCAAGGGGAGCATTATATCTATGATGCTTCTTGGCAAAGTAAATTTGCCCAACAGAACACAGCATCCAGAAAATCCATTTTGTCTGCTTAAATGCTGAACAAGACGAATTTAAAAAAATAAAATAAAAAGAGTAAGCTTGTTATTGGTGTTTCATTTCAGGTGTAGGACTCAGTTAAATAGATTATTCTGATTAGTCTTTTAATTGAATTAATCTTGCTTAGTCACATTTTATTCGCATAACAACCCTAAAAGCATCTCTGCATTTGTTATTGGTCTCTTATTTTACACAGTATCGCTACAGAGGTCTGAAAACTGACTGAATGTAGCGAGAAAGTAGCCGAGACCGTCGCTCCAACTGGACGTCACGCTCCGACAAGCGTTAAGCCTTGTTTGGAATGCAAATTGGGATTAAATGCATTTAATTTGTTAATATTTTTTAAGTAAATTGTGATTGGTGCGTAGAGTCCCATCCCTTTAAAAAATAAATAAATAAAAAATAATTGTTTACCTCTGTGCCTGCTTTGTTTGTTTGTTTTGTTTAGACTGAAGTGTTGGAGTCTATTTCTCCAGACTGGGAAAAGTAAGAAAAAAAGATAAAAGGAATAATTTTATGAATGTAATTAGATTAAATAATCCCAAAAGTGACACAGAATGATTTGATTTAATTAAACATATAAATAAATCAACTTGTTTGCAGTTCCAGTCAGAAGTTGGACACACTTTCCCATTGAACCATTAAATTCAGCCATTAAGAGATTATATCTAATGAAAGAGGGTATGTAAGCGTTTAAGTGATGGATTGATTGATTTTCCACCACATTAAGTAAATAAAATAAAAATGTGGAATCATGAAAAATGAATAAATCCTATTTAGTGTTTTTTTCTTCTTTGACATTTTTACTATTTTAGTGAAAAATAAAATGCATCCTTGGTCCCTTGGATTCGTCTATCACCTGGTTTTCCTCAGCTGAGCTGTTTGTGATCTGGACCTTTGACTTTCCTGGACTTAAATCTCTTTTCTACCTGCTGGTTCTAAAACGTGATGTTCTTCATCGTTAGTTTCAGTGTTCTAATGCTCCACATCTTCTGTCTCTACCTTTGTTTCCCTTTCACCACACTCCCACTATGTTTGCACTGGTTCCCCGTCTGGAGCCACAGACTGAAACCAGCCAACCTGGTTTCCACTCTGCGAGCTGCATCACCTTCTGGACAGTTTTACAATCCTGTCTGTTGTTTCAGCAAACATTTCTCTGCAGGGGTCGTATTTCTGCTTATCGTTCAGGTTCAACACTTTTCCCAGCTGCACACTCGTCTGCAGACCTGACTGTGTGCAAGTTTTTTCATTTTTAAAACTAAAATTACGACGTGATTCCTTCTTACTCTGGATTTGATCTGAACAGGAAAAAAAAAATGTTTTTAAGTGAAATAATTTTATCATGTGTCCATTTATTATTTCTTCTAAAAGAAGCTGCAGATTCTGTAACGTTTGCCGGACATATTTGGTCCACTGAAGATTCTGCTTTCTATGCAACAAAAACAGTTTCTGCTTCTTTCAGGACTGAACAAACAAACCGGATCAACATCAAAATAAATAAAAAATCCTTCATACCCTTCTGTCCGCTTGAGGACTGACTGGTATGACTAGACGTTGACTGGACGTCGGGGACATTAAACTTTTTGCTGACATTTTCAGTTCAGGTCATTCAGATATATTTGTCACGATTGTAGGACATTTTAGCATTTATCTTGATAGTTTTCATTTCAATCGAATGAATTACAATGAATTATTATAATATATTATATTATAACATTATATCATATTATAACATATTATATATTATATTATATTATATTATGGCAACATTAAAAGTAAATGACTGTTTACGTACAACACGTTAATAAAAACAATGATTTGCAAATATTCTGTTCACCTATATTCAGTTGAAAACACTAGAAAAACAAGATGTTTAAGGTTCAAACTGATAAACAGTTATTTTGTTTATTTCTTTTGCCAAATATTCACCATACTGATATTATCAGCAGATATGAACATTAAGATGAAATATCAGAAATTATTTGCATCGGTTTTTACGTTTTTTAACGAATTTTTAGACAACCTGCACGTATTATATATGAAACTCTTTAGTTACGTCTCCTCTAATTCATGATGAAAAAATGTAAGAGATGTCATGTTTAGTTTTCCAGATATTTTTGTTTGTTTGGCACAGCTCGCTTAAAATATATCTGTATCAGTTGATATTGATGTAAAAAACAAACAAAAAAAAAAACATACATGCAACCTCGTTTTCCTGATACAAATCCATCCACACACACGTCCGAAGAACCATGTTGTTAAACACGTACACATATCCAACCTTCAGGCAGCAGTAGCGCCTCTAATCCTATCCCGTCAGAGTAACCTTCCATCTCACGTTACTTCCACCAAACATGAAAAATCCCTCAAACTGAGGTGGCAGAAAAACTTGTCCTTAATGTCATCATTCGCCTTCGATCGTTTATGTGGGATGGAATTTGATCTTGTAATTTAAAAAAAAAACTCAAAGCGACTTAACAACGCAGTTTGAGGACGTCCATGTTGTAAACAAAGGTCACACACGTGACATCGTGGTGTTTTTGTCGCTGACGGTGGCATGCAGGGTATATACATCTTCACTTTGGTGGGGGGGTTTAAAGAATCGTTTTGGGTGCATAAATCTGCGTTTCAGCGTGAATGACAGGAGAAAAATATCTTAATTTTGTTAGATACCTGCTACGTGTGGACAAGGCCTGAGTTGGACAAAATCACTATACTGATTATTGCTAAAAATCCATTAAACAAGCAGCCCTGCCTCTAATAACAGTACAGGCTATCCGCGGGTTACGCTGTTCTCGACTTACGTTGTTTCGACTTTAAAACGCTTATTAGGTAAATGTAAATTTTTAAAAAAGCAATTTTTGAAGTCATGAGGGTTCATTAAACTCTTACGTGACAAGGAGGCTGAGACGTGTATTTTAATTACCTGTACTGTTTTTCTATTACTATGACGTATAATACGTGTATTTACATAGCTAGTCCATGATCCAGGGGGAAATATGGGCTATTTGAGGATAATAATCCCACTTGCGCTGAATTTGGAGTTACGTCCCAGCGGTAGGAACGGAACTGGCTCATAAATCGAGGTCCATCTGTACCGACAAACATAAGTCTGAAACCAAAACAGTCTGGAGAACTGTTGATCTGGATCACCGTGCAGGATTACAGCTAAGTCTGAGTGTTTGGTAAAAACATATAAAGACATGAGGGCTGGATCATTCTCTCATTAATCTTCCTCCTGGTCCTCCTCCCCCCCATCTGTGTCCATGTTGCTGTACAGGACGGCCCGTGCAGCCGAGGGTCCGGTGTTCACAGGAGTGTGTAAATGTTTCTCCCGCTCCAAAGGCCACGGCTTCATCATACCGTCAGACGGAGGCAACGACATCTTCGTCCACATCTCAGAGTAAGTGTGTGTGTGTGTGTGTGTGTGTGTGTGTGTGTGTGAAGGATGAGCGTAGGTGTGTGAAGGTGTGTGTGCGCCTCTTCTTGTCGCCAGTGGTGAGGAGTGAGCGTGACGGCTGCAGTGGGTTTTCATCGAACTGTGTCAGGGATCTGTGTGGGAGTGGAGTAGGAGGGGGGCAGATTATCCGCTGACCTTCACCGCGCTGCCTTTTGTTTTCATCCACCGGTTTGAAGTGTAACGACGTCACGCATCAACACAACTTTCCACACAAAACGGCAGAAAACTGTTGAACAGTCAGGACGTTGTCTGACAGGATCATTTAGCAGAAGGCGTTAGCGTGATGTTGTCACAAAAACACTGAAAACAGGTGAATATTTTACTAAAGTAACTCTGCGGGAGACGAGCAGAGGCATAAACTGATTTGATCATATAATTTAAGCTTTAAAACTCCTCAAGATCACAGGATCACATTTAAAACTCGTCAATTTCTCAGGAACAGTGGTTTGTAAGTCTGTGGAGTAAATTGTGATATATATCTTATCCTTCAGGTGATCTATAGACGTTTTCCAGGCATTTCTATCCCCTCCTGGAGGTTTACAATCCATGTAGGATTTATTCAGAGACTCTATGGTAAATCTACCAGGATCCATGATAAGTTATCACATTTTCATCATAAGATTTTATACTATCGTGTTGTAAGAGATCTCTATTTTAACTTGGAAATGATGATGAAATCACCTCCTATTAAATTTCCACCAATCAGAGGGCTTAAATCAGGGGTCGGCAACCCAAAATGTTGAAAGAGCCATATTGGACCAAAATAACAAAAACAAATGTGTCCGGAGCCGCAAAAAATTAAAAGCCTAATATAAGCCTTATCATGAAGGCAACACATGCTTTATGTATCTATATTAGCTATATTAGCCTACTATCAAAATGACTAAGTTGGCTACAAATACATAATGAGCCTTAATGATAAAATGCTTATTTTCCCCGCTGCGCATCCTGTAGAGAATGACGCACCACGTGACTACTCTGTTGTACGATGGCGTCTTATGTTTAACTTCATTACTGTATTAATGAGTTTTGTTTCGTTGCTTTGATGAAATTAAAAAAATGCAATATAGAAATCAGATTTTTTTTATGTCTTTATTTTGAGGATTCGAAAAAAACAACAAAATGGAACGTGCATAAATAAAACGCAGCCTGCATTTATAAAAAATAAACCAATAAATCAAATGAATACAGTTTGATTTCTGTGCAAATGCCAAGCAAGTCAGTGCGAGGGTAAAACGCAGCAGCATCCTCTTCTCTTTAGACACGCAACCAACGCAGCTATCCTCCGACCCGAGCACCATTACCACGTGTCATTCCAGATATATACTGACAAAAATCAGAAATCATTTTATAAAAACATACACTTTGTTACTCAATACAATGTCAATGTGGATGTCAATCATCCACCATGACGCTCACAGCCCCCTCTCAACTCCACCTCTTTGACCATATATGTATTTTCCGGGCAAGACGACACGCATGACGCTGCCAATATGGTGACGGTAGGAACCGCCCAACGAGCTTCAATTCAGCTCTTCAGAAACCTACAGGTGACGTCACGGGTCTCAGCAGAACCCCAGTTACCATAAATCCAGTTGAAAAGACATCTTCCAGTTCCTCCACAGAAGAAGGACGTTGAAAAGCAGCAAGTGGAAAACCGTGGAAAAATCCTCGCTGGCGTAATTTTCCGAAAGTCCTGTTTCAGGGATGAAAGTTTAGTAGAATTAATCAATAGAAACGCTGCAAATCGCAGTTTTACTTTGTTGAAATCTTTGAAACATCACTTTTATTTCGTGAAAGACTGAAAGTTCGAGTCCGGCTCTCCTACCTGCCGCAGCCCGATGGCCGAGCCCGGATAAATGCAAGGGGTTACACCGGGAAGGGCATCCGGCGTAAAACATGTACAAAAGTACAACTGCATCCGGCTCGGCAGCTGGAAGCCGGTGAGTCGCCGTGGCGACGTCTTCTAGGGGAAAAGCCGAAAGGAAAGTCATGTTGGGAAAACCTGAAATTTAATCCCAGTTGGAACATCAGCAGAGTTCCCGATGCAAATGTTTCTATTTAAATAAAGGTTTCATTAAACGTGTTCAGCTGGTTCTCCATCACATGACCTCTTAATAACCTGCAAACCTCTTCCTCTTCCTCCAGCGTCGAGGGGGAGTACGTCCCGGTGGAGGGCGATGAAGTGAGCTACAAGGTCTGCCCCATCCCACCCAAACACGAGAAGGTCCAGGCCGTGGAGGTGACCATCACCCACCTCAAGCCGGGAACCAAACACGAGACCTGGGCAGGAAACATCGTGCATGACTGAGCACTGAGGGGGGGGGGGCGGGGGGTGTGAAAGGGAAGGCTGGAGGTCAGGTGGAAAGCAGGAAATGTAATCTGTTACTTCAGGAATATCAGGATTTAAATGAAAACTATGTGGTGATTGGCTGTTGGTGAAATGTGAGCAGCTTTCTGAGGTTAGCGACGCATCAGGACATCGTAGGTTCCAGAGACACAGTCTGGTCACTGGGAAAGTTCATCACAGAGAACCTCACGCTGGTTTTCTGAGGACTGGAGAGCTCTGAGGTGAACTTTGTAGAACTGGACTGCAGCTGATCCTGGAAACCATGAGATTCGTTTTTAAGTTTAGGACATCGTCAGTGAGTTAGAGGAGACGGGATGTCGTTCCAGCGAGATGGGGGGGGTGGAACTGTGGCTTCTGTTCATGCCTACATCTTAGCCTGTAATCTGTGACCATAAAAGCGAAATAAAGTATTTTCAACTGGTTCTTCTGAGCTGTGGTTTTTCTGTTTAAAGTCCCGAGCAGACGTTTTGGTTGCTTCAATCAGCTCTTCATCACGTCGTTTCTTCTTTTGGTGCCATGTCCGTATGCAGCCGCGTGAGGAACAGATACTCTGCAGTCGTTTGGCAGAAGCTTGTATCCAAAGCAGCTTGCAGCGATCGAACTGATGAGTTAACATCCAGAGAGAACATGTTAACTCCACGCAGAAAGGCCGCTGTTCGATCCCCCGCCAGCCGAGGCTCGACCCAGCGACCTCGTCGCTGTCAGGCCGAGTCATAAAGATCCATTTAGTCATGATAGAAATAGTTTGGACTCCTTATTTTACTTCTTGATGATGTAAATTCAACAAGGTGTTGCAAACATTCCTGGTATTTCTGGAGGCCGTTGGAGGACAGTGAACTCATCGTCATGGTGGAGATGATGTGAGCTTTGTGACATGGTGCATCATCCTGCTGGAAGTTTCCATCAGAAGATGCTCCACTGTGCTCAGAAAGGGATGGACATGGTCAGCAGCAGGACTCAGGTCGGCTGTGCTGGTTAAACCAGGTCATACTGGGACTAATGGGACCAAACTGGGACAAGAAACTCTCCCCCCACCATCACACCACCACCAGCCTGAAGCGTTGATCCTGACGGCAGGATGGATCCATGTTATCATGATGTTTCCAGCAGATTCTGATCCTACCATGTGAATGTGGAGCTGAACTGGAGACTCATCAGACCAGCAACGTTTCTCCATCTTCTATTGTCCAGTTCTGGTGAGTCTGTGTGAATTGTAGCCTCAGTTTCCTGTTCTTACTGACAGGAGGGAACCCGCTGTGGTCTTCTGCTGCTGGAGACCATCTGCTTCCAGGCTGGACGGGTTGTAAGTAAGTAAGTAAAGGTTTATTTATAAAGCGGCTTTCAACATAAAAATCACAAAACATTAAAACAACATAAACAAAACATCAAGAAAAACCATAAAAACAAATACAACTAAGTTAAAGCAGGATTAAAAAGACTTAAGCTGCTTTTTAACAGAGATCTGCGACTCAGCCGATCTCCGGCTGGGAGGAAGGGAGTGCCATAAAGCAGGGGCCACTGCTGCAAAGGCAGTGGCCTTTGTGTGTGTTCAGAGATGATGTTCTGCATATCTTGGTTGGAACCAGTGCTTACTGGACTTCCTGTTGTCTTTCTGTCATCTCCAACCGGTCTGTCCATGTTGGTCCAGACAATCCCAGTAAACAACATCACTTTAATCTCCTTCCTCATCCTGATGCTTGTTTGACCTTCAGCAAGTCGTCTTCATCATGACTACGTGTGTCGACTTGCTGCCATGTGATTGGCTGACAGTGTCTGGAGAAAGTTGAATATTTTTGTGCTCTTCGGGACCTCTGCGTCGCTCAGCTGGCAGTCTTTTTCTTTAACCTTCAGCTCTTCCTGTTTTTCAGCTGGATCGTTGCTCCTTTTCCTGCTTCCAGGCTCATGTTTTGGATGATTATTGTGTGTAAAATAAATCCGACTCTGCCTTCAGGCCCTGGTTTTGCTCCAGGACCAGTAGAGCAGAGAGTAGGATTTCTTTTCAGCCCATTTTAACCAGAGTAAGGTACAACGCCGCCACATACAGAAACTGGATCTTTTAAGTCAGTTTGTATGTTTCAAAGTGATCTGTATGTCTTTTCCAGTTTTGACTCATTCTGTTGATCTGGGTTGAGTTTTCCTCTTCGGATGTCCGAGGAAGTTGGAATCTGGCAACATTCCCGCTGATCTTAACCTTCCTGGTAATAAAAGCAACATCAGGTCGCTATAAGAAGATGTTTTAGTTTTTATATTGAGCTTATTTAGTGGATAAAATCCCCCTTTCCTCAGGTAAACCTTGTCTTTCTATGTACTTACATCTAAAGTTTACTTCTTCAGCAGCTTCTTTCTTTCATAAAATAAGAAACATTTTAAAAAGTGCAGGTTTGTTTTATATTAAATGATCTCTTCTCCGTCTGCTTTTACTGTCCAGACATTTCCAACCATGTTTCCATTGGAGAGCGACCGGAAACCTGCAGAAAACATGAGCTCTGCTGCCGTCCTCTGGTGGTTTCTGGATGCTACACTCACAACCAGCCATTTTTCCTCCACATAATTGTTCTGGACAGGGAAATTAAAACCAGAAAAGCCTCCTGTGGTCCGAACAAAAAGCTGGTCAGGGGAGTCGTTTAGGGGAAAAAGAAGTGTCAGGGGAAGAATGTTTTCAGCTTTTATAGGATAATTCTTCCACTAAAAGCTGAAAACACACAAGTTGTCCAGATAAATCACTTGTTTTTGAACATCTCTTGGTACCACCACGACATGGTTTAACCCCCACAGCCCACCTGCTGACCATGTCCATCCCTTTCTGAGCACAGTGTAGCATCTTCTGATGGAAACTTCCAGCAGGATGATGCACCATGTCACAAAGCTCACATCATCTCCACCATGACGATGAGTTCACTGTCCTCCAACGGCCTCCACAGTCACCAGATCTCAGTCCAGCAGAGCAGCTTTGGGACGTGGTGGAACGGGAGAGTCTCATCATGATGTGGTGGAACTGTGTGATGTCCAAGTAGCCGGCATGGTGTTCAGGAACATCTGTGTAGAATATGGACTGGAGACCCCCAAGTCCCAGTGGGAAACTCCCCCCAAGGTGGTGGAGAATGAGAGGACTTCCAGATCCAGACAGATCAAATGGTGGTGGCCAACCAAGCGGACATAGTGATCATGGCTAAGCAGCAGAGAAAAGCCGTAGTGGTCGATGGATCCATCCCCAATGATGGAAATATCAGGAAAAAGGAGAAACTGGAGAAGTACCAAGGCCTCAAGGAAGACCTGGAGAAGGCCTGAAGGGTGAAAGCAACAGTAGTACCCATAGTGATGGGAGGATTGGGGGCCGTGTCCCCCACACTGGAGAAGTGGCTCCAACAGACACCTGGTGAAACATCGGACATCTCTGTCTTTCCTAGGAACAGTTAAGATACTGTAGGACCCTCAAGCTCCCAGGACTCTGGTAGAGAACCAGAGCTGGAGAGATGAACAGCCACCCGCCCTACCCTGAGGAGATGGGAGGGGGGAGAGAGGAGTTTTAACATTTATATATAATTTGGTAGTTTAGATAGAACAAATAGAAATGACTATCATCCAGCAGTGTTTTAATGACACAAAGTCTATACATGGGCTTGTAGTTATTTTAAGTAGTTAAATTTCCTAATAAGCCTTAATCTAAAGATGTGTTGCATCTTCTTGCTCGTGTTTATTAATAGCATCACTAAACTCCCTGTATCTGGATAAAACTTAAAAAGCGCTGCGACGCAGTCGAATTGTATTAAAAAATGAAAATGTGCATCTGTATTTGTCCTGAAACTTTCCGCACTTGTCTGCTTGTATTGATGGTGGCAGCAGGGATCCAGAGAGGAAGAGGAGCGCCGTCGGGCGGTAATCAAGCTGAGGATGTTGCAGTTGCGTAGCAACCAGATGAATGTGTCACACACACTTAAACAGAGTGTTTTTAACGCTGAACAGTTTTGGTTTGTGGATCTTCGAGAGAAGCTCGGCCTTCAGAGTCAAACAGAAACTATGACCAATCTCTTGGCGTAGTTGGAGAGGAAGACGAGGGGGGAAAAGAGGCTGAAAAACATGACCACATGCAGGTGTGTTTCCACCTGTTGATGTGAGTTCAGACTTAACCTTTTAACTTATGAGCTACCTTCAGGTAAACGCTACAGGACACTAAAAACAAAGACAAACAGACTCAGAAACGGTTTTTATGCCATCAAGGCATTAAATGCTGCATGAATGTATTTATGTATTTATTACCACTATTTTTTATATTTTTATATGTTTATAATTTTATGTTTATATTTATTTTACCTCTTTTTGGCACCTTATGATGGGTTGCACTTTTTCAGTTTCGTTGCAAACATACAATGACAATAAAGACATTCAGCATTAGAGCATGGACCATAAACAATGGCAAGAAAATTCCTTTTTTTTTTATATGAAGTCTTCATTTGACCCTTTAACAAAATGGAACAAAAAACATAGCCACTTGTTGGGGGGATATATACCATGTGACATGTTAAATTTATTAGAGTGTAATTTTCTGCTTCCTGATATCTGTTAGGAGGCAAAGACAAGCATTTAGTTGTGTTCAACAGGATTTTGAACAAAGTTTTTACCATAAAATTATGCAAAATGTCTCAGAAACTTTAGGAAAAATGATACATTTGACTTTATGTGGTTAAAGAAAAGTTGTATCTGCCTGCAGGATGGTGAAGCAGCAGGGTAAAAGGTCATTTTAGTCGCCTTTACTGGACGTTTGAATCAACACTGAAACACAAGCCGTCATTAATGTTAATCTACGTTGATGGAAATGTATTTATGTTAAATACACGTAGATGTGAGCAGTTGTTTGTGTTGGTCCTGCGATGGACTGCCCAGGTTGTACCTGCCTCTCGCCTGCTAAGTGCTCGCTCACATCCCTGCTCCAACACACCTGACTCCATGGAGCAGGGAAACCCTGCAGAGTTCGGCCCTGAATTTAAAGGTCTAGAGGATGAATGAATTAAATGTTGATGTTTCAACCACAGCTTACATTTTTACATTTAATCATCTTTTAAAACATCTTTATTTATTTATTCGTCCAATTTTATTTTATTTTCTCTTTTAGATCTAAATTAAAATGTTCTGTATTTTTATAAAATTGTAAAAACCATAAAGTTTACCAACATGTTTTATAGCAGCTGTGTACACTTAAAGGTACTTAAAGGTGCAATACATTACTGACATCTAGTTTTAAAGATCGGCATGAAAAATGACTTCAAACACCAATCGCTGCTGTGAATGGATGGTGGCCGTCAGGGGACAAAATTCTTCCAGATTTAAACACATTTTCATCTGCGAGTGGATTCAGTGGCTTCAGGTGCAGCAAGGACATCACAGGTGATTATGTTACCATTTACTTATCCCAAACAAAAACATGCAGCTGCACCTTTAAACAAGTAGTCCGCATCGAGTTTCCATCAGAACAACTTTAGATACGTTTTGCCTTGCTAAAGGTTTAGTTTGGTTGTTATTTCTTATTTAGATGTTAACTAAACTTTACTAAATTTGTGAAATATATATGCTGTGATATTGACATCTTCGTGGTAATGTCCTTTTATCTTACGGTAATAACAAGAACATTTTAATTTAGATCCAAAAGAGTGAAAGAAGTTGGATAAATAAATGCTTTCCACTTCCTAATACACATAATACATGTAAAATTATGCATACTGCTTTGATAAGTATTAATTGCTTCTCATTTTTGGCTTTAAAGCCCCACTGCTGCACTTTTGCCGGATTTTCTCACTGAGGTGCCCCCCCAAAAATCTTGCATCCTGTCTCTTCTCTGAGATCTTTCTTGCCAAGAAAAATCAGTCAGATGTTGGCGCTTGTCTTGTCTTTTGCTTTGTCACTTTGTCACTTTCTTTTCCTCTCTTCATCCAATAAACTCCTCCTGGGTTCCTCCATCCATCCATCTTCTGCCGCTTATCTGGGGTCGGGGTCGCGGGGGCAGCAGCCTAAGCAGGGAAGCCCAGAATTCCCTCTCCCCAGCCACATTTGCCAACTCTGCGGGAGGATCCTGAGGCGTTGCTAGGCCATCTGAGAGATGTAATCCCTGCAGCGTGTCCTGGGTCTCCTCCCAGAGGGACATGCCTGGAAGACCTCACCAGGGAGGCGTCCAGGAGGTATACAAACCAGATGCCCGAGTCACCTCATTTGGTTCCTCTCGATGTGGAGGAGCAGTGACTCTACTCTGATCTCCTCCCGGATGACCGAGCTCCTCACCCTATCTCTAAGGGAGAGCCCGGCGGAGGAAACTCATTTCAGCCGCCCGTATACGAGGTTCCTGGGTTCCTCTGCAGAATAAATCATAGTGTGCATTCAAAATGTCCAGTGTTAGGGGGGCGCCACTGAGCAATGAAGGAGTAAGACACGTATCCGCGAGCTCCGTCGCCAAATCCTTTTAAATATATTTTTAAGGGCCAATACCTGGATAATACTCACATTACCGGAGCGTACTCATATCAACGATACCAAGACTCTATCGTTGACGAGATATATCAACATGAAGAAGACAAAATCAAAGAAAACACCCATAGCTGAATTAGGCCTCGGTCAAGCCCCGCACTTGCTTGAATCAGCGAATCCCAAAGACAACAGCGGTGACGACGAGGACCCCTCCAACAGAGCAGTACTGGCTGCCATTACTGCGCTTAAAGGTGAAATGAATAAGATAAAAGAAGATATTTGCGAGAAGCTGGACAAACGCATTGAGCAGGTGTATAACGAGTTACGGGGAGAAATAATGAAAGCCAACACCATCGTTCAAGTTTCCATTGCTAATCTTGAAGCTAAATCCCAGATGCTACAAGCTAAAGTTACCGATGTAGAAGAGGCTGCGACATCGCATTCAGATAGTATTAGCCACCTAGAGCAACAGGTGGCTAACCTCAATTCTGAAGTCGATGCGCTTAAACAGAAGAACGAGGAGCTGGAAGGAAGATCGAGAAGGAACAACATAAGGATCACCGGCATTTGTGAGGGGCTTGAAATGACAAAACCGAGAGACTTTATTGCCGCTTTGTTAAAAGACGTGCTCGCCCTGGACGAATTGCCACTCATTGACCGAGCTCATAGGTCTCTCCGACTGCGAACAGGTCCTTCGGACCCTCCACGCCCATTCATTGTTCGGCTGCATTACCTTCATACCCTGGAAGAGATTCTTCGTAAAGCGACCAAGGTGAGAAATCTTCAATACCGAGATGAAACCATACGGATCTTCCCTGATTACGCTCCATCAATCGCTAAACGACGGGCACTATTCAACAAAACAAGGCAGCTGCTACACAACCAGCCTGGCATCAGATATGGGCTAATCTACCCGGCTAAATTCCTGGTGACCTATGACGGTGTTCAGACATCCTTCACGGACCCGCAGAAGACCGAGGAATATGCTGTACGTATTACAACAACGACGCCAGAAGCAAGTGGAAGTAGTTAAGTAATGGACATAAGTTATCTATGGCTATGTGTCATAAATCCTGCATTGATATGAGTCATTGTTGGGACTGTGAGATAGAGTGAATGCTTTGGCAAGAATTCATTATCGAAACTCAAAGTATAGAGACTGAAAGACTTCTTAATTGGACTATCACTCGATGGTATACTGTATTTTGTGATTTATTTTTTGTCTCTTCCTGTTATTATCGATACCATTTGTATTTATGTTGTCTCAATATTTTCAAAGTAGCTCTAGTATTGAAAATGCTTAATTTACTTATTATAAATGGCCGATATTTTAAAGTTAGGCTTGAGGGGCCACCCCCACAGAGAGTAACAGTCTTAGCAAGTTAGGTTACTCAGACAGGGAAGTTTATTATTTACTCTCCTCCTTGTTTTTTTTCTTTTTCTTTTTTTTTTTTTTTTCTTTCTCCTTTTTTCTTGATGTTTTCTTCCCTCGGACAGTTTTTCTGTGGCTACGTTAAGATTAGCCTGAGAAGTTTAGGATCTGTGTTGTTTGTTTATGTGTTGAGCAACATGTTCATATTATCAATAATGCAGAGTTATATTGTTTACACAGTTGTACTTTATTTGCCAATGTTTTTCTTTTGGTATGACAGATAAACAGAGTATTCAGAAAGGACTGACATTTACTAGTTGGAACGTAAAAGGCAGCAACATTCCTGTGAAAAGAGGTAAAATTATGAATCATTTAAAATCTTTGCACTCAGATATAATTTTCCTGCAAGAGACGCATTTGAAAAATAATTCTCATACTAGACTGAAAGCAAGATGGATAAAAGATGTATATCACTCGTCCTTCTCTGCAAAAGCGAGGGGTGCAGCCATCTTAATAAAGAAGGGGGTACCCTTTATCCATAAGTCTACAATAGCTGATAAAGACGGTCGCTATGTTATTGTTTCAGGGGAATTATACAATACATCGTTAACTCTTGTCAACTTATACGCACCTAATATAGATAATCCTGCATTTTTCAAAAAGGTTTTTAGTTCAATTCCAAATTTTTCACAAACTAAGTTAATAATAGGGGGAGATTTTAATACACTTTTAGATCCTTACCTTGATAGATCCTCAACTCGTAATATTTCCAAAAGTAATTCAAGTGTTCTATTGAACTCATATCTCAAAAATTCTAACCTGATAGACTTATGGCGTCATGCCAACCCATCAGGTAGAGATTATTCCTTCTTTTCTCCAGTTCATAATTCTTACAGTAGGATTGATTACTTCCTTGTTGATGCCCAATTAGTACCATTCACAACAGATGTAAAATACCATGTAATATCAATTTCAGATCACAGCCCGCTAACGTTTAAGTTACAAGTGGAAGACATGGACCCACCTAACAGAGTCTGGAAACTAAATCCTCAATTATTAACAGAGAAGGACTTCTGTGAATTTATAGAAGTTCAAACTAAGTTGTATTTTGAGCTAAATGATACTCCAGAAACTGCCTCTGGTACTTTATGGGAAGCCTTTAAAGCCTATTTTAGAGGATGTGTAATTTCATACGAAGCAGCCAGAAGGAAAAAAGAAACTGCTCAGTGTAATCAACTTGAAGAACAAATACAGCAACTTGACCGAGAAAATGCATCAAGCCCCACATCAGAGTTACATAGGAAAATAACCAACCTAAAATACCAGCTCAACCAAATCCTTTCAAAGAAAATCACAACAACTTTTTTATTTACTAAACAAAAATATTTTGAATTCGGGGAAAAACCACATAAATTATTATCTCAGCAACTTAGGAAAATGGAAGCAGATCGAATCATTCACAAAATTAGAGACGACAAAAGAAATGTAGTGACTAAACCAAAAGAAATAAATACTAGATTTTTGCAATATTATTCTGATCTATACACATCAAAATGTAATGCTGACCCTTCAGTCATGAATAAGTTTCTAGATGAATGCAACTTACCAGTAATTACGGCGGAAGATTTGGATAGACTTAATGCCGATATCAATCCTACAGAAATTCAAAAGGCTATCGCATCCTTTAAAAGTGGAAAAACACCCGGCCCTGATGGCATACCAGCTGAACTCTATAAAAAATTTAGTGATATTCTTACCCCATTTCTCCATAGAATGTTTAAACAAGCCCAACTAGATGGCAGACTCCCACCAACACTAACTCAGGCAACTATTACTGTTCTCCAAAAGAAGGGTAAGGATGACTTAAACGTAGGCTCATATCGTCCAATTTCACTTTTAAATACAGATGGTAAACTTTATGCAAAAATTCTTGCCAATAGATTAAATCCTTTAATGAACACGTTAGTGCATAGCGATCAAACTGGCTTCATAGCAAATAGAAATTCAACATCTAATTTACGCCGTCTGTTTGATATTCTTTATACAGACAGGAAAACACACAATGACTTAGTCATTCTGACGCTTGATGCAGAAAAGGCATTTGATCAGATAGAATGGGGATATTTGTTTGAGGTATTGAAACGGTTTAATTTGGGTGATAGGTTCATACATTGGGTGAAACTTTTGTACAAAAATCCTAGTGCACAAATCCGTACTAATCATAGTCTATCTACTCCCTTTCAACTGTTTAGAGGAACACGACAGGGCTGCCCCTTGTCGGCATTAATTTTTGCTCTCGCTATCGAACCATTGGCACAAAGTATTCGATTAGATCCCCGTATACATGGTTACCAGACACAGTCCACGATTAATAAAATTTCATTATATGCAGATGATATTTTGCTCTACGTTACAAACCCCCACTGCTCTATTCCATCTATTCTTGATAAAATAGAATTGTTTGGGAAATTTTCGGGCTATCGTATAAATTGGACGAAAAGCATACTAATGCCTGTTAATATCAACGATCAAACTATCCTGACAAGATTTCCCTTTAAAGTGTCTAATGACAAGTTTACTTACTTAGGCATTGAAGTCACAAAACATTTTTCTTCCCTTGTACAATCTAATTTTTTACCTTTACTGGATGAACTTAAAAGCAAAATTCAGTTCTGGAAAACTTTACCAATATCATTACTTGGGAGGATAAATGCCATTAAGATGATTTTCTTACCACAAATATTATACTTATTTCAAAATATTCCTATATTTTTAACAAAATCCTTTTTTAAGAAAATTGACTCAATTATCTTACCTTTCCTCTGGGACTACAAGGTTCCAAAAATTGCCAAAAAGCATTTAACTAAGTCCAAGGTGAATGGAGGTCTATCTCTTCCAAATTTTATAATGTATTACTGGGCATGTGCTTTTAAAAGCATCAACTCGTTCACTATAATACCTGATAAATCCCCTACTTGGATAACTATAGAACAGGAAGATTGTGACCCGTACACTCCTGCTGCTGTAATACTTTCACCAATCCCTTTAGTCAAATCAGCATACAGTCATAATCCAATTATATATAACATGATTCGTGTTTGGAAACAAATCAAATCACATTTTTCTTATAAATGGATACCCCTTTCCACGCCAATAGCCAATAATCCCTCCTTTGCCCCATCTATTCTGGATGTAACTTTTTCCGATTGGAGTACATTAGGATTACGCTGTATCCGTGACCTTTATATTGAAGGTAAATTTGCTACTTTTGTACAATTGCAGTCAAAATTTAAACTACATAACA
Organism: Telmatherina bonti; assembly: GCF_933228915.1. Classification (NCBI taxonomy): domain Eukaryota; kingdom Metazoa; phylum Chordata; class Actinopteri; order Atheriniformes; family Telmatherinidae; genus Telmatherina; species Telmatherina bonti. The sequence continues at coordinate 11,303,391 of NC_136612.1, forward strand.
ATAATTTTTTTAGATACTTACAGATCCGGGATTACGTACGGAAACACTTCCCGGCTTTTGAAACTGAACCAAAATCAACAATTGATGAATGTTTAAATGTATCAACGAAGACAGAAAAGTTTATCTCAGTTATATATAACAAATTATTGTCTACCTCTTCTCCCTCTTCCAATAAATATAAAGAAAATTGGGAGACGGACATGGCTATTCAAATCCCTGAAGATATTTGGGAAGAATCTTTGGAACTTATAAATTTTTGTTCAAATAATGCAAGACACTGTCTTATACAATTCAAAATTTTACATAGGATTCACTACTCAAAAGTAAAAATTCATAAAATCTTCCCTAATACCTCTTCAATATGTGATAAGTGCCAGTCCTCTGATGCAACGCTTTTCCATGCCTTCTTTTCTTGTCCCAAAGTCACTACCTATTGGTCTGACGTGTTTAGTATGATGTCACAAGTTTTTAATAATACATTAACACCAGACCCTTTGTTAATCATCCTCGGTACATCTCAAATATATAGGACTTTTACGACTGCTCAACGGCAGTTTATTTCCTATGCACTCATAACTGCAAAGAAAATGCTCTTAATGTTATGGAAAGGCCCAAAAGTGCCTAGTGCGAAAATGTGGATACGGGAAATGGCCAACACTTTACATTTAGAAAAAATAAGGTACCTGTTAAAGGATAAGCTATCATTGTTTAAGAATGTCTGGCAACCTTTTATTAATTATTTGCATTCAAGGTCTGTGTAAATGTATCCATATTAGTATTTTTTATTTTCTTCTTATCTGCATATTATATTTGATTATGCTCACTGTCTGTTTAATTTGTTTATTTTCTTTTGTTCTGTTGTGTATATCCCTGTTTATACAAAATACTTGAGCTTATCATATCTCTGTTGAAAATATATGTTGAAAAATGCTCAATAAAAACGTTGTGAAAAAAAAACCCCAAAATGTCCAGTGTTGATATCCAGTTGCCAGCATGTGATGCCTCGACAGAAAACGCTGCTGTAAAGTGACACACAAAGACTAAAAAAAAAAGTGATGATTTGTTTTCTCAACTTTGCAATGCATCTGTGCAACAATGGCTCCAGGAGTGTACACAATGAATCAGTGTAGCATCAAAACGACAGAGAAATGCATATTTTCAAGGTCAGAAAGTTACAATGTGCTACGGACAATGCACACTAAAAAAAAAAAAGTTGATAAATAAATTTAATAGTAAAAACTGAACCCACACAATGTTAATTCAATTACATATCGTTAACATTTAACTTTTTAGCATAGTAGTCCACTATATTTTATCGTTTAAACCAGAACGTAACCTTTTTAAAGGCTAAATGAACTTTCTATCTGGTAGCTGCAGTTTTCTCCAGCAGATGTCGCTTCAGCTTTACAGTAAATGTCCTTGTTTGCACCGAGCTGTAATTTCCTCCTACACAGCTTGTAAAAGTCAGTCAGACACTCTAAAAGCATTGCTACCTTTCATAAAGTCTGTTAGTGGACTAATTACTGAGTATTGTTCATCAAACATTTAGGAATTTTGTTGATTTAACCCCCTGGGAGGGAAGTTTGTAGTAAGCCTGATGGAAAGACTACTATTCTGCAGTTAGAGAGATTAAAAGTAGATAAACATGGAATAAAGGAGCAAGCTGAGAAAAGGAAATACAGATCAGAGAGAGGGGAAGGGCGAGGAGGAGGAGGGATGGAGGAAAACAGATGATGAGAGAAAGGAGGAGGAGGAGCAGAGAGGAGGCAGGCACTCGCAGGAGGAATCAGCAGCAGGACAATGGATTGTTTCTAACACGGATCATAACGGGCTGCTTCAATAAACTGGAATATAAGGTGAGGCCGGTTAGAGTCTTTTAATGGTTCATCGTGTTCAATGTGCTGTTTGTCAGAAGCAAAGAGGGAACCTGCAGAAAGGAAGCGCCGCAGCGCAGCCCAGCACAAGACTCCCAGCTGGGCCTGAAAACCGTCTGCTTTCTGCCTCAAAAACCAGCCGGTGACACCGCTTTATTCACTCACAACTCCGACTGGTCGTCCTCTGTTCATGTCCGGACATGCTGGACATGAAATACGCGGTAAATCACAACAGGAAGACACAACCGGAACCCCCGATAAACCGTTCACTTTCACCCCCCTCAGAGAGCGTCACGCAGAACTTCATTACCAAAACCTGGTATTAAACGTTTGCGTGTGTCCTGGTGGTTAGAACAACATGTCAGGACTTTAACTAAGACCCACATAGATTCCCCATCACCTTGTACTGTATTCGGCTTAATTTAAATAACCGAACTACAATTTGTTTCATCACAAGTTAAACTTTATTATCTAAGTATAGTGGACGTCGCTTTCCACCGAAGTGTATTTTCTAAGTATAGTGGACGTCGCTTTCCACTTAAAGTGTATCTTTCCACTTTAATAAACGCTACACTCCAGTTTAAATCCACGCCGAATTAATCAGTATAATGCACATACTACATTAATTTCTGTATTGTGATCAGTAAATTATGTACACTCCTTTAAAAAAAAAAGTAGTTCCTTAAAAGTAGTGTTTTTAGATGGGAGTCTTGAGTTTGCGGCATATGTCGCGTATGCCAACAAAGCCTTTCTCCTGCTAGCCAATAGCAGCAGCAGTGTGTCCACCAGATTGAACCCTCTCACTAGGCCAAGCCTGGGAGTCTCCTCCACAGATGCAGGGATTGTAATGTGAATAGATAGTCATTGTGTTTAGTATAATGTTCCTTCTGTTGAGGACTGTGTGCAGTGATACAGCGATGCTGGTCGAAGGTTGAAGGAAACATCTACACCACAAACTGCAGTGTCTCATAGTCTGTGCTGATCATGTTGTTGACAACACATGCAGACAAATGTGACTGCTGCCTGTGTTTAAAGATGGATGGGGGCGTTAAGGGACCTCCCGTAGATAGATTAGCCGTCAAATGTCATGACTGGTGCAGGCAGAAAAGGCTGCATTGTTTTAATCCAACATTGCATTGGCCTAACTTGTGTATTGATTGTGTGTACCATCTGTGGGAGGAGGCAGGGAGCTCAGTTTAGCAGGGAAAGACAACTAGCTGGAAACCAGGCTGAGCTTAGATAAGCCACTCAGCCCAGGAAGAAGTGGTTTTGGGGAAGTGTCGTGACAGAGGCTGAAGGAAATTGGTGGTATTGGTGCTGATGATTTGAAGTAACATGTCATGTAAAGCATGCTTAATTTCCCCCCCCCCCCACAAACAGGAAAACCAAAGCGCAGTTAGGAGTGAGAATCCAGATTGAATAGAAGGAAGCAAAGCAAACCCAAGCCGTGGGGGATTAAGGGCTCCTTCTTGCAAAGAAGAGTCTCCTGCTGCTGTATTTTGTTTTTTCTTTCTAACCGGCTGCAGCACAGCCAAAGAAGAGATGCACCATGTCATGCTGAGATGGAGTTACATAGTCGTGGAGGCTGGATTCAGGTTGTGTGCGTCAGAGGGTTTGTGCATGTCAGGTTGTGTTTATGAGTTAGACCTGGAGCCACTAGCTTCATCTTAACAATGACAGGAAAGAAGACAGGAGAAGTATTGAGCCAAGATGGAGACATTTTAGTGTTTAACTTGTGTCTACATTTTGTAATTTGTCTCCTTTTTTGTAATTTTGACAACAATATGCCTTAAAATGCAAATACAGAAGATACAGTTACACTTTTAAAGTGTTATGTTCATGTCAGAACATACAAGTTTTCTGATTCGGCTCCTTTTGTTTGTTATGATGTGGTGGAAACAGAAGTTGTCCTGACAAAATGGTCCATTAATTATCAATGTATAATGGGATCGCAACCGTCTGAGTTGTAGTTTAAAGGAATCTGTGTGTGCACATGTCAGATGCAATTGCCCAGCGTGAAATCCAACCTTCACCTACCGCTTTAAGGTCCATTGACGCAGATGACAGTTTTGTCCCCTGTGTCGGTTTCGTGTGTAACTCTGTTCATCCAGGCTTCGCAGTATCACCAGAAATCTCAGGGGATGTGTTGAGTTGTATAGCTGACACACAACCAGCAAAAGAAACAAACCAGAGAAGAAAAAGATTACCTCTACCAACAAGTGGTACGAACTCTACACCGCCCTCTAGTGGATGTACTGACTTTTGAATTATGGCAGAGTATAAGATGCGTAGAAGTATTGGGGCGGGTATGTTTGAACGCGTTTATAATGTTTATTTACTAAGGGAGCATAAATAGAAGCCGGCTTTTTGCGTCTTAGGTGCCTTATCTCTATTTTCTGGTATTTCTGTCAAACCATTAATAAATTAAACACTTATCAAACATATTTTTATTTTCAGAGGGAGGGGGAAATTAAAAAAAAAAAAAAAAAGGCCCTGTTCCCTCAGGTTTAATGTTTGGTCCTAGGGATGATCAGGAAGTTGGCGCTAGCAGAGCAGAGGAAACCAGAAGGTGTAGGATGATAGTCGGCTCTGAGAGAAAGTACAAAAATGTATACATTACATAGACTGTATATAAAAGATGGATGTAGCCTCCGTGACGTCACCCGTAGGTTTCCGAAAAGCTGAATTGAAGCTCATTGGGCGGTTCCTACCGGCGCCATCTTAGCAGCATCACTCGTGCCATTTGTCTTGGAAAATTCCAAAATGGGGAACGAGGTGGAGCTGAGAGGGGGGCTGTGAGGGTGAGGGTGGATGATTGACATCTATTAAAGTCCAACCTGCCTGTAGCTAAGAGCTAACAGGAGCTAACCAGTTAACGGAGGTAAGCGGGCTAAAGCGAAGCCTCGTTGTTAACCGGCTAAAAATCACGGTTGTTCTACATTCCTTCTTCTTAAAGCAGAGTATCGGGTACCTGTCAATCAAAAGGACACGCCCCCAAATATGCCAAATTTCAACATAAAATTACTTCCAAAAGGAGGAATGACTTCCCCACAGTTGTCCGCTTGGCTTTAACCCTTAATTTGTGGGCTGATGCGACCGTGTGACTGAAAGGTTATGGTCCATCTGGTAGCTGCAGATGGACCCCCCCCCCCCCCCCCCCCCCCCCCCCCTCCCCCTGTAGGGATAACCCCCTGCAACCTGGGGAATGGGGTGGGACTGGATATTGGCGGGGTTGGATGTCCAATGGGCGTGGGGTAAGGGTTGGCGTTAATTCAATCAAAATGTTGAGGGGGCGTGGTTGGACGTCCAACCCCGCTCAATATCCAGCCCCGCCTCATTCTCCAGGCTGCAGCCAAGACCCTCTCCCCCGTAGTAACACCCATCCTGTCACGGACATATCTTCTCTTGCAGTATGATATGACAGGACAAAAAAAAACTTTCTTTATGTTCTTGTGGCATTGAAAAGACAACAGACTCTGCCCTGCATCAACCAGTAGATAAACCAGTTTCTTTTTAGTTGTTTGTCACAAATGTGTTTATCCAAAGGGGATCAATAATCATTTTATAGTTGTGTCAGAGCCAAATGAATGAAATATTCATGTTACCCATCAACATCTATATATGTTATTAGAGTTGCTTACTGGACTTCACATGATTGGTATGAGAGAATCTATTGTTTGAAATGGTCACAAGACTGTTGCTGCTGTATATGTGTGTTAGCAGTGTCATCTGAAGCTGCGGCGCGGCCACACACTACGGTAACCAACTACCCAGACTGCCTTTCAGTAAAAAGGTCCGTAGCTAAACATGATTGATTAATTTGCAGTTAATTGTTGGATTAGTTTAAGTGTGAAATCAAAATTTAATAATCCCATGGACACCACTGTTTATATACACACAGATATGCAGATTTATAGGATATTTGATCAACAAATCATCAAGTTTTTATAAATGAGCTGCAAGAAATGTCAAATAATTGACGTTTAATGTTTCATTACCATAAAGGTTCAGTCAGGGAGCAATAACGACCAAACACACCTTTTTTTTTCTTTTTTTTTTATAACAGCCTCCTCATTTGGTCCTTGGCTGAATGGGAAGACTATTTTCAGATTGTTAATATAATGAGTTATTGTTGAATCCAGAAGAACATGTTCTGTCACTGTAACTTAAATGACAGTACTAATCCTCACACATTAGCTGCGAGTTTTCACACAAGTCCCACAGACTCCGCTGGGGAAATTAGATTAGTCCTTGGCTCTTAAAGCAATCATCTGAGCTGGAAAACTATTTAATTTTCATTTCATTTTTGAAGTGGTAAATAGCTGCATCATGACATTCTTTGGCATTTTGCAGTTTAGCAGCAGGACTGTTCCCATTGCTGGTTCGGGGTTGTTTTAGAGCTGAAAATATACCACAGCTCCCACTAATGTACTACTACCTGTTTTAGCTCAGTCAGAGCTCTCTGTTTGGACATTCAGGGACTGATTCTTACTGACCTGTGAGCTGTTAATGATAAGAGCACATTTTTCATTTCTGAAATGGCATTAAGGCTCATTTATGCTAAATACAAGATGGATATGCAGACGGATGGACAGCTAAGTTTGTCTCCTGCAACGGTTAGGTCACTTGATGCAGAAAATGTAGAAACGCCACCAGAAATCACGGGAGGCATGTTGAGTTGTATAACTGACAGACAACCAGCGAAAGGAATAAATCAGAGAAGAAGAAGAGAAACAGGAAGAAGATGCAGAAGCTGTCAAATTAAAAGCAGCTGAAGAAGATGTAGAAAAAGCTGAGAACTGCAAATATCTTAGTGGTTTTCTTTTTCTGGTGTTTATGGATGGTTATAAACAACTTCATAGCGGTGTATTAGCGCGACCAACTTGTGTCAAAATCATAGACCATATATGAAAGATGGACGGAGCCTTTGGCGGTTAAAAGTGAAGCCTATGTGGAAGTGCATAAAACTGCAGTTCCTCCTTCATCCACTAGGGGCTGGAAAACAGAGCAAATCCCCATAGACTCCCATGTTAAAAAGACCAACTTCACAGCAGAAATAAACATGTTTACAGCCTGGTTCAAAAATCCATTTTCAGTTTAATAGGTCAGGTTTACCTTCATGACAACTGTGGGGAGAGTGAATTTTTTTCTAACTCGCCCGTTTAAAACTAATTTAATCTGGAAGTTTGGCATATTTAGGGGCATGTCCTTTTGATTGACAGGTACCAATTTCAAGTAAGAAGAACGTTGAACAACCGCGGTTTTAAGCCAGTTAACAACGTGACTTAGCTTTAGCCCGCTTATCTCCGGGTTAGCTCTTAGCTACAGAAAGCTCGGAGTTCGCTGGATTTCAATCATCCACCATGATGCTCACAGTCCCCCCTCTTAGCTCCACCTCTTTGCCTATATTTGTATTTTCTGGGTAACACGATGCGCATGCCTCTGCCAAGATGGCGAGGTAGGAACCACCTACCGAGCTTCAATTCAGCTCTTCAGAAACCTACAGGTGACGTCATGGAGGCTACGTCCATTTCTATATACAGTCTATGGTCAAAATGCAAACGTGAATGCTGAACTCAGCACTGCCCCCTAGTGGATGAACTGATGTGACAACTATGGGAATATAGAAGATGCATGAAAGTATTAGGGCAGTGACGTATGAAACGGTCATCACCATTTATTTATGTATTGGAGCAGAAATTATCCTTTCATTTGATTTCCTAGCTGTTCAAGCATCTTATATAATTATTTTCATATCAGATCACTTTGCTATTGGACATTAAAAAGTACCTTGTTACTACGCTCTTAAACAAAAAGCAGCCATGGTTGTTTCTGATCATCTGTGATGTAAAATTTTACTGGTCTAATCCCTAAATAGCATCCATCCATCCATTTATTACCAGTTAAGGGTTGCGGGGTAGCTGGAGCCTATCCCAGCAGTCATTGGGCGAAAGGCTAATGAGTTGTGGAATAGCAACTATAAATCAGTAAGTACGAATGCAAACCTTTGAAAGGTAAAAATATTTGAGAAAATCTCAAAAGTAATGTCTGGCAGCGAGCTGTCCAACAAATCAGAGGCGAAGCCTGGTGGACCACTGCCATGCGGAGAGTAAAACTAAGGGCCCATTCACACCAGCCTTATTGATCCGAATCCTCGTCCGTTTGCTGGGAAAGTCCGCTTCGTTTGGGGAAATGTGAATGCACCAAAGAAATTTTGATTCGGACCAAAGAAGCAGACTCGATCCGCCAACAAACGCAGGTCTCAGTCTACCTCAAGTGGACCAAATACAGGAAGTGGACTACAAAAAAAACACTTTCCCTGCATTTGGCGTAGTGTTGCATAGTGGGTAAATACATAGCGATGGTATTAAGAGTTCTCTCCCTTGACTGGTGTTCATTCTACGTCCATTGTTACAGTGTATTTCTGCAACATACTTGTATAAGAAAACATGAAAAACCCAACATCCCGTCTCCATGTTTAACTCGCAGGTGGAGAAAACAGAGTTTTGCTGGCTCGGTTGACCAAAGTGCAACGTGAATACAATCTCCGTCTACATGGCTACACCCCCCTAAAACTGACCTGAGTCCCAATCACACCAAGTCTAGTGGACTATCCTGGTGTGAATGCAGCTGTAAGCCTCACAGACATACTTCTGATTGTACCTGGGAAAGGAAAAAAGCAGTCAGGAACTTTGGCTACACAGTTTGGTTAGATTTGGTTTAGTTTGACTAAAAGGAGTCAGATGTAACAGAAAAGTAATAAAAGGAAACAGGATTAAGAGGATGGGCCTTATGGGGAGTATGTTATGCTAATTAAGATCTGCTCTTTGATAAGTCAGCATTATAGCAGGATCTAATCCACTATAAAATATTTTAGTGTTTTGGTTATGAGGCTTAGAAATGCAGCCAGGTAGCTAAACCACATCAGCTCTTCTTTTTCATGCCTTGAAGCTTCCTGATGCAGCAAAAATAAGAAAAAAAGGTCTGAGATATTGTTTTAGGGGCCATTTCCACAGTTCTGTGCATATGTCTGGCTCTGTGCATTTGAAACAGCCTTGTCATAAGCAGAAACACAACCAGCTGATACATATACACACTTTACAGAGAACTTTCTAGCTCTGTGGACTAATGAGGATACCATTCTGGTTCAGGAGTTTCTGTATCAGGTTCAAATCATGATGAACCAGGTAATTCAAATATAGGCAAAACAACTTTATCTCAATTAGAGATAAACTATTAACTCAATAGCAGTAGCTCTTTATGGCTAGTTAGCCTACACAACACAGGAAAATTGTGCAAGTTAATTAATGTACTTATGTGTCAAAGAAAAAAAATCTTAACCACTATTGTGAACCTGTACTTACTCATACGATGGTATTTAAACTGATTTTAAGTTATGTGGTCTATTTTATAGTGCATTTTAACAACAAATGTTAGCATATTTAGCAAAGCTAACTTAGCATTAGCTTCCAAACCAGTGAAACATTTGAAATGGAGCAGTGTGTGTTGTGTTTTGTTTTTTCCTCAAAGTTTTCTTTCATGAGTTTTGTGAGTTTGTCACAAGACAACAATTATGACCTATAATCAGTAAACGCCGGCTGCTTTTCAAAGGCGAAAAGAGAAAATTGGATAGTGACGAGAGGAGCTCATAAGATACTAAAGATGGAGGCTGTTAGTGGCTGTAGCTGCTGTCTTTTCTTTTGAGTGTGTGAGACAAATTTTTCTTCTGTGAAAGCAAAAGAAACGTTTAAATTATATTTCTGCCTGGAATTGTTACTGATACACGGCATCAGATGTCTGCTTGTGTTACACCGTGTTTTCCATACAAAGAAAAGCAAAAACACTCAAAACAATAAAGTTAAAAACAAAAATAAAATAAGTAATAAAGAAAAAAGAATATCACATTTTTCAGGTCACTTTTATTTGTATGAAACTGTTAATATTTGTGTTGACTCATAGCTTAATCTAATCTACGTTTACTTTCATCTGAAGTTCAATATTTTATTAAATCCTGAAACCCAGTTAATGATTAACTTCTGTCTCAGTGCTGCTGTTCCTGTTTTAAGATGCAGAAATGGAGTTCAGACCTAATGAAAACATTAAGATGTCAGTAAAGTGATCTTAGATGCTGGAGTGCTCTGAATCAGACAGGCTCAGGAAAAAGTTTTACATTCAGAGCAGCAACACCAAGACGGCCATGACAAGTCAGCTTTGAGTGTGTCATCATTTCCAATGTTTTTTCTGATGGCTCATGTGGGTGCTGTGAATTACACAGCGAAGCAGTTGTACAAATGTCATGCTCAGAATGTGCAATGTCAGGGTTTCGCTGTAGCTGACAGCAGAACTTTGCTCTTTATATATGAATTTTATGACATTTTATAGGAATTGTCCTGTGATTCAGCGCTGGATGTGGGTCATTGTTACACATTAGTCCCCATAACCGTCCACACATGAAACCTTTTAACACCTGATCTCTCTCTGTTGGATTCAGGAGGTGAAAGTCAACCAGCTCCAGGATGCAGCCGCCTCTATCCCTGCTAGTCTGCTCTTCATCTGGGGGTATTTGACTTTGCAAACATGATGAAGACAGAGCCCCCATCGGCTACGGGGGCCAATGTGGCTTCCAGCGGGAGCAACGGGAGCTCCAGTCTACGGAGTCCATCCCCCCACCGCAACGCTTACGAGGCTGGGCTGGCGGCACTGAAGAAGGCCACCGACCACCTCAACAACGCCCCGAACGGAGGCTCCAACCCCTCTGGAAAACCCCCTCTCCTGCCCCGTCCGACCGGAAGGGGTCGGCGGTATGGATCAAATGTTCACCGCATCAAGAACATGTTCATGCAGATGCAGTCTCCTGGCGACGAGGAGGACGGAGCCAAAACAATAGGTATGGAGCCTTAATGGTTTTATTCAATAAGAGTGAGGAGAATTATAGTAACCTTGGTAGAAAAGGCCTGTGGAGGAGAGGGATTCTTAGATTTGGCTTCACTTGAACCCTCTGAAGTGCTGCAACTTAGGTCACCATTGCTGTGGTATATTGACCATCATTTAGCTTGCAGTTATTGTTGTCTTTTACTCTTCTGATGCACGACCAGAAACAGGGAGGTCACAGTTGTAAAAAGTAATGTGTGGTCTCTTGACAAATAAACCTGAGCACAATAATGTAAGGTAAGTCACAAAATATAACAACTGGCGACGAGAATATACGTGGTTGATTTTTTCAACGGGGGAGGGGACATGCGGTGTCGGTACTAGTGAGAACAATGGCCCTTTTTGGAAGAATCGACGAGTTCAAACCAGAAAATGAGCCATGGCTGGCATATATGGAGCGGCTAGAGCAGTTCTTCAAAGCGAACGACATAGTTGTTGAAAAACAAGTAGCCACATTGCTAAGTGTTATGGGCTCAGCTACATACGGACTATTAAGAAAGTTGGTGGAGCCCAACAAGCCAAAGGACAAGACTTATGGTGAAATTGTAGCTATTCTCAAGAGACCAAACGTTACTTTTTACAACTGCGAACTTCCTGTTTCCGGTCATGCGTCAGACCAGTAAAAGACAACAACAACTGCAAGCTAAATGATGGTCAAAATACCACATCTTTCCTCCCTTTTAAATGACAACTGCTTATCAGGAATGCTGTAAGAAATCTCAGAGTCTCAATATATAACAACTGGCGACAAACGTGGTTGACTTTTTCAACGGGAGAGGGGACACGCGGTGTTGGTACTAGCGAGTACAATGGCCTTTTTTGGAGTAATCGACAAGTTCAAACCAGAAGATGAGCCATGGTCGGCAGATATGGAGCGGCTAGAGCAGTTCTTCGAAGCTAACGACATAACCGTTGACAAACAAGTAGCCACATTGCTAAGTGTTATGGCCGCGGCTACATACGGACTATTAAGAAACTTGGTGCAGTCCTACAAGCCAAAGGACAAGACTTATGGTGAAAATTTAGCTATTTTTAAGAGACCAAACGTTACTTTTTACAACTGCGAACTTCCTATTTCTGGTAGTGCATCAGAACAGTAAAAGACAACAACAACTGCAAGCTAAATGATGGTCAATATACCACATCTTTCCTCCCTTTTAAATGACAACTGCTTATCAGGAATGCTGTAAGAAATCTCAGAATCTCAATATATAACAATTACTGACACCAGCAAACGGTAAAATAAACTAAAATCATGAATTAAATTGATTTTTTTAAAGCAATAACAGGTTGGTTGTATATGTGTGGAGCTACGATACGGATATACGTTTTATAGCTTCATTATTGAAATTGTAAAAGAAATTTTAAATAGTCTGCAATTCTGAGAAGACAAGTAAGGTTTTGCAAAGTACAAAATACAAGTAAACTTTACAAATCTGAAAACATAAATCTGGTCAAACACTTGACGTAGGTGGAAATTTCTGTGCAAATCAGAGGGGCTAAATATAAAACGGCCGCCGGATTTGTCTATGCAAGTACATTTTTGTCACAAAGTACAAGACAGAAAAAGCATGTAAATTTTTACAAGAATCAAAATACTAATCAGATTTATGTCGGAAAATGTTATGTACTTGTAAAATTTACTCATTTTAAGAATTTTAAAATGTATTTGTGTTCTCTGATGTGTAAAATTTATGGCTTTTTTTTTTCAGAATTGTGTTACTTTATTATAAAAATTACAAACTTGTCCCTGTTATAGCTCCATACACATGCCGCTGGTTTTATTGTTATGCACAGTTGCTCTCCAGCAACTCCTGCGTAAAGTCATTTCCCAAGATATTACCTGCGTTTGCCAAACATGTGTGGACCACGTAGTCAAAGCCTCTCTGTTGTAACCATTTAACTGACTAAACATGCTGCTCATCCTGCTTCCTATGATGCCTCAGTAAAACTGTAGTTTGTTTTTCTTCATTTTCTTTATTTCTGACCCAGAAGCATCCCAATAATAATAAAATTATGTTAAGATTATGGTAGGTTTGGTTTATTATCAGCCAGCGTTAGTCTAAACTCTGTCACGTCTTTGTCTCTATGAAGATCCAAAAGTACTGACTATAGAATAGCAGATATGAAATACGATTATTCTGTTTACAGTATAATTGGTAAGGAAATTAAATGAGTCCACACTGTGGGTCAGTTTATTGTGGTACTTGAAAATAATCATTATGGCACTGCTGTTAGTAAATAAAAGGCATGTTTCCATTTATTATATTATCTGTGGTGACACTAAACTTGGAGTTTTCATGAAATTAAATTGAACCTTTAAGAGTTTTTATATGATTATATCATATGTCCTCAATTTCTGAGTATTCTGGGCGGAGAATCTAAAGAAAAGTTATTCAGTTTGTTGTTTTTGTTTCCCTGGAATATGATTAAAAATACTGATTCATGTGAAATCAGTCATGTTCTGATCAGAAGACAAATGGACTGCATGTATTTTCTTATCAGACACCTTGCTAGTACCAGGTTTTATCTCCTGAACCGCCTTATTCTTGGTATCATAGATTCTACACCAAAACAGATAAATAGAGACTTTGCACATGATGGCATCACACAGTTGCAACACATCCCAAAGGTGCTTTATACACGGATTTTGCAATTTATGTCTACGCCACTTTTGCACGCTTCAATCTACCAATCTAAGAAGGTGAGAAAGCAAAGGTGTCCATTAGGGCTATGACGATGAATGTCATCTGGACAATAGAAAATGTCTATCGTTTCATATTAGGCTATATCGTTTACGCCAAGATAAGGCACTTTACTGCAGTGTTTTATCAAGGTGTGCTTCACGGCATGCATGTTGCAATACATAAATAAACATGGAGGACTACTCTAGCAGTCGGTGTGTTTCAGAGCCGGGTAATTCACTAAAAGATGATCAGCCCACCCAAACCGATGTGCTTGTTCCTAACAGAGGGGCGACTTCTGTTGCATGGATGTGCTTTGGATATAAAAAGACCGACGTCGAACCGACAACAGACATTTGTAAAATATGCCAACTCCCAGTTCCAGCAACGGTCTCCAACACGACTAACTTATTTTATCACCCGCACCGAGACTCAACGAGCAAAAACCGCAAAAGCAGCGTCAAGTAGTGGCGAAAGCGTTCATAATAAACTCAGACGCAACGCTGCAATAGGCTTTTAGACGTGGAATGTCATACGGTCATAGTTCCCGCGGATGGAAGGAGATCACTGCTGTCGTTGCCAAACACATCTGACACATCTAATTAATAAATTACACAAAAAATTTTATATTGTTATGAGGATGTAAAATTAGCTTTATTGGTATATGAGATTTTAGTCTTATCGTCCAGCCCTAGAGTCTATTGATATCTCCATAGTCGTCTTTACCAGGCAACTTCTAATAACACCAGAAGGTTGCTGCCAGTTTGACTGAAAGAAGTCACGTGAACAGGGAAATACGTTTCCATCTGTTTCCAGTGAAACACCATCGATCTACTGAGCTTTATACAATTTCTCTTTTATACTTTCCAAATTGGCATTGGCAAGCAGCAGCGGTTTTAGCCCACTTTTCTCTTCATCCACCCAATTTCCCTTATGTTCAGTCAGATTCTGAGAGTTTTCATCATCGCTCTTCTCGCTGTCAATTTGTTCATGTTCAAATTGAAAACACTAAATGGTAGACATGGAGCCAAAAAACTGCTTACAACTGAGATAAATCGCGTCCCAGGATGCATTGCAGCTTACACAACAATGGTGGAATTTAAATAAATTTAATATCTTGAAAGAGTAAATAATGTTGACTATTGTGAAGATCAAGTTTTTACAGCTAAAATACAGTGAAAACTAGAAAAGCACTCTGAGAGTGCAAACCTCCGCCAAAGCCTTTAAAAAGTTCCTGGGTCCAAATGGTAATCCGATCACCACCAAAATGAAATCAGTTTTTCCTTTTCATATTTCCAACAACTCCTGCAAATTTCATGAAAATCCGTCCATAACTCTTTGAGTTATTTTGAACACAAACAGATAAACGCCGGTAAGAAAACAACCTGCTTGGCGAAGGTAAAAAACTTCTATATTTATGCATAAATTACGAGAAGGGTCTATTGGAGTGAGATGTTGTTACTCGCGAAAACATTGGAGTGGACTCATCATATCCTCCATGCCTTAGTTGTAACCAGTGGGTATGGGAGTCCCTGTAACCTTTGTCATCAACTACCACTGGATTTATCTCAATTAGTTCACCATGCTTTATATAATAAGACTATATTACGGATATGGAGTACAGATATTCATTCTTGCCTTTTAAGGCACCTGCATGTGATTTATTTCATAGTTTAGCTTCTCTTAGTCACAGCACACAGCTCAGTCCCCCGTCCATCCAGAAAACTCCTGGATGCATGTTGTTTTCACCTGAGAGGAAAGAAGCATAACATGCAGTTAGTTTACAAGCGTTAACAGATTAAAGCTGAATGTGAGACAAAAACGTGTTTCTACCTTGAGGAATGTATAAAAATATAAATATTTTTGTCCTTTTTTCCACACTGTTGACATAAGTTCTGACATGTTTGCTGGTAGGAGTTCAGCTGACCTGTGTGAACATGTCGAGACATGATGTGATGGAACAATATCTCGTCTTGTAAATAAATAACAGGTTTCAGTTTTTGTAATAAAATGACAAAGTATAAACCTGTTCTAGAGAAAAGATAACCTAAAATGACCGGTTGTGATCTGGTGCATAATGAAAAATAACCAGAATATTGATCAAATATTATGACTGAGTATAAAATAATTTAACATGAAAATGAGTACTTCAGTAATGATAAAAATTAAGATGAATTTCATGTTTAAGGGAAAATGTTGCCAAGAATCCAAGGAAGATATAGTAAAATTTGATGGCCATATCGCCAAGCCCTGTCTCCAACCAGTCTGCCCATTATCCTCTGAAATCGACAAGACATTCTTGTCCAGACAACTGCTGCTTGCTGGATATTTTCTCTTTTTCACACCATTCTTCCTGTAAACACCAGAGATGGTTGTGTGTGAAAATCCCAGTAGATCACCAGTTTCTCTCAACAAACATCCCACATTCAACCACATGATGAGTCTCTTCCATGTGATTGGTGGATTGATAATTGCGTCAACAAATGACTGAACAGGTGTGCATAATAAAGTGCCCATTTAGTGTGAGCACGTCTTTTCTGGCCATACTGGTCACTCAAAGGGCTTCACAGCTCTTATCTGTACAGTCTTACAGTCTATGCAGTGCTTTTTCTCTGTCATACCAACACTCCCACTAATGAACCCACTGGGAGCAATCTGAGGTTTATTGTATTGCCCAAGGACACTTTGCATTGTGGTTAAGGGATCCAGTTGACAGATGGCCGGTCTTCCTCTCAAGCAATTACCACCCATCTTGCCAGGCCCCTTAAGCTCTCCATTTCTTGCCAAAACGCAAACATTGAAATTAATTTTTCATTTATTGACAAGCCGTTTATCGTGAACCTCCCTGTTTCTAAAGGTTTTCTGCAGAGGATTTCCTAGACGGTTCTCTGTTAGGTTGGTGGATGTCTTAGGGAGGAGGTGATCGGGCCCTTGGAGTTGACAAGTGAGGACTGATAGAGGCTGTTTCTGAGGGGAACAGCAAGTCAAATGTCTGTCTATTAAGAAGTTTTTGAATATATAGTACTGAATGCTACTCAACAAACTTTGGTAGATTTAGATCAGGAATCACCAATGCCCGGTGTCCTGCAGGTATTGGTGATGTTTCCCCCGCAGAAACACACCTGATCCAAATAAATGGGTCATTACCAGACTTTTACATAGGGATGCACCGATCCACTTTTTGGGAGTTCCGATCCGATACCGGTACCTGAAACTTGAATATCTGCCGATACCAAATCTATTAATGTGAACATTATTGTGACAATGGTTATTATTGCGGTTATAACTGTGTAAGATTTCATTAGGTTGTAATAAATGACCCATCCTCCATCCACCCAAGTTACCTCACCAATACAAATATAATAACACTACAGATTTAACTATTTCAACAAGTTTTATTTTGATTTGTCACATTTTACCTAAATACAGCTCTAAATGTGTGGTTTTGAAACAAAGATCTCGCTTTTAGTGTGACAAAAAAATGTCACATTTTAACATTCAAGGCATTTATTTATTTGAAAACATGTCTGAAGCATGTCATCAAACACATCTGTGCTGGCTTGACTGGTGTGGTATTGGGTATCTGTTATGGTATAAGTACACTTTTATTTTTATCAAGTACGAGTACACATGAGCCGATATAGTATGGAGCTGATACCGATACTGGTATCAGTATCAGTGCATCCCTACTTTTATTGGACTTCACAACAAGCTGTTGGAAATCCATTTTTATGCATCAACCCAATGCATTTTCACTATGGTACTTGCTAATGAAGGCTAATTTAGTATCTGTATTTGCATCCTGTCTCTTCTCTGAACTCTCTCCAGCCAGTCAAAGTCAGTCTGATGTTGACTCTTTTGTGCTACCTTCCTCTATATCTTTTTCTGTCTTCCTGATAATGTCCTGTTGGGTTTCTTTAATGAACCGGGCATGGTGTCTGTTGGAAACGGCCAGTGTGTTGTTGACTTGTGACTTGGAGCTGTCAAACAAAATACAGCTGTTGCATGATTCTTTAGGCTGGAAATAAAAGTTATAAGGTGTGATTTCACAGACAAGGAACACTCAAAGGCAATAATGGCTCCAAGAATGAATGTCAGTATACCATCAGAATGAGTCAGAAACACTTGAGATTGAAAGCTGAAAAGTTATGAAGTGTTGCTTTAAAGATCCACTATGGTAGATATAGTGACATCTATTGATTATAACACAAACTGCAACCAACTTCCAATTTTTCTCCAAACCTACTGCAGTTTAAGTTAAAGCAGGCTGCTGTCCTGCAGGTTTTCCATGTATTCCTGCTCCAAAACACCTGGCTTCAAATAAATGTATCCAATAGCCAATGAAGTTCTGCACTGTGAGTGATTAGTTTCAGTCCGGCGTGTTGGAGCAGGGTTACATGGAAAACCTGCAGGATTGTGGCCCTCAAGAAGCAGAGCTGGACAGCCCTGAGTTAAAGTTTTGTCAGGTGATTCTATACTAATGAGTCATAAATAATATATTTAGGGATGCTAATCCTTTACCGTGATGTAGATAATAAAATATGAATTACAAACATAAGTAAACTTATACAATGGTCACTGGTAATTCGAATGACAACTGAGTGCATTATTTTTGTATATATGCACAGGTATTTCGACGAGTTAAATCACTGTAATATCCCTCTGTTATGGGGTGTTGCCATAGCAATGCATTAATAAACTGATAACAGGTTACTGAGAGAAATGCGTTGCAGTTTCACAACAATTATTTAGCATAAAAAGTACATTGAGGCCAACGTGAAATAATTTCTATACTTTAGCATATTTAGAAAGTGTTGTAAAAACTAAAGTAAAATTTATTTTAAAATGTTTACTGTGTGGGACCACGGTATAAGCAGATTAACTAACTTGGATCCGTGCATTACACGGGAATAATGCACTTTGTGTTCTAGACTCCGCGTCGTGCATTATAACCGTCTAATGCACGGCTCCTCGTTGTTTAATCCATACATAAACAACAATCTTTCGGTAATAACAAATTTGTTTATAGAGCCAAACCGTGGTTCTACAATGAGTATTTCCATGATGCAACACAAGCAGGTCATAAGAGGACAATATGGGCCAGTGCCAGCAGTTGATGATGTCCTTGTTCCTGATTGACCAGTTGACGTTTACAAGGTTAATATGAACTGGTATCTATTTGTTTTGTTCATTTGTAGGTAAGGAAGAGGCGTTAAAACTCTCCATTCCTCGAGCCTCCAGCCTCAATGAGCACGTCGACCACAGCGCCCTGCTGAAGATGGGGGGTTCGGTCTCGGACAGGGTCAACCGTTTTGACTCTAAGACAGGTGGAGACGGCGGGGGCTCTTCTACGGGTCTCTCCAAGCTACAAGAGACAAGGAGGATCTTTGAACAGCGGACTCTTCAGGTAAGTTTGATCGATGTGTAGATTAAGTTATTAAAAGGTTCTGAGATCATAGACTTCATTTACTGATTGTTGATCAGGAGAAGCAAGCTGCTACAAACCGAATCTTGCTGAAGAAGGAGCGTGCGTCGGGCTTCCAGGACAGCCGCCTAGATGTCGTGGCTCGTTTTAACGGCTCCACCGAAGCTCTGGACCGACTAGACGACCCCTCTGCTTCCACTCCTGCTGCCGTTGCCTCTGCAGCCTCAGTCGGACCCAGCGAGGCCGTCAGCCCCACTGTGAGCCAACTCAGCGCCGTTTTTGAGAAGGGTGAACTGAAAAACAACGTCTACCTCCCCCAGCATCGGTCCGCCCCCGCTTTGGCGCCAAAACCCAAATCTCTGGCTCGAGCGGATGTGGCTGAGAAGAAGGTGAGGAGAAGAGCTGATTCAGAGAGGAGTTTATAAACCAGAATGAATGAAATGACAGTGTGATCTATCTTTCTTGCAGACCAAGGTGCTCCCTGCGGGTAAGGAGGTGAAAGAGGAGACGACAGCAGGAGACCTGGCAGGAGAGCCGCCAGAAGCAGCTGGTTCTCTGCAAAGGAGCAAAGCTGAAGAGAAAGATGGATTAGGACACTCAGGAGAACAGCTCTCCAATTCCTCTTCCTCATCATCCTCAGTGACTGTCACCTCATCATCCTCATCTGAGGCCAAACCAGAACCAGGTGCCCGGCCAGCACCGACTCAGGCACTGGACTCCAGTGTCCCTGAGCTGGGGCCCCAGGCCGAAGAGCAGGACGGCTCAGCTGGAGCATCTGAGGCTGAAGGCGCGTTGGCTCAGACCCAAGTCCACACTTCACTGGAGAATGGAGAGAAGGAGCGTCCTTCGTCCTCCCCGTCCTCAGACGAGAAAGAAGCTGAGGATGAGTGGAGGGGCAAGGAAGAGGAGGATAACGACGACGACGGTTCCAGGAGGGAGGATTACTCGGAGGGGGACCTGGTAGATATCAGTGCGTACAGCGGCCTCGGAGAGGACGACTCGGAGGGAAGTCAGCTGGAAGATGACGACGATGAGGAAGATGAGGAGGCTTATCAGCCGGAGAGTAGCTGCACAGAAATCCCAGGCCTTCCCGAGGAAGAGGAGCCTCCACCACCTAGTAGGAAGATTCGTTTCAGCACTCAACCTATCAAGGTGAGATCTTGTTTGTTTATTTATCCGGTTCTCATCGGTAAACGATTTTTAAAATGTAAATTTCCAGTTTTCCATAAACGTTGCATTTCTACTTGGTATGTAAAGACTTAAGTCCAAGTTTCTGTCTTCTGTATCATGGCTGATAGCCGAGCTTCCTGTGCACGTTAGTCCCTGTTTAATTAAATTAAATTAAATTAAATTAAATTAAATTAAATTAAATTAAATTAAATTAAATTAAATTAAATTATTTTATTTTATTTTATTTTATTTTATTTTATTTTATTTTATTTTATTTTATTTTATTTTATTTCAAAGATGAAACATTAAGAGACGTTTTCTTTTGATTTTATAGAAGGTTTTCTGTGGAATTAGTTGAGTTTTCAGTCAAGAAATCTGCACAAGACTGAAGAAACTGTGTGAAGATCATCTCATAATCAACTATATGTGGCAGTCACTTTTATTTTTGATCACGCCAAAGTGAAGTTAATATTATTTATTAGCTTTTCTAAGTAATAAATACTTAACTAGAAAAGCGCTTTAAGAGTATAAACCACCACCAAGCCGGGGTGTGTCCAGCGGTGTTACCTGGGGCGGCATGGGCCAACCCTCCAATCAGACTTGCTAAGCCAAGAGAATTAATCAAATTTAATCAAACATCAAGTGTAGTACGATATTATCACAGTTAGGGCTGGGCGATATGACCAAAATCTCATATTCCGATATGGCTCATTATATCCCCATGGCAATGTACATAATGATGTAAGTTATGCATCAGATGTTGCTAGGCAACGGCAGCAGTGATCTCCTTCCATCTGGGGGAACTATGGCAGCATGACGTTTCACAGGTAAATACCTGTTGTAGTGTTTCGTCTGGAGTTTAAGATGAGCACCTTCGTCATCATTTGATGCTGCTTTGCTGGTTGACTCTATTCTTTATTCTGGATTCTTTATCCTGATTCCTGCCAGGTGATAAAATGAGTTAGTTGTGTCGGAGTACGTTGTTGGGACTGTGAGCTAGTCTGCTGTCGGTTCCACATCGGTCTTTTTTATATCCAAACTACATGCATGAAACAGAAATTTTCCTCTTTTAGAAACAAGTTCATCAGTTTGTGTTGGCTGCTCATCTTTTAGTGAATTATCCTGCTCTGAAACACGTCTGCTACCGTCTTCCTCCATGTTTGTTTTTATATTGCAGCATGCATGCAATGAAGTGCATCTTGACATTAAATACTGCAGTAAAGCAGCATATCGTGGCGTAAATGATAGAGCCTCATATGAAACGACTGACATTTCTATCATCCAAACTATATATATCGTCATTTCGCCCCGCCCTAATCAAAGTGAAGCTCAGATGCCCAAGTATACCTGAATGCAGCATAGGTCTCCACTCAGGTTGGTAGAGGAAGGAGAAAGCACAGTAGACAGCAGAAATCTGGGGGCAAAACATGACGAGAGGACAACATATCCTGGTAAGTAACTATTATGAGGTTTGACACCACTGGAACAGCCACAGACCTCTACAATGAATTCCTTTCATCATATTAGGCTCGAGCTAAAATAATCTGTTTTATAAAACTAAGTACGAAGCAATAATTGTAGCTTGTTTTCCACAAAAACTTACAAAATCTAAACTTCTGTTTGTGTAGCCTGAATATTTGTAAAAAGAAACACAGAACATGGATGACTCTGAAGTCAAAGAGAAAACGGAAATGATCACACTAAGAGCTCGGTTCGGCTACATGAAGAGCAGAAAGGGTTATTTGTATTAATGACTACCTCCAGTATTTACTCTGAGGTTAAGAGGTGCAGCACCTGCACACGGCTCTACAGCTCGTCTTGACAGAGTCTGAGTTTTGTCCCTCCAGCGTCTCCATACCTGTAGGCGACCTCATCCTCTGAGAAGTCTGCAGCAGATTTAGGTTGTGTTTCAGTTCAAGTTGTTCCACCTGCTCTGCTGGATGTTTTCCTTTGTAAACTCAGCTAGATGCTCCTGCTAGATCTTCAGCTGCTGCAGAAACTGCTTCCAGTCCATTTGTGCACCTGCCGGCTGCAGGTTTGAAATGGGGAGTGTTGCTGTGTGTGAGCGGCAGAAGAGCCGAGGAGGAGATGGGATCTGACAGTCATGTCATTTAATAATGTCATTTTTATCTTGTCTTTGTTGGCAAACGAAAGTTTCCATAGATTTTATTCCAGTTTTTATTTAGAGAACTACATTTTCGTCTCGTCTTATAAGTCCATGAAAATGCAAAAATGATTTTAGTCCCAGTTATTGTTTATTAATTAGGGTTTTAGTCTCGTCTAGTCTAGATTTCATCTGGTGAAAAATGTGCGTTGATGATAATATTAATATAATATATATATATATATATATATATATATATATATATATATATATATATATATATATATATATATATATATATATATATATATAATATAAGTTATAAATATAAGTATAATATATATATAATATAAGTTTTCGTTAGCAGAATTAAAACTACAGTGCACTTGCGAGGTCCAGTATGTAAAATCCAGCATGGATTCATGTCAGCAGACAACCCTCTGCAGAGTACTTCCACATTATCTGAACACGTTGGTAAAACTTAAAAACAGAGCATTTTCCCCTGTCCTGTGAAAATGTGCGGTGTGGCTGAGAGAGGTAGAAATGTTCATATTTCCTTCGTTCTTTACGTTCTACAGATTAAAAGTAGTTTTAATGAAAAGTTATGTTGTTGTAGGAAAAGTCATGGACCGCAAGGCTTCAGGATTTATTGAATATGTAAATTTCGACACAGTGAAAATGACGTTTTAGCCATTCTAGTGAGAAGGAAACTTCGGTGAAACCAGAACATCCTGAAACAAGTTACCCTAAAATAATTATTGCAGGCTTACAGTCATTGTTGGGGGCAGCTGACATAAAACAGCCTAAAAGAAACCTCGAGGGCCCCGAACCTCCAGGTGTCAGATGTTTCCCAGCATCAACACACGTTGATGAAGCTGGTTGGACGCAAACTCTTTGTACTTTACTGATCAATCCAGCGTCGCCAGGTTGAATTAAAAACTACCATCAACATTATGATGAGACAGATTGTGATTTGGTATGGGGTTGTCGCAGCCAGTTTATTTATAATAAATAGTTTATAATTTTGTAAAAACGCAACGTTTTTACAAAAACATGAACAGATTAACACCAGCAATAAAGTAACCCCCTTTTAGGAGGTAATAAACGAAGTTTCTTATCTGTCTGAGGCCAGATTGGGTACGGTTATGTGATGTTCTTTTAATTCTGAATTATTCATTCATTCATTCATTTTCTGAACCGCTTAATCCAATTCAGGGTCGCGGGGAAGCTTGAGCCTATCCCAGCTGGCTTTGGGCGACAGGCAGGGTACACCCTGGACAGCTCGCCAGTCCATCGCAGCGAATTAATAATTCAGAATTAATGTTTTCTCCTACGAGTTTACTATTAAATAATCATATTGAATGAAGGTTTACATGAAACACGTCCTCACTTAATTCCTCTTTAGAGCGGCGGGTTGGGAAGGGTTCTGATTGGACAGAGGGTGCACGTGACGTATGACGTATACCAGAAATAAACACAGTCGGCTCCCTGCTTCTTGTCTTTTCAGACGTAATTTGTAAAAACTACATAACAAGTTCCAGTTTCGCCGCTATTTTTATTATAAATATGAAGCAGCAGCTCAACACCAGCATACTACTTCACTTTTTACAGCAACTGAGAAGGAGAAGAAAGATAGACCACCGAACACGGGAGGTAAAACAACGCGCGTCATCGGGACAGGATAAGGTAACGAGCATGCTCAGAACGACCGGAGTTAACTTAGAGCAGAATGAAGGTTTACATGACAGAGGAATTAAATAGATAGGAATTAAAATGCGAATAAACCAGCCACTTATATCGGCATTAAGTTTATTTCCAAATAGAAATTAGCGTTAGGAATTAAGTGTTTACATGGTCGTTTTTCATCAGTTTAAAGTGGAATTAACTTTTATTCTGAATTAAACAGGAATTAAAGCTCCCATGTAAACGTACAGAGTATCAGTCAGAGGCGTTGGACAACCTTACCATCATGTATTTCTTTATTTTTTGGCTATCCACAGTTTTAACATCTTCATGCAGCAGCAGAGGACGGCTTTTCTTCTTCAGTATGTTGTTGCTTTTCAACACTTTATTGCTTGTTAGCGACGAATCAGGAAAACGTGGGCAGCCTACTCAGACATGTGACCCCAAACGACTGCGTCCAGCATGTTTATGGCTTTACTGGTTGTCTTATCAGTACGGAGACTTTGAAAAAAGAAATACAAAGAAAAACTGAAAGAAATAATTAGCATCTTTCTGAAACACCAACCCTCAGTACTGAGGGGACTTTAGCTAATTGATTTCACCGCATTGTTTCCTGCTGCGTGCAGCTCACACTGCCGCTTTGTAAGATCATAGATCATGCTTGAGAAGTTTTGCACCCGACACACCAACGCAACATGTTCGTGTTTGAACATTTGAGTCGTTGCGTCCAAACCTTTCAGCAGCGCTGCAACAGAAACTCTTTATCTTTTCTGAAGATTCGTGCTCGTTTTGTTTCGACCTCGCAGGCATGACGCCCCGTAACAACACATTTCCTCCACGTTAAACAGCACTAAATGATGAACTTATGCTACACTTTATAATGGAGAGAGTGAGAGAGTACACGTCCGCCATTAGCGGAGGATTTTCTTGCTCAGTCAAGTCCATCTATACGGGTGGTGGAAGGAGGAATGCACTTTTGTTTTTGTTTTTCGGTCACGTCTTCTCATTTTCTTGGATCTTGAAACATTTACCTGCTGATCTCTGTTGCCACAGAGCCCATCGCAGCAGCGTGATGCAGGTGTGTGACCACCTGCTAGTGGTTTATCACACCAAAGCCAAACATGCAGAAGAAGAAAAACAACATGAATCAGCATAACGGTGAACTTTTGTTTGATTTATTGAAGTTAAAAAACATCTGATTTACTTTTTGTTGGTTGGCAGAAGCGCACCCACCATCAAAGCCTCCCTTGTATCTTTATCTCTCATTTCATCTGCAGAGTGCTCGCACTGCAAAGCAGCGGCCTGCGTGCTTCCAGATTTATGTCAGCCAATCCTTTAAATCAGCCAAATAAAGCTTTTATGGCCGCCTTTTGCATGACATCACATCCGCCTAATAAGTTGTGTGTGACATGAAGTGGTCGGCGACCTAGTTGCCCAGCAAACATGTCTGATTGCTAGAAAAAGCCAAATGTTTGTGCTGCTTCAGGATGTCCTAACATTCAAATGATGAAACTGATCCTGAAAAAGGCAAAGCAAACCGACGATTTTATTAAAAGATGATGCTATTTGATAGAGAAGTGCGTCTAATAACAACTCACAATTTGATTCAGATTTTTAGGGTGACGATTTGATTCAGAATTGATTCTCGATTCAAACAGATTTTTGAGTCATAATTAGGCGGCTGGAGGTCAGGAGAAGTCGTCTTTCAACTGACTGTGCCGAAGTGTCCCTGGACAAGACACTGAACCCTAAGTTGCCCCCCGATGTACCTATTGGGGTATATATGTACGTCGCTTTGGATAAAAGCTAAATGACTAGAATAGAATAGAATAGAATAATCATTACACTTAAGTAACAAAAGGTGCTAATTTCCCAAGTAACTTCATTCTTTTTTTTTATTGTAAGTCTTACTAAACAAAGGACATAAAATGAATGGTCTACAGTTAGGTTTTTTTTTTTGTTTTGTTTTTTTTTTAAACCTTCTTTGAGCTTCATGTCACTTGCACCATTTTGAGCTCCTTCCTGCGATGCATTGTCGTCTATATTGGGCTGTCTAGTGACCATTGATGCTCAATGCTTTTCAAGATGCATTATGGGTAATTCTGAGTGCACGACTTTTTTCTCCAGCTAGCTGTTAAACTCACTTATATGGACGAAGTATGAACAACAGACGAGACAGAGGAGCCTTAACACCATCGCTATGTATTTACCAAGCGGCAACCTCCGGCGGTTAAAAGTGAAGCCTATGCAGAAGTGCATAAAACTGCAGTTCCCCCTTCATCCACTAGAGGCTGCAAAACAGAGCAAATCCCCATAGACTCTCATGTTAAAAAGACCAACTTCACAGCAGAAATAAACATGTTTACAGCCTGGTTCAAAAATCCATTTTCGGTTTATAGGACAGGTTTACCTTCATGACAACTGTGGGGGGGAGTGAATTTTTTTGTAACTCGCCCGTTTAAAAGTAATTTAATCTCGAAGCTCGGCAAATTTAGCGGCGTGTCCTTTTGATTGACAGGTACCAATCTCTGGCTTCAAGGAAGAAGAATGTAGAACAACCGCGATTTTTAGCCGGTTAACAACGTGACTTAGCTTTAGCCCGCTTACCTCCGTTAGGTGGTTAGCTCCCGTTATCTCCAGGTTAGCTCGGTTAGCTTTTAGCTACTGAAAGCTCGGAGTTCGCTCGATGTGAATCATCCACCATGACGCTCACAGCCCCCCTCTCAGCTCCACCTCTTTGCCCATATTTGTATTTTCCGGACAAGACGACACACATAATGCTGCCAACATGGCGACGGCAGGAACCGCTCACCGAGCTTCAATTCAGCTCTTCAGAAACCTACGGGTGAAGTCATGGAGACTCTGTCCATCTCTTTATGTAGTCTATGGTATTTACCCACAATGCAACGCCATGTCAAATGCAGGAAGTGACTTTTTGTAGTCCTCCTCCTATATTTGGGACTACAAAACACAGGAGGTGGGTTATTTTTGTACAGTCAACTACCATTTCCTGTAGTTGACTTGGGTGCAGTCGTGCTGCTTCCAAAGTTCATGTGTTCTTCCTTGACATGCCACTTTGGCACATAAATATAGATGAATTTATAAGTTACATTACTGATTAAGTAAAGATTTCCATTTTACAATATATCCTGACATTTAATTAGTTATTCTTGGTTTAGTTTTTTTTGTCTAAAACTTCTGCTTGTGTGCATATTCAAATGGCCCCATTTTTCCAATACCTACTATTAAAAATTGCACCCTTTAACTGAAAACAAATCCAGAGTATTAACAGTTTATTTTCATAGAAATGAGCCAAAACCAATGGCCCAACACTGCACACCAGTCTTATTTAACAAAAAAAAAACCAGAAACAGGTGTGAATATTTTGTGCAGCTTAAAGGAAAAACCAACATAAACTAAAGATTGAAGGCTTGTCAGACTGTCAACGACTGCGTAAAGATGCTGCTATTAATAACTGTAATACAGTACATGTTTGGTTCAGAAAGGTGCTTCAGCAGCTTTAGCAACTAAAAGCTGATGCAGTAAGCATACTTACCACAGTGTGGGTATCAAAAGCTTCCTGTCTGCCTACGCCAAGCACAGATAATACACACATACACAACCCACTTAATGGCTGGCCATAATGGAGGGGATATCTTGTGTTAAACAGACCTGGATGAGTTGGGTAACACACACTCACTGGCCACTACTTTAGACACATCTGTTTAACAGCTGTATTGGAGCTGATCAACCAATCACATGGCAGCAACTCAGCATTTAGACACGGAGAAGACGACATGCTGAAGTTAAAACTGAGCATCAGAATGAGGAAGAGACGAGATTTAGGTGACTTTGAACATGCCATGTTGTTGGTCTAAGTATTTACTGGGATTTTCACACACAGTCATCTCCAGGGTTTACAGAGAAGAGAAAATATCCAGCGAGCAGCAGTTTGTCTGGACCAGAATGTCTGGTTAATGTCAGAGGTCAGAGGAGAATGGACAGACTGGTTAGACATGATGGAGAGGGATTAGTAATGGTCTCCAGCAGCAGAAGACCACAGCGGGTTTCCTCCTGTCAGTAAGAACAGGAAACTGAGGCTACAATTCACACAGACTCACCAGAACTGGACAATAGAAGATGGAGAAACTGGTCTGATGAGTCTCCAGTTCAGCTCCACATTCACATAGTGGGATTTGGTAAAAACAACTGGAAATCATAGACCTATTCTGACTGGTGTCTTTGATTCAGGAATTAGGAAAATATTAACATTGCGATTTTTGTTATTCTGCCATATATATTGAAATATTTAAAAAAAAAAAAAAAAAAAAAAGATTAATGGAATAGTTTAATGGAATGGAATAGTACTATGGAATAGTTTTTTCACTGCACTCTTGTTATCTTGACATTAATCTGCACTTACAGTTGTTTTTGTCTGCATTTGAGTTTTTCTTGTTAGCTTTTATTGCTTCTTCTTGTTGTTATAGTTCCTTAGTAAATATCTGGTTCAATCATGTGCAAACGTGAATCAGGTTTTACCCTGACTGCGATATAAAAAGATTGACGTAGCCTCCGTGACATCACCCGTAAGTTTCTGAAGAGCTGAATTGAAGCTCGGTGGGCGGTTCCTGGCATCACCATCTTGGCAGGGGCATACGTTTCGTCTTGCCCGGAAAATACAAATATGGGCAAAGAGGTGGAGCTGAAAGGGGGGGCGTCATGGTTGATGATTAACATAGAGCGAACTCTGAGTTTTCTGTAGCTACAAGCTAACCGAGCTAACCCAAAGCTAACAGGAGCTAAGCCGGCTTACGGAAGTAAACGGGCTAAAGCTAAGTCACGTAGTTAACTGGCTAAAAACCACGGTTGTTCTACGTTCTTCTTACTTGAAGCGGGAGATTGGGTACCTGTCAATCAAAAGGACACGCCGCTAAATATGCAGAACTTCGAGATTAAATTACTTTTAAACGGGCAAGTTAGAAAAAAATTCACTCCCCCCACAGTTGTCATGAAGGTAAACCTGACCTAATAAACCGAAAATGGATTTTTGAACCAGGCTGTAAACATGTTTATTTCTGCTGTGAAGTTGGCCTTTTTAATATGGGAGTCTATGGAGATTCGCTCTGTTTTGGAGCCCCTAGTGGCAGTTTTCCCTCTGCAAAGGCTTCACCTTTAACCGTCGGACTTGCCGCTTGGTTTTACCACTGGTACTCCTGAAGTTAAGAAGAACAAGAAGCTAATTTGCTTCCCCACATTGCAGGACCTTTGATGTGACCATTGCACGCACCTGCATGGCAATGAAAATGCTGAAACAATATATTATGCTGCTCTATTCAACCTGATGGTGGTGTAATTTTCATGGCACACTTTGGCCTCTTAGTACCAGCATCAGATGGTTTAACCACCACAGCTGCTGACCATCTCCATCCTTTTACAACCACAGTATGACATCTCCCAGCACCCTGCCTGAAAAAACCTCTTGCCAGTCACGGAGATGTTCTCCTGCAGCTGTCTGGACATGTAGGGTGGCAAACCTCGCCTTTGTAACTGGCTAGTAAAACGCTTGTGACATCTCAAATTGAGAGCACAAACCATCGCGTTATGAAACTCCGACGTGACCACAGTGCTGTGCGGATGCCTCAGTAGAAGCCTGGATGAGTTTGCACTCACACATCAATGCACAATCCAGTTAAAGTGTAACTGTAGGGGTCAGGTGAATCTGTCATCTGTCCTCCTGCATCTCACTTAGTTGAACACACAGACAAACAGGAACTGCCTGTCCCGAGCCGCGCACAAGGCTACCTTTGTGAGGCAGAAAAGCAGTTGGAATGTGGTAGGGTGTGTTTGTTTTCCTTGAGGAAAGTGTACTCTCTCACACACACACACAGGTCAGCAGTGCAAACTGGTTGATAAGAATCACAGAATGAAGCTTTGTTAGGATGAAAAACCACCTGGTGAGAGTATTTATACGAGCTAAAAAGGATGGGCTCGGTTCTGACCAAACGACCAGCTTGTTTCTACGTCGTCTTGTAGTGTGAAAAAGAACATTATAAATGGATCTGATGTATTGATTTACCATCTGTTTTCACTATGAACATTGGATTTATTTATTTTTTTAATTTACCTGTAAAAATCTTAAATCTTAAAGTAGCTTTTAACCAAAACATGCAAATCACCAAAGGAAGTCTGTTTAAAGTACTCCGTATGTTCAATGTCACATCATTAAAGTCCATTTAATCCGGTGCCTGCTGTTTATTTTAGGGTTCAGTCAATGGCAACTTCGCTCACATTGCTGTGTTTTCGTGTATTTTCCAACAGATTAAGCGTTTTTGATATCATGTCATGTCTTGGTTTGAGTTCCAGCTGAAACGCGGAGATGAATCGATCACGTCTGTTTGATTGTCTGATGAAAATACAACCTAAAACTGGACATTAAAACGTGTTTGATTATGTCTAATTGGCCTCAATCAGACATAATCTGTTGGTTTAAAGGAAAATAGATTCTTTATATCCAGCGGCTGCAGTCAGAGACAGTCTGGGACATCACCTCTCTTTATGTCATACCTTCATTCACATTGAAAGTCTTTAAACTGTTGATCAGAGTCCATCATGCAACACTCAGCAAAGCGTCTTATAAGCTGCTAATTCAGAGCAACACAGGCTGTTGAAGATGATTAAAATGGCAAACCGCATGAGCTGTGAACTCTTGACTGAATCCCAGACAGATGCTGCATCCCAGCGGGGGGTCCGGGGGATCAGTGCCTTGGATATCCACGCTGACACTTTGAATTCAGAGCCAAAGAGGTTCTTCGTGAAGTTTGCCATCTGCCATGATGTCTTCACTGCAAAACTAGTCAAAACGCTAAGAAACCGCCTTCATTTAGACGTGGAGTCAGAAAAATAAGGCAAAATTTATAATCTTACATTTTTGCACGATGAAAATCAGCTGACGGATGTGTCAGGCAGGACGCTTTGACAGGTTTTGTTGGGGAAAAATATTAAAAAGCTTGTTTTGACTGGGAATGAGCTAGCTTGAAGGTTAGCCTAAACGCTAGCATGTTCAATTTTTACTCAGAAATAAAGCAGAATAGAATAAAAAACAATATTCTTAAGGATGGTACCAGTGGTTTTCTGGGTTTTCTTTTTGAACAGTGGTTGTAGCTTTAACCTAGTTAGCTGGTTACCACTTCCTCCAGTTGTTATGCTAAGCTACGCTAACTAGCTAGCTGTTTCTAGCTGGCTACTTTCTGTTAAGATTTAGATATAATGATTTATATCCAATTTTACTTTATTCCAAAAAGGAAAATTCCTAAACTATTGAACTATTTCTTGATTTGATTAAAGTGTCAGCTCATAGTTAGTTTCCTTTTTGTCTCTGTATCAGTAACATATTTGTATATACGTTCATTTCTCTGCATGCCTTACCTTATTGGTAAAATAGTTGTAAAATAGCTGTATTCTAATTTTATATTATTATTCAGTGTTTTTATTATTGTTCTTATTATTCAGCACCTTATCACTGAAACAAGTTTATAGTCTGTGAAATGTTCAAAGACAATGACAATAAAAGTCTTTCTGATTCGGATTCTGATTCTCTAAGGATCTATTCAAGTCTAAAAACACGACATTTATCATACAGTAGTAGACTGTTTTTAGCTTCAATATGGA
This sequence comes from Telmatherina bonti, assembly GCF_933228915.1. Lineage (NCBI taxonomy): Eukaryota > Metazoa > Chordata > Actinopteri > Atheriniformes > Telmatherinidae > Telmatherina > Telmatherina bonti. The sequence continues at coordinate 11,334,930 of NC_136612.1, forward strand.
GAGTAATTTTTGTTAATACTGATCTATTTTTGTATATTTTCATTAGATTATCCTCGGTTTGTCTCTTTGGATGTAAACAGAAGGACTTCACGGAGTGACACCAGAGCAAAAAAATCATTTATTTGTCATTTATTCTCCATATTCCAGCTGCTCAGGTCACGTCTCCTTTCTTTCTTATTTGGTTTTAAGCTACTTCTCTCCTGACTAACAACACAACCTGCATCTTGTGGTGAAAGACCAGCCTGCCTTCTGCAAGACTTCTTTGTTGCTTGGCTTCTATCCAGAGCAGAAGTCATGTGACCTGCTGGCCACGTTCTGCAGAGCCTGTCATCCAAGATGCAGCATTGTGTGTTAAAAGCTCAAAGAGCAACAAGGGTTCAGTGCCGATCTGCCAGCTGTTGATCTGTGAAGCTACCTAATGTAATAACCTAACAAATAGTAAACTAAACAAATTAAGTGCAGAAAGAGAGGACGTGTGTCGACCATGATGAAGTCTGTATTTATAGCCTCTTACAATCACAACCTCCATCATAATGACGTTATAATCATTTAGCAGATAACAATTCAACAGTCACTTCTGTTCATATCAAATCACTAAATGTAACCAGAGTAATAAAATCACAATTTCCTTCCTGAGCTCTAATTTATTCATTTAAAAAAACAGACAGACTCAGTTTTAATGTGTTGAATTTGGTCTTAATATTCTGGAAAATTACCAACTTTTCCAGAATATTAAGACCAAATTCAACACATTAAAACTGAATCGGTCTGTTTTTTCAAATGATTGTGTGGTCTTAATATTCTGGAAAAGTTGGTAATTTTCTTAATAAGATGCATTTATAGTTTTCCCCAGTTGTTATTACTCATTATAGAGGTGACTGACTATAGAGCTCTGAATGGTTCAGGACCAAAGTGTATCAGAGACCTCCTGTCCCATCATGAACCTACCAGACCCCTCAGGTCAGGGGTCCCCAACCCTGGTCCTCAAGGACCGGTGTCCTGCAGGTATTCCAAGTGTTCCTGCTGGAACACACCTGACTCAGACTCAGACAAGCTCTGCTCGTGTCTGCTAAATACACATTGATTTGGATCAGATGTGTTGCAGCAGGACACTTGGAAAACCTGCAGGACACCGGTCCTTGAGGACCAGGATTGGGGAATCCTGCCTCAGGTGATCTGGATCTTGTTTTTTTTTTGTTTTTTTTTTTTTTTAATCAGTTCTTGGAATCAAAAGGAGACATGGAGAAGCTGCGTTCAGCTTCTATGCTCTACATGTCTGGAACAAACTCCCAGAAAGCCTCAGATCAGCTGAAACACTAAAGACTCTCCTGTTCTCAGCTGCATTTCAGTCATTTTTTATTCCAAATCTACGTGTCTTTACTTAATGTTAATTCTTTTTCCTTGCTTTCATGTTTTTACTTTTAAATTATGCTTCTTATTTTCTGTTTTATTGTCTCTGTTAAGCGCTTTGAATCACCCTTCCTGCCTAGATAGACATCAGTCTTTTCCCAGCAGATCTGTCCCAGCTCCTCCAGTCAGTCCATCAGGGTTTTCTCTCTCATCCATCCAGAATTCATTGATGAACTTTGCACAAAACTTAAACACTTTGCTCCAAAATGCTTCCCAAGAAGTTTCCTGAGGCGTCTTTATCTCACGGTCTCCCCTGGAAACGTCCTTCATGTTGAGCTTTTATAAAGCAAAGCAGCAGAAACTCTAAATTGAACCCAAATGGAACATTTGTAATCATTTTTCTAAAGTTTTTTTTGGTTTTGTTTAGTGTTGACTTTTGTTGTGCTTGCATGTTCTGAACGTCTGCAGGGAACTGGAGGTTTTGTGCACACACTCGCTCAGACACACACATGTAAAGTTACTCAACAGGAAGGAAATGTGACAACAGGAAACAGTCTAACAATCCTGCCCTATGACCCTGTTTGTTTCAGTGTGTGTGTGTTTGTGTGTGTCTTCCACACTCAGGAATGTAAATCACACTGTAAGAAGCGGCGCTCGCACATGAAGACCTCCAGTTCCGACTCACACACACACACACACACACACACACACACACATACATATATTAGCATATGTACCAGACGGGGACATGGAGAGGGAAGCACGGTGGTGCCAGTGCCAAAATCACACTGGGCAAGCCTGTGGTTGCCATGACAACGAAGCCATGTGATCGTAGAGATGGTCACCAGGGAGACAGATGCTGCTGACCTTTATGAGTTGGGGGGAGGGGTGTTGTAGAGAGCGGGACAAAGTGAAGGACACGTTGATGTCTCATTATGATGTTGAAATAAATCTCAGATTTTACTTTTAAGAAAAAAAAATGGTTTGAAGGTTAATTTTTCTTTTTTTAAAAAATATTTATTCCAGTAAATGATGTGAAGTCGGTTACGATGGCATTTCTTCCAGTGCTGACCTTTCACCCGCCCCGTGTGTGTGTGCAGGTTTTCACCACCTACTGCAACGAGGACTACGATCGGCGCAACGATGACGTGGACCCCATGGCGGCCTCGGCCGAGTACGAGCTGGAGAAGAGGGTGGAGAAGCTGGACCTGTTCCCCGTGGAGCTGGAGAAAGGTTTGCGCGCCTCCTTCTAGTCGTGAAGAGTCACCCAGTCAAGTCTCTTATGTAACCGCACACCTTCACACACACTTTACCTGACAGGGTTGCTGTGAGAGGACGCGCACCGTCTGTCTGCTTGCAGCTCCATCATCTCCTTATGGGATTAAACTTAGCGCGGATTAGCCTAATTAGCTGCTAGTAATTCTGGAGGTAATGGATTTGAACCAGCAACCATGCGTGACGCCTGCTCTTAGAAAAACACAATAGCTACTAACGTGGAGCAGCACTGATTGGTTTTCCTGTCGTTATGAGACAAAAATCTTGATAATTCAGCAGCGACTTTATGTTTCTGTCTCTTTGTGTCTCAGACAGCGACGGCCTGGGAATCAGCATCATCGGAATGGGAGCAGGAGCTGATATGGGCCTGGAGAAACTGGGAATCTTTGTTAAGACGGTGACTGAGGGTGGAGCCGCCCAGAGAGACGGCAGGTACCCCATCCACCTGTCTGTTCTTGTCCCTGAGACTCGTTCAGACTAGCCTGGCATCAACCTTCCCGCCTCCTGCCAGAGAGAAAAGCTGGTTTAGTCTGAACACAGTCCCGACAATCCCTTTCCTTGGTTTTCTCTGCGTACACTGCAAAAACTCAGCCTTAAAAAACAAGGAAAAAAAATGTACAAAAATTAGGTAAATGTTGCTCAAAATAAGATAAATTATCTGCCAACAGAACAAGAACATTTGGCTTGTCAAGACTTCCCAAAACGAGTAAAAATACTCTTAAAACAAGAGGAATTCTCTGGCAAACTAAGAATTATATTACCTTTAGAAAAATAAGTATATGTTTACTCAATTTATTATTTTTAATCTTACTTAGATTTCAGTTTTTGCAATGAAAACACAAAGATAAATGGTGGTTTTAGGGCGCTTGAGTTGAAATATTTCTTTAAAGTTTTAAAAGCTCTTAGTTATGAAGGTTTTAGCAGCATTTTGGCCTCAAGGATCTTTTATTTCTGATCAATTTTCACAGGGATGATTTCTGTTGCTGACAAGAAATAAACAATAAAAACACATAAATACACTAAAACTCTTCAGGAAAATTGTATCACGAATGGATTTTAAGTGAATGAAGGGGAATCTAACTTCCTGATTGAACTTCCCTGTTGACACAGAGAGGAGTCATCTGAACAAAGCAGTGATTTAGAGCAATGAAACATGAACTTCTTACTGTTTCACTGCGGTTTGGTTGTCAGGCACAAATAGAAAGGAAAAACAAAAACACCCACAACCCGAAGATATGTGTCACAGTGACCGATTCAGCTCATTCTTTGAAGTGACCCAACAGAAGTTCACTTTCTGGTTTGACTGCTTTAAAGGTTCATTTCTGCTCCTGTACGTACGTTTCAAACGTTTTCATACGTCGCCGCCCTCATACTTTCATGTGTCTTTCATACCATTTCACCATAGTTAAGTCAGATTGATCAACTAGGGGGCAGTGCTGAGTTCAGAGTTCAGGTGCGCGTTTGGACCGTAGACTGTATATGAAAGATGGACGGAGTCTTTCGCGGTCAAAAGTGAAGCCTATGCGGAAGTGCATAAAACATAAAGCGATTTGTGACAATAACTCGATCAATCCCAGCCCTTCTGGTCTCAGAAATAAAAAATAGATTTGCCTAAAATGCACATAATTGTTCCACTTTAATGAAATCCAACTAATTGCATCAAATCTTGACTTTGATCCAAGCGGCAACCTCCGGTGGTTAAAAGTGAAGCCTATGCAAAAGTGCATAAAACTGCAGTTCCCCCTTCATCCACTAGGGGCTGCAAAACAGAGCAAATCCCCACAGACTCCCATGTTAAAAAGACCAACTTCACAGCAGAAATAAACATGTTTACAGCCTGGTACAAAAATCCATTTTCTGTTTAATAAGTCAGGTTTACTTTCATGACAACTGTGGGGGGAGTGAATTTTTTTCTAACTCTCCCATTTAAAAGTAATTTAAACTGGAAATTCTGCATATTTAGGGGCGTGTCCTTTTGATTGACAGGTACCCGATCTCCAGCTTCAAGTCAGAAGAACGTAGAACAACCGTGGTTTTTAGATGGTTAGCAACGTGACTTAGCTTTAGCCCACTTACCTCCGTTAGCTGGTTAGCTTCTGTTAGCTCCAGGTTAGCTCAGTTAGCTCTTAGCTACAGAAAACTCAGAGTTCGCTTGATGTCAATCATCTACCATGACGCTCATAGCGCCCCTCTCAGCTCCACCTCTTTGCCCAAATTTGTATTTTCCGGGTGAGATGACACGCATGCCCCTACCAAGTTGGCAATGGTAGGAACCGCCCACCGAGCTTCAATTCAGCTCTTCAGAAACCTACAGGTGACGTCACGGAGGCTACGTCCATCTCTTTATATACAGTCTATGGTTTGGAAACCAGTACTAGTGGTAATGCTCCATTTTTTACAAACATCTAAGAAACACCAGAAGTAGAATAAAACCACAACTTTGTTGCTGTTCAACTTTTACTGCTTCTTCTTCAGCTGCTTTTTATTTCCTGGTTTCTGCATCATCTTCTTCCTGTTTTCCTTCTTCCGTAGTTTGTTCCTTTTCAGTGGTTGTGTGTAAACTTTACATCTCAACACTGCCCTCGCAATTCGTTGTGGTATGGCTCCGTTTGCTGTGTCAATGACAGACAGCTAAGCTCCTTTGCCACAGAACACATTACGTACTTACCAATGAAACTGTCCGTCTTGTGCGGTGAGCATAAATGTTTGCTTAAGAAGCTGAAAATTGAAGCCCCGACCCTCCATACTGTAGCTCCTCACATCTTTCTCTCATGGGCCCTGTCACTTAAAGCTAAAACTTCCCTTTCCTAGAGAAAAGGTTCTACTTTTCTTGTTGGGAACCAGTAATGTTGTGGTCATCGCTCCTGAACCAAAAGGAAATGGACTGTTTATCCAAAGAGGAAGTGATACAATATGATGAGTCAGCGGAAATTGTTTCAATGTTTACTGAAGACCGCATTTAGACTGCAGGTACAAATGGCTCAGATCTGACTTTTTTACCTTTATGTGACTCGTATCAAATTTTTATGACAGTCTGAACCCCACAAAACTATTTATTAATCCCATTTTGGTTGTAAATACAGTTGTGCTCATATGTCTTCATCCCCTTTCATTAAAGAAAAAGCTGAATTTACAACAGTCACTCAAATAACTGGAGACTTAAAAAGGAACAATAACTAAAAATTTTCAAAAACATAATTTAGTAATATAAGAGACTGTTTTTTCATTTAATTGAGTTGAAGAAAGAAAAAACAAACAAACAAACAAATTGGTCCTGGACAAATTAGAGACTTTTCTGTTGAACAGTGGGACAAAATACCTGTCAACAGGTGCAGAAGTCTGACTGAGAGGAACAGAAAACACCTGACTGGAGCAGAAACATTAAAGGATTGTTTAACTAAATATTACTTTATGAGTGATGTAATATGTAATTATCTTATTTGTTTGCTTTTAAAAAAAATATTTCTATTGAACCAGACTTAGAAAATAATGTAATGATTTTCATAAAATTTTTATTTATTATTACTTTAGTCAATTTCAGCTTATTTTACCAACAGCTGTTTTTTTCCTTCTTTAACGAAAGGGTATGAATAAATATGAGCACAACTGTATGAAACATGGCTGATCTTTCCAAGGCGACATCAGTCGGTAGGTCACGTCACGTTTAATTCGACTTGAATTGGAACAGAGGATGTCATAAGCGCCATTGTAAACAATGGACAGAGCTATTAGACCCACAGTGTGAACAATGTCAGTGTGAACAATTTTCCATGTTACAATTCCAGTTTGACTTGATTCAGTGACCAGTATCACATGTGTAGAATCACGTTAATTCAATTTCAACCACAAAAAAACACTTAAAACATCCAACATGCTCTGAATGAATAAAAGAAAAAATGGGGGAAAGAACCAGAGAAGACTGGCAACACAACTGGAAGAGGAATCACAAAACAACTGGTTTACAGAGATGGTGGGAATTCCCAAGCACACCATTAAATTGTTATTTATCCCTTGTAATTTAAGAGTAAATGCTGCAACCAGACTTCCATGTTGGAGGAAATGTGATCACGTATTTTGGATGCATCCAAAGACGAAACCGTTTTTGGACAGACATGAACTTGGAAAATTTCTTGGTGATAATTCAATATTTCAAGTCTCCATTTTTCACCTCTAGAATGTTTCAGATGGATGTGTTCAGGTGGAAGATAAATATTAGGCTAAAATCTGGCTTGAAAACACAAAAACAAGGAAAAGAAACCAGGCAGATCCACCAACTCTGGACTAATGGAGAACATGGATCAAAGCAGTTAGATAATTGATTACCCAATCGATGTATCAGCGTAGATTGAGTCATTGTTAAGCCCATATTTAACCTCTGTACAGCCTGAGGTTAAGGCAAGGCGGTGGTGGATGGGGGGGCTGGAAGAGGAACTCTGAATGTTGAACCTACATTCAAACTGAAGGTCTTTCTTTTACTTAAATCCAGTTTTTACTGAAGTCATCATTGTTTGATCATACGTGTAGACGGTACGTTGCCCTGAAGTGCCACGCTGTGTTCACGGAGGTCAGTATGGAAGTTACAATCTGTGTGTGTCAGTTTCACACAGAGTTGAAAAAAACCGTATGATCCATCATTGTTCCCTTCATTGTTTAGATCCGAGTCCCACCTCCTTTTGAGAGTGGCGTACAAGTCGGATGAATGCGACATGACCATTCAGACTAAAGTCACTTCGACACAGATCTGATACGTCTGATCGATCTAGAACCTTATATAAAAGTGGATTGGGTTGGATTTGGAACGACTCATTGTAAAACTAGTTAAAGTGACATGTTGGCAAATAAACCGGAATAGAGCCGCAGTGTGAACGTTATAGCTGTGACGACATGCTTTTGTCCCGATTCAATTCCAATTTTTTGGGTGCCGATTCAATTTAAATTGCGATTCTTATAATTCTTTGATATTGCTGATTTTTGTAGATTAAAAACAAAATAAATGTATGTAACTTACTTTTTTGCCTGTAATTTTTGTTTTATTTCAATGAGAAAAAAACAACCCAGTAGACAAACCATCATTCTGCTGCAATAACGCAATAAGTAAAAATACCAATAAAAACAACAAAATTGACAAAAATTTTATCATGGATTATTTTCATTTGTTTGGGGAAAAAAAAAAAAAGTTTTTTAAACAAAAAATTGATTTTTAAATTTCAATGCAAAAAAAATCCCGATTTTCGATTTTTTCGATTCGATTTTCCCACCCCTGGTGAACGTAGTGTAAAAGACTGAGGAATGAAATAACCCTTGTGGGTTTTTGTTGCTCTCTTCTTGTCTCATCATGACTACGGGGATTTGTTTTTTTGTGTGTTTCCAGGATCCAGGTGAATGATTTGATAGTGGAGGTGGACGGGACCAGCCTGGTCGGTGTAACCCAGAGCTTTGCTGCCTCTGTCCTCCGCAACACCTCAGGCACAGTCAGGTGTGTCTCACACACACACACGCCCGCGAACAAACCTGCCTTATCCCACGCTAATAATCTCTCATACGCTCAATTCACTTCACACTCCTCGTTTATCAGGCATGGTGGTTGCACACTGCTTTACATGTATGTATGGTGTGATTTATTTTAATTCTGAATGTTTTTTGTCTCTAACTCGTTCCAGGTTTGTGATTGGTCGGGAGAAGCCGGGGGAGCAGAGCGAAGTGGCTCAGCTGATCCAGCAGACTCTGGAGCAGGAGAAATGGCAGAGAGAGATGATGGAGCAGAGATACAAGCAGTACATGGACGAGGATGAGGAGGTACACGCTCACACACAGAAAACATACTTTTTTTTTTATTTAAAAAAAAAAAAAAGACCCCAGAGTCGAGTCAAACTAAATCTGCAGCTTCTCTTGTGCGTCTTTATGTAACTGGATTCAAATAATCTTTTCGTAACTAAGAGCAGTTTCAGCTGATATGGTTTCAGCTGCTTTTGTGAGCCACAGGAAACCACAAGTGTCTTTGTGTGTGTATGTTTTTGTGTGTGTGTGTGTGAGACAAAATGTCGTCTATGTGCAACCACTCAGCTGTCATTTCAAAGCTTGTCCAGTTTCTCCACCTTGTGGCCACAGAAAGGAACTAAAAGTCACTGTAATCACCAGGATGCTGTGTGACCATAAGAAACAATTAATGGTTGAAAATGTGATGAATTATTTTGGTGCTGCTCTCTCGTTTCCATTAGAATGAACTTATTTCACTAAAATAATTTCTCTCAATAATTAAAACATGGCTAGACAGTAAATAGGATAGTCCAATTTAATTAAAGAGATCACTGAATGGTGTAATTGCTCTGTGCTAAAGCGCCCAGCGAGAATCCCACGGCTGCTTGCTGTATGTCCCTGTTCTGTTTCTGGAAATACTGCGTTCACACATGTTGGATTGTTGAGGTGGTTTACTCTGATTTTTTATCAGACTTTGGTTCTTAACTGGTACGAGACCAAAATGAAGGAGCTGGAAAAAGAAAGCAGCAGGATTAGCTTTATTTTGATGCAGTCTTATTATAGTAAATGCACTTTCATTTCAAGCTTGTTTTTTCTGTCAAAGAATAAAAGTTTAAGCACAGCTGAGGATGTAATGGGGTGATAACAGTGTCATTTTTCATTTTATGCACTTTTTACATGCGGTGGAACATCCTGACATCCTGGAAAGACAGGGGAAATACAAGCTAATGTTAGGCTAATCTACTTTGTGATGGAGAAGAAAAGGAAGGTAAATGATAAGCAGATGGTTATCGATCATGTGGATCCTAGTAATAAAAGACAAACATTATCTAGTTTCAGAGGTTTGAGTCTTGCCACAGTAAATTTAGTTAATCCACCTCTAGCTCTTGTTTTACACCACATTTCAACATTTGTCTGAATAATTTGCCATGACACATATCCAAAATAAAATGATACCACATGATACAGCGTGAGAGATGGTTTTAAAGGTTTGCTATTGTTTAATAGCTTTTTATGTATCACTCTCTGCAGCTAATAATAAGTAAACACTAGCAGCTTGTTAGCTTAGCTTAGCTTAGCATAAACATAGGAAACATGGCAAATAGCTTTAATTGAAGGCAACAAATAGTGTAAGAAATGCTCACAAGGCTGCTTAGACAACCAGGTTTTTTTGTATGTTCAAACAAGAAGAACAAAAACAGATTGTTAGCTGCTAAGATGCCAGAAAGAACAATGTTAGCTTTTCCCTCTTCTCTGACATCTTATGCTAAGCAAAGCTAACCAGTTGCTAGCTAGCTGTGAAAACTACCTTTAGTTGTATCATATGTTTAAAATACAGCTTCAAGTTTAGTAAAGTCAAGCTCCTCTTTTACACAACTTTTTTTCTATTTGAGGATGAAAGTACACAAATTAAGTGATGCTACATAATAGAGTAACAGATGATTTTTAATAATTTATTAGCTTTTTATGTATCACTCCAAACAGGAACTTAATACTAGCTCAAAATAAAGACAAGAAACTGAAACAAAAAGGCAGCAAAAAGTGGAAGAAACACTTAATCAGCAATAATTAATTTCTTCTTTTGTTTTGTACAGTTTTAACAAGAACAAACACAGAGTTATTAGCTGTTGGGATGTTTAGACAGCATCATGCTAGCTTGTTTCAGCGAAGCTAACTAGCTGCTAGCTGTGAAAGTTTTACTTGCACAATATGAAATATGAATGTGAAAAAATACTAACAAGGATGTAATATCTGCAGTTTGGTAAAAAATATCTTATGAAACTTGTATACGATACATATTTAGGAGCAAGACTTTTAAATTGAGCAATAGTTTTCTGGGCTTTCTGGTCATTCATAGATATTTTTTTTAATATACTTTTTAGCACTTTTTCAGTCCAATCATTACCTGACCCTTTAGAAAAATCTTTTTTCTTATTTTGTTAAGTCACTTCACACTGACCTTTAAATCGTTCATGCATAAAAAGGGACACCAAACACAAGAGATGAACCAGTGTTGTGCACATGTAACGTGACTTCACAAAAAACTGTTTAAGATAGTTACATCAAGATGATTCACAAAGTGTCGTTAGCCAAAAACATGGTGTATTTCTGGATATTTCTTTAAAACAATTCAGAAAACTGGACAAGTGTGGGGAAAAAAAAGACCTGACAAGAACTTGAGAGATGCATCTGGACCTTCAGCTAATGCAAATACTGGTCACTGAAGACTCACCAGAAATGGCTTCAATGAAGGGCAGCTGTCAACAAACCATTGTTAAGGCAGGGAAACAGGGAATAAAGATGGAAGTATGCTGCATGACGCAAGAACTGAGCTTAACACTCTGTAACAACAGGTCTGATGGAGGGATGAATTCTCTGTGTAGGTTCATCTGGACAGACGGCAGAATAAAAGGAAGCAACACCCAAACAAGAGCTTTGGAAATCCTAAGTACTTCTACTGGACTGTACTGGGCTTCTTTTCTTAGAAGTCCAGTTACGCTCTGCTCAAGCACTTAGGGATTAACATGATCTGGATGACTTGGAATCTACAAAGTCCTTAGGAAAGTCCTTTAAGAAGCCTGGAAAACAATTTATTAGGAAATTAAAGGAAAGCTTCTGATTGAGTCAAATAAAGGTTTTCAGACCGAATATAGATACTTTTTGCTTGTTTTTGTTGGAGTTGTACAGTTGTGCTCATACTTATTCATACCCTTTCATTAAAGAAGGAAAAAACAGCTGCCTGTAAAATAAGCTGAAATTGACTAAAGTAATAATAAATAAAATTTTTATGAAAATCATTACATTATTTTCTAATTCTGGTTCAATAGAAATATTTTTTTAAAAAAGCAAACAAATAAGATAATTTATTACATATTACATCACTCATAAAGTAATATTTAGTTGAACAATCCTTTAATGTTTCCCCTACAGTCAGGTGTTTTCTGTTCCTCTCAGTCAGACTTCTGCACCTGTTGACAGGTATTTTGTCCCACTGTTCAATAGAAAAGTGCTCTAATTTGTCCAGGAACAATTAGTTTGTTTGGTGTTTTTTTTTCTTTCTTCAACTCAATTAAATGAAAAAACAGTGTCTTATATTACTAAACTATATTTTTACAAATTTTTAGTTATTGTGCCTTCTTTAAGTCTCCAGTTATTTGAGTGGTTGTTGTAAATTCAGCCTTTTCTTTAATGAAAGGGGATGAATACATATGAGCACAACTGTACATCCAGATTTTTTTCTACATGTATAAATATATATCACAGCATCTATTTTAAATCTTCCTGGAAGGATGCAATAAAATGTGTCTTGTTTATACTACTGTATAAATTATCTTAATTACCTTTCAGACTGGCGAATATGCAACAGATGAGGAGGAGGAGATGAGCCCAATGTTTCCAAACTCCATCGAGGTTTTTGACCTTGCAGAGAACCAGGACATGCTGTCCCCTGTGGAACTGGACCCTGAGAAACTGGCCCACAAATACAAGGAGGTTAATCACCGTCATAGTTCATCCATTTTCCACTTTTAATTTTTCTAATCCCCAAAATATTTCAGATTGTTTTCAACTGTGTGCTTTTGTAGCTCCAGATTAAACACGCTGTAACCCAGGCAGAGATCCAGCTACTGAAGAGGAAGGTGAGCGCACCAAACATTCGCTTCTCTTTTGCTTGCAGAAGTGAGAATCTCTGTAGTGTTGCAGACAAGATTATGTGCATAAACCCAGTTGTAATTCCTCTTGCTGTTCTCCATGATGATTAAATACTGATTCTGCCTCCCACGTCCCACCTCCTCCCTCCCACGCTGACCCCTTCGCCTCCAGCTTGCTCATGCGGAGCAGGATAAGTTGCGTTGGCGGATGGAGCGTGCTCAGTTGGAGCAAAACATCCGAGACAGCAAAGAGAGGATGGAGAAACTGGAGGGCTACTGGATGGAGGCACAGTCCCTATGTAAGGTAATTCCTGTGAGACTGAACGTTACAAACCAGGAGGCACGTCAAAGGATGAAGTTATATTCTCACATCATCCAATTCATATGTTTTCATCTCAAAACTCATTTAGTGACACTAAGTGTGTGTTTTCAGGCCGTGGATGAACACCTGAAGGAAACCCAGGCTCAGTACCAAACCCTAGAGAGGAAATACAGCAAAGCCAAGAGAATGATTAAAGAATACCAGCAAAAGTAAGGAAATGCTACCCTTAAATCAGATCAAAGAATTTACAAATCACAACAGGGGGGAAAAAAACTAACTCATTTGGTCCTCACTGGGCCTTAAAATGACATAAATGCAACCTGAGGTGAGCAACACATGACATGTTAATTAGCTAATCTAAACCAAAAGTCATTAAAACGCCTCGATTCTTTTCTTTTTCAGCCATTCTGTCGTAGATTTGCTGTTTTGCTGGGATCATTATGTTTGATGACGCAGTTTTAGCTGCCAGACAGATGGCCTCACATTTAATTCTGGACTAGTTTGTTACAAAGAGGAGTTCATAATCACTCAAGCAGGATCGTCGCATTTGCCGACGACAGAACCTGATTGGTGTGGAACCAGATTTGTTTCAGAATCTCCAAGCAAAACTTTTTAAAACTCAAACAACAATTAAACCCAAAACTTTCTCAAACTTAAAGGCAGAGTATGTAAGATTTCAAGGCGATTCTTTCCACCACCAGGTGGCAAACACCAGGTCGTGAGCAAAACCAGAAAAATTGCTACCTCCACAAACGACCACAGGTTGGCAGTAATGAGCAAAACTCACCCCTCACCCCTCCTCCTTGCCAGCTGCAATGAGGGCAGGAATCTCTTGTGAGCTGTAGCTCAGAGCCGCTCTGCAATAAATGGGTTTATACTCCCCCTACTGGTGGAAAAAAAGTACCTTTTTTTTCTTTTACTGGTCAGAAAACATTCAAGAAGGGTCTTTGTCATTAATTAAACTTGTAATTTAATAACTCATCAAATATAGACAGACTGGAACCTAGATGTTTAAAAAAAACTAATTATGATTGAGGTTTTTTTTTTTTAGTTAATTTATTTTGAAAATATTGAAAATCTTACATACTCTACCTTTAAGTAAAATAAATTATCTGAAAATAAAAAATGATCAATCTTGAAAACTAATAGGCTTTTATTTGGTTAAATAGAGTAGTTTTGTTTGCAGTTTTCTCTTCCTCTTTCTCTCTTCTCGCTATTTTGGTTGTGCTTCACAGTCTTTGGTTTTGATTCATGATTGTTAGGTTTAATTTCTGACACAAAACTTTCATGGGCGGGCTCTTTTCAAGGGCGCATTCCGATTGGCTGGTGAGTTTTGGAGTGACACAACTGTAGCCTAGATGTTGTTTAAACCCTTGTACATCTATGCCCAATGTGTATGCCAAGTTCAGCTTTGAGTTACGTTTACAACCATGTCTGTTTTATCACTAAGTGTTTTAACTACTGTGTGCTGAAAAGTAAAAGTGGCAGAGTTCATGAGGATTCAGAAGTAACAGTTAACTCATCTTTTAATGGTTTTAAGGATGTTTACCTTGTTATGGTTAAGCAGGATAGATTAATGCTGATGATTAAAGAAAATGACCAGTAAACAATGACAATTCCACAGTTTTAAATTCTTTGTCAGAGAATCACAAGTAGTTTTCATTTTCAACTCCTTAAACTTCCTAAGAAAGTGTTTGTACATCTCATTGGGCTACAGCTGTGTCACTCCATAACTGACCAACCAATCGGAATGCGCCTCAGAAAGAGCCCGCCCATTAAAGGTATGTGTCAGAAATTAAACAATCGTGAAACAAAACCAAAGACTGTGAAGTGCAACCAAAATAGCTAGAAGCGAGAAAGAGGAAGAGGAAACTACAAACAAAACTACTCAATTTAACCAAATAAAAGCCTCATAGTTTTCATGATGATTGATAGTCTTTGATTTTGAGATAATTTATTTTACTTAAGTTTTAGAAATTTTTGGTTTTAGTTATTTTTTGTCGAGTTTTAAAAAGTTTTGCTTGGAGATTCTGAAACAAATCCGATTCCATAGATTTGTGGTTATCAACATACTTAGTGGTGTTTTGTGTAAGATCTGGGCCACAACACCTCCAAAACTGAAGTGGATGACTTCCACTTGGCTCAAGTCAAACCACACACTCCTGACCACATGCATGACTCCTGGGAATCATGCATGTAAAAAGAACCGTGACTTCTCCATCTAATAAAACTGAAGTTGTACAAACAACCTCTGAAGCTACTTAAAAAGAACTTAAAAAGAAGCAGCATCATCTCTCCAGACTTTACCAGTACAGCGGAGTGGTATGCCAGCTGCACAGCCACAGAACCTCAAAGCTTCCATCATGTGGTGGAGGCGGCTGAATGCTTCATCCAGCTGGAGCTTCTAAACAAACTCCACCAGATAGCCCAGAGTGCCCACTGATACATCAGTCATACCAACCACGCCATGTTTGAGTTTTTAGTATCTGGAACTGCCCTGTTCACATTTCTGCCTGCCCCCCATGTATCCATTCCTACATCTGGCCTTGGTGGATATCCCAGTGTGATAGTATGTGGAAGCTCAGCAGTTTGGCTTCAAGCTCTTTTCTGTTTATAGTGCACAGTTTTTTTTTGTTTTTTTTTTTCTTTTAATTCTTTTACTGTGTATTTTATTTTATTGAGGTTAATAAATCCAACATCCCCACTTTGTTCTAGTCTGTCTAAAGCAGTGGTTTAAGGCCTTTTTTCAGTGGTTTACACTGCCTCGTTCTGAAACCATGCTTGGCTTTATGCTTTTATTCGTTAGCTTCTCGCCACTCTGGCCGAGTTATTTCCCATCTTTTCATAAAACCAGATATCCACTATTCTTCTTTAAAAGGAAATAATTAGTTGGCACTGTGACCCCAGATCTGCGTCACCTAAAGACACTGTACAGACACATCTGTTCAAGCCAATTCATGATAAATAGCCGAGTTAATGAAATCCAACTAATTGCATCAAATCTTGACTTTGATCCAAACCCCTATCCTGATCTGCACAAGGCGACAGGCAACACGTAACATGCTAACGGAGGCCTGGAGAGTCTGAGATGTAGCTCAGACACACGCAACAACCTCTCCAAACGAGAGGGTCTTGGCTGCAGACTGGAGAATAAGGCGGGGCTGGATGTCCAACCGAGCCCCCTCAACATTTTGACTGGTGGCCATTGCTAACCCTAACCCCTAACACCCATTGCCCGTCTAACCACACCCATTTAACATCCAACCCCGCCCAGTATCCAGCCGCGCCCCATTCTCCAGGCTGGGTTATTGCCCCAAAGTGCTGCTGGTATGGAGGAGCCCATACTGATGAAGCCCAGTTAAAGCCATTTAATCAGTTGAAACTTTAACTCCCATTTTGAAATCATGAAAAGCTAAATTTGCTTTTCATTAATATTATTATATGAACATATTTAATATCAAAATAACTGCATAATATGTCCAGTTCCAGTTAATCTGAGGCTACTTTGTTTTAAATGCTCATAAAGATCAAATGATTGTGTTGTTTTCTTACAAATAGCCTTTTTCTTAGGATTTTTTTAAATTATTGTTTTTTAACAATAAATAAACGTGTTTATGTGTAATTTGTAGGGAGATCGAGTTCTTGAAGAAGGAGACGGCTCAGCGGCGTGCACAAGAGGAGAGCGAAGCGACACACAAAGAGGAGACAGACAACCTGCAGGAGAAGGTGAGGCATTTATCCATCTTCACCACGCTGGTGATGACATAACATCCTGTTGGGATGAAGCCAGACTGTCTGTTCTCACACCAGACAGTCTGGCTTCTGAAGCAGGAAAACACAGGTGTCACTAACATGAACAACCGCATTTCATCCAGGTGATCTTCTGCCTTTTACCGGGTCCAGACCTGTTAATCCACAGAAAAAACTCATCCATCCTTGTTACGGGAAAGATTGATTTCTCAGCTGAATAATTAATTAGTCAAAGCCAGGAAAGAATTAATCGGTCAGTAGAAAGTCTAGCTGATGTCCAGCTTTGGGTACGTTTTTCTCAGGTTGCCTGTCAGTCATGCAAAAGATCTGAAAAGATCTCCAAGTTATTGAAGAATATTAAGAAAAATGTGTGACTGCTGGATTAACTCATGGGACTGAATAACCTAAAATAATTGGGAACAGGAGCAAAAGGATTGATACAGAAAGAAGTTTCCCAGTTCATCAGAACGTTCAGGTGACTCCTGCCAGCATGCTGCCACCAGTACCAGGTTGGACCCCCTTTTCCCTTCAGAACTGCATTCATTCTTGGTGTCACCGATCCAACAAGGTGTTGGAAACATTCCTCAGAGATTTTCTCCATGTTGACATGAAGCATCACAGTTTCTGCACATCATGATGAGAATCTCCCGTTCCACCACGTCCCAAAGCTGCTCTGCTGGATGTAGATCTGGTGACTGTGGAGGCCGTTGGAGGACAGTGAACTCATCGTCATGGTGGAGATGATGTGAGCTTTGTGACATGGTGCATCATCCTGCTGGAAGTTTCCATCAGAAGATGCTACACTGTGCTCAGGAAGGGATGGACATGGTCAGCTGCAATTACAGTGGTGGTTAAACCATGTCATACTGGTACTAAGGGGACCAAAGTGGGACAAGAAAACCTCCCCCCACCATTCCAGCAGCAGCAGCCTGAAGCGTTGATCCTGACGGCAGGATGGATCCATGTTGTCATGATGTTTCCAGCAGATTCTGATCCTACCATGTGAATGTGGAGCTGAACTGGAGACTCATCAGACCAGTTTCTCCATCTTCTATTGTCCAGTTCTGGTGAGTCTGTGTGAATTGTAGCCTCAGTTTCATGTTCTTACTGACAGGAGGGAACCCGCTGTGGTCTTCTGCTGCTGGAGACCATCTGCTTCCAGGCTGGACGGGTTGGGTGCTCAGAGATGATGTTCTGCATGTCTTGGTGGGAACCAGTGCTTACTGGACTTCCTGTTGTCTTTCCATCATCTCCAACCAGTCTGTCCATTCTCCTCTGACCTCTGATATTAAAACACTTTTTGTCAGATTGTCTCAGCCATGGTCCTGTGATGGACTGGACACCTGTCCAGGTGTACCTGCCTCTCTCTCACACAGTCAATCTGCTGGGATAGACTCCAGCTTCCCATGACCCTGAACTGGACTAAGCGGTTAGGAAAATGGATGGACCTCTCAGCCAGGTCTAAATGCATCGAGTTGCTGTCATGGGATCATTGATTCACTATTTTTCTTAACAAGTGACTGAACAGGTGTATCTATCAGACTATCTAGTGAGTGTAGCTGCTGCTGGGTCCTGAAATCACCTTTTGCAGCAGATTTTTAGGATGAAACACATTGTGCCCGCTGTGAAGCAAAGTGGTGGAAATATGATTATTTGGTGCATCTTTTGTACTTCCGTATGTGGACAGCTCACCGTCCATGACTCGACAATGAAAACAAAGAGTGAAAGGTCACCTTCTGCTGATTTTATTCTGAAGGACTGATTTATGTTCATTAGTTTCCTTCATGTTTCCAAGCGTTTATGTTTTACGCCTCACTAACTCAGTGCCGTAGAAAGGGTTTACATAATCCATGATTTTCTTTCCACAGATTACAGACTTGGAGACCAAAGTGGATGCCTTGAAGACCCCTCAACCATCCTAGACTGCTGCTACTTCCTACCTCCAGTCTGCGACTGGAAGAGGAGGTGCGCCGCCTTCATTCCGACCAGGGCTGTATTATATTCCTATCAACCATTCACTGCACGGACAGGCAGCAGAGGGGAAAGAGAACAACAAGGAGGTTGGCATACGAAGATAAAAAAAAAAGCCAGTGGTTTAAGCCCTCCAACAGTGAATGACCAACCCCGAGATGCTCCATCTGCAATATCCAGAATCCTCCTTTTGTGTCTTCCTGTCAACCAGCTTGGCAATCAATACAGTAACCACAATCAGCAAGAGTTTTCTTCTCTGCTGATCAGCAGTATTGTTCCAGGCTCTGTGTGATTCCGATTTATTTCACAAAAAGCGCTTTTAATAACCAGGCTCGTCACAAAGTGCTTTATAGAGAGACAGAGGGCATGAACACAGAGCAAACGGAGGAAGGACCAGTCGTCGTTGCTCTGTTTGGACGCAGTGCTCACTAAACAGTGTCTGTTTTGGGGGTGTTGGGATTGGAGAGTAGTCAGGATCCTGATGAAGAGGAGTTTTATTTGTTTTTTGTTCTGTTGTATTGATCATGTGGACGGTCGCCTCATGAAGAGGAACCCTTGACAGCAACACCCAACAGAACTGGGAAAAGGAAACAGCCACCACACCACCAGTAGTTATGTAATAAAAACTTTGAAACAAAGACAAAAAAATTCTTGATCAAAACCTGTGAAACTGCAGAGAGCCCCCCCCACCCCCCCAGAAACCCCAGTCTGTGGTTTCGCTTTCTCCAGCGCGAGTCATGACGCAGCAATCAGGCAGAAGCGAGCTTTTTCAGGTCTGAACTGGTGAGGCGTAACGTTTGTATATACAGTAGTTTCTACGTTTATTTAAAACTGTTCAAGCAGTTTTAGTGGATCCTGTCTGACAATAAGGTGAGTGGACGACGACGCCTCACTGCGGAGGGAATGGTTCGGTTTTCCTCAGTCTGTTTCATCTCTTTTTCTATCTACATCAATGGCAAACAGGGTGTGAATAGTCTATTCTGTGCTTATACAGCTTCAAATGGTATATATAGGTGTTTACTACAGTATCTGTGGGTTTACATGCACATCAACCTCCAGCTATCCATCCTGTTCCTGTAATATAATCTTAAACTGGTGCAGGGATAGACTGCTTTCAGGTTTTAGAAACGTATTAGCTTAATTAAGCACGTTCGAATGCCCAGCCTAAGTTTTATTAGTAAGCAGAGAATATTCAGTTGATTTCTACATTTAGAAAAAACAAACTTCTCTACAAATAGACATGGACGAGCTTCTCCATGTCCAGAAGGGCGCTTACATCTAGTTTTCAAAAATCATGATTATATATGAAACAATTAGTCAAAATGCAAAATTACCTAAATAAATGACAGGCAGTAATAATTTAGTTGTCATAATTAAACTGTATGATGAAATGTAATGTTAATATGTAATTTATGCTTTGTTAAAAGGAATGAAAGGTTGGTGAGTGATTATAAAATGTATCCCTCAAAAAGCCTTAACAATTATATTTTTTATATGCAGCCCCTCCTGAACATTAAATGCAAAAATCATTCATTTCCATTTTTATTTATTTATTTTTTTCTAGCACCATTCATATTTTGGACATGTAATTGTGACTAGCAAAAAGTAATAAGTGCTTGAATTTTCTAAATTCATAAACAGATTTTAAAGTGGGGTTGTGTGTTATTTTATGACTACTAGTCTCTAGTTCACGCCACACAGAGTATTCTCAATCAGGAGAACAAGATCCAAAAATCTGCAATGAGCTTTGGGTTTTTTGCTCAACCAGCTATGACTTTGCAAGATCTAAGTTGTAGTCTGAGAAAATGTTCCCTCATCTCCTTCATGTTTCATATCTGCTAGCTTCACTCCTTCCCTCTACAATCTGAGAGTGCTTTGCCTTCTCTCTTTTTATTAGTATACTAATTACAAGCATCACAAAACCCCATTAAAAACAAAGAAAAGCAAAGATCTCTAAAAACATGTACTTCACTGGCTAGTTATAACTGACTACTACTAGCTAACTGTGGTTAGCTGGTTAGCCTGGAGGGCCCCACAATTCCATAAAAAAACAATAATTTTGCTTTTAAGAAATTAATTTCACCTCTAAATGTATTTTGATATGTAATACCTATTGCATACTTAATGTAATAATTATGTAATACATATTACATACATATTCCCATACCTACTAGCTCCAATGAGGCTAGCATGAGGCTAGCCATCTTAAAGTTACTGGCAGCTAACAGTTAACTGGATTTAGCTTGCTAGCCTGTAGGCTCATGCAGTTTCAAGACAAATTAAGAAAAAGGAGTATCCCTTTAGCCAGATTTATTTAATTTATTTTGATAATAATAAATAAATAATAATAAAAAAAATAATTTTGTTTCTTACGCATCATTATAATTTAGTGGTTGTTGGGCTAACTCATGAAAACTTACCGCTAACGGCTAACTGAGGTTAGCTCCATTAGCATTTAGATTGTGCCTGTAGCTATTCACATTTTCTAAATTAACCTTTGTCCTCTGAGAAGTATAAACTACAGCTGTTTTCATGAAATTAACTTGTACTTTAATCTGTTTTTTTTTTTTGTTTTTTTTTGTCATCTTATACTGAATGTTCTTTATGCTAATGTAACAGGATAGTTTAGCTTGGTTGTAGAAACCTTTTCACTCTGAAATTGTGTGCATGTAAACACACTCCACATCTCTTGCGTTATAGAAAAATAGAAGGTCCCTGTGCCAGTATTATTGCAACATGAGCTTAAGTTAGTGATACACACCTTTTTAATGTGCTACAAACACATAGGTGTTGCTTAAATGTCAGATGACTTTCAGGAATATGCTGGAGTGTATCAAGCTTATCCATATGGTCGTTTGTTCAAGACTAATTATCATATATCTTCAGATAAATGCAATAAGTTGCTCGCAGTTTTTTGTTTTTTAACCTTCAACTGGAAGAGTGTTTTGATTATCCGATAAAAGAAATGTGATTTGGTGAGAATAGACCAATTGGCTTTGTCCCACTGCTGTTACAGTACAGTCTATTATATGTTTATATGAATATATATCTAACTGTTCTGGTGTTAAAATGATCCAGCGTGATTTATTTATGTGGATGGCAAAACGGTGCTCAGAGACGGTTTTCACAAGCAAGGAACAAAAATCCTGAACAAGCAGACTGTGTTGCTGTTCCCACGACAGCAGGTCTTTTATTATGAGTTCATTTGTGATTATTAGGACAAGACAGCTTGCTGGCGAGCTCTGATTAGGTCACATTACTTGAAAATAGTATAAATACAGAACAATCCAAACATAGAAATCTAATTTGGCCTTTTTTTTAAACCATGATTGTCAGATTTTTTGTTATTTTGCTTGTTAATGTTATAAAAGAATGAAAGTATATTGTTTTTTTATGTTTTAAATCCCAAATACTTTTCACAAATTTGTTGTTTCATGAAAATGAAATGTTGCACTTATCAACTGCTCTGTATTTGCTCTAAAGATTTTCAGTGTTTTTGAGCTGAGACTAATCTCAAGCTGTATTATGAGTAAGTTTGTAGTATTTGTGTAATCGCAGTGACACTTTGGAGCAAAACAGTGTTGGGGAATACAGTCCAAAACAGGAATGTGAGGCTCATATGTCTGTTTAACACTGTTTGGGCTGAAGAGGAGAGCCTCTACACTTTTATTTACGATTATTTACAAAAAGTATTTGTTCAAAACGATAAAAGAATTTGCAGTATGTAGACATGTTGACATACTGGATGGGAACAAAGATCTTTAAGTTCTTTTTGTTTGTTGTTTTTTATAAATGGAATGAAAATCAGCCATAAAGCAACTCACTCTGAGTACTTTTAATTTCATGAGTATTTTTATTACCGCATCATCACCATGTAGAAGCGATGTGAGCTGTGCTTTAGCTGTTGTATCACCAAATTGATTCCTGGTCACTGTCGGTTTTTAATGTTGGAACGCAGTTAGTGATCAGTTCAATGCCTTTTTATTGATTAGTTAACTTGCTGCTTTTGCCTCTACAAAGCCTTTTACATGTGTTCTCATTGGAGCTGTCGGTTGTTTATTATCATGTCTGCCCGTTTGCTCACGTCTGTATAAAAGGAAAAATAAAATAAGGAATGATGAACGTTGTTGCTGGTGTTTTCGGAGTGTTTGCCAGTGATTACATTGTCTGTGGAAGGATCTTTTTTGTCCCACCAGGACCGACGTTTAAACCAATTCCAGCCTCCAGCAGCGTTACTGGAGCGGGTGACGGGCTTTAGTGTCCTGATAATGGTGCATACAGTTGTCCTCAGATGTAGTCATACCCTCCCATTACCCTTTCATGCATAGTAGCCATGGAGTGGACACCTATTTATAAGCTGTTTTCTTGCATATTCATGAATGAGGATTGTATTTTTGTAAATAAACCACTTCAGTGGATGTTGGCAAGTCGTCCAATACGTTTCCACACACTGAAGAATAAATATATAATATAATATAATTTAACATTATGTAATTACACAAGTTTGCCTTTGCAATAAATAGGAAAAGAAAATGATACAGCTAGATTTTATAGATTTATATATTATAATTATATATTATTTTAGAGAACACATTAAACTAAATCATAAATCATAAATTCTAAATATATCTAATAAACAAAAGTATCATTGCACATGTCTGTAGAGGTAAAATACTGTATTAAAAAAATGGTGCTTTTTTTTTTTTTAAATTCATGCACGAAAGGGTTAAAGAAGGAGAAAAACAGCTGCTTGGGAAATAAGCTGAAAATGACAAAAATAAAGAATTTTATGAAAATCATGACATTATTTTCTAATTCTGGTTCAATAGAAACATTTTTTTAAAGAAAACAAATATGATCAAATAATACGTTACATCACTCATGAACTTTTTTTTTTTTTTACTCATAAAGTAATATTTAGTTGAATAATCCTTTAATGTTTCCGCTCCAATCAGGTGTTTTCTGTTCCTCTCAGTCAGACTTCTGCACCTGTTGACAGGTATTTTGTCCCACTGTTCAACAGAAAAATGCTCTAATTTGTCCAGGAACAATTTGTTTTTTGTTTTTCCTTCAACTCAATTAAATGGAAAAAGTGTCTCGTATCACTTAATTATAATTTAGCAAATTTTAAGTTATTGTTCCTTGTATTTTAGTCTCCAGTTGTTTCAGTGACTGTTGTAAATTCAGCTTTTTCTTTAATGAAAAGAATGACTACATGTCAGGATGACTGGAAAGTTGAATTTAAAGGCAGCGTTCGCTACAAGAAAGGTGATTACTCAGCAGTCTGAGTAATCTGAAAACAAACTCACTGACCAGTTCAGGGTCTCGTTCCTGTAAGTTGTCAGTGTCATCCATTAAAATGTGGAAATGTGGCCCAGAACCAATTTCTATGTCGCCTCATGTAAAAGAATATCAATCAAGAACCTTCAGTCATTCCTACGCTGGTTAAGTAGCGTACAATCCCACAGTTGTGCAGACCATGAATGCAACACTTGGTTGCCTAGCAACATCAACCTCAGCGCGTGTTGTGTTTTGAAGTTGTAAGAGTAGCGCTAGCTAGCATGTCGCTCTCTGTCCCAAAACACGTGTGTAGCGGTGCTTAGAGATTATAACGTGAGGAGGCACCACATGGAGAAGTTTAGTTTGATTTGACCTTTTTATGTTTTATATTTTACTGCTATATAACCCACCACCACCATCAACACACCCCAACTCGAGGCTTCACTTCCTCCCATAATGAATGAACAAATGAGGAAATAGTCATGTGGTTTGCTGGATGAATAACTGGTTCTGTTCTTGTCTAATTGGACCAATCCATGTCTGTCAGCATGAACTAATAGAACATGTTGAACAAAAGATAAATAAATGTGATGATCTGTTTAATTCTCATGTTCTCCGTTTCCTATCTGAATACTTTGGATGTCTGCTGGATGTAGATCTGGTGACTGTGGAGGCCGTTGGAGGACAGTGAACTCATCGTCATGGTGGAGATGATGTGAGCTTTGTGACATGGTGCATCATCCTGCTGGAAGTTTCCATCAGAAGATGCTACACTGTGCTCAGAAAGGGATGGACATGGTCAGCAGGTGGGCTGTGGAGGTGAAACCAGACCAGTAACACATGGTATGTGTGAGATTTACAATAAATTTTACTGAAATCACAAAAATCATTTTAAACATATATGTGGGGGTTTTTTTAAATTTTTTTTAAGGAGGTTGAGTTATTGAGCTTGCCGACCACAGTATCACAAGATAAATGACCTTTAACACTTGGCTGTCTCTTGTGTCTTGTTCTCGTGAAGCAGAGGTGGGGAACCCTGGTCCTCGAGGGCCAGAATCCTGCAGGTTTTATATGTGTCCCTGCTCCAACACACCTGATTCAAATCAAATGCACATTGATTCATTCATATGAATCCGGTGTTTTGGAACAAGGAGACATCGAAACCTTTCAGGACGAAGGCCAAGGTTCCCCAAAGCTGTCATAAAGACCCCAACCCTAACCCACCGTTGTTTTTATGGAAGAATTCTTGTTATTTTAAGACCATCTTTGGTGCCACTACAGACACGAGACATTAAACATCTTTATGCTGTTAATCTGCACCACCTGGTTCTTGCTGTGCTGGTTGAGGATCAATAGCTTCCCCACCAGTTCAGGGGCCAAATTATTGGTTCCATTTTCAACTTTCTCAAGTGTAAGCATCCCTCCCACTCCTGCAGATGTTTAAGAGACCTCCAGAGGTGTCCTAGTGGTCGGGAGGTGTCTGTAGAGGACAGCACAGAGACGTGTGTGGACGTTTAGTTTGACAACAAGCAGCTGATCAGTCGGGTTCATTTGAACGGATATAATTATGTCATTTTAGAGCGGATGTCTCCACATTTTTGGCCGCGATATAATTGATTTCCAACACTCTTCTGCCGGACGCAGAAGAGACATGCAGACTGACACAGATGACAGAATCCCAAAGTTATTAGTTTTCATTTTGGCATTAATGATCAGGGGAAGGGGTGGGTGTGTGTGTGTGTGTGTTTTTAAACGTGAAACTGTTTAATTTTTTCATGTTAAGCACTTTGATATGCTTTTGTATGAAAAGTGCTGTACAAATAAAGTTTCATTTGATTTGACACAACAGTGTTTTTTATTTGTACAGGTCATATTTATTCATATCAAGTCCTGAAAATAAATACAAAAACATTTATTTGGAACATCTGGCAAAGTGACAAAGACCTGCTTCAGTCAAGTCCAGCTCTCCAGAAAAGGCTTTTGGACTTTTCTGGAAGTCGTGTTAAAAACGAACAACGTTGGTCTCTGCAGATGATGAGGAGCGACTTTCCTTCTGATCCAGAACCTTCCAGCTGACAAGGCATGGCTGTGTATTTGTGGCATGACCAGATATTAAAACACAAGGAAGCACTAATGATGGCACATCAACATAAATGGTTGCCCTTCATTAACGAGACGTTTCCGGTTAATTCCAGTTCAAACTAAACTGTTAGTACATTTGACAACAGTGTGGCGGCTACACGGACATGGCTAAAAAAAAAAAAAGGGGGGCGGAGTCTAACCTAAATGCTTTGCTCCCCCAACAGATTTATACAACACAGATTAAAAAAACAA
Organism: Telmatherina bonti; assembly: GCF_933228915.1. NCBI lineage: Eukaryota > Metazoa > Chordata > Actinopteri > Atheriniformes > Telmatherinidae > Telmatherina > Telmatherina bonti. The sequence goes on from NC_136612.1 coordinate 11,360,838, forward strand.
AAAAACAAAAACAGGTTTAGATCCACACAAACCTGGATTTTCACCAGGTCACTGAATGCAACACCAGCTGAGACGCGTCGAAGGCCTGTGTGTCGTGATTCCTGCAGAAGGCACTGGCGCTCTTGCAGTACAATCTCATATATACAAGTAGTACTTGGAGAAACGTACGTACAAACACAAAGACTAAACGATTTATTCCATGGAGATAAAAAGCAGAAGGATGCAGGTGGTGAGATGTTCGCTGCTGTAAGGACACAGATCAGAGACAAAGTGTGTGTTCAGCTGTGAAACCGTCACTGGAAAGGCGTAAAGTTCAGCGCGACTCAAACGCGTCCGTTTGAGCGGGAAAACCTTTCTGGATGTTTCTGTCAGCATAAAGGATGTTTTACTACATTTGTGGGGCTTTTCTGAGGAATCAGACAATAAGATTAGATTAGAAAATAAAATTAGATTCAGCACGCGGTTAGTTATGAAATCTTAGGTTCAGATGAAAACTGAGAAATTGTCCCCATAAATGTAGTAAGACGCGGATGTGTTTATGGATTTACTGATCCAGACCGGTTGCCGGGTAAGACTGGGGCGTGACGGTTAGAGCGAGATGGGAGGGAGCGGCTTTGTGTGGACATGGAGACGAACACGAGGCCGTTTCCTTCCGGTTCAGTCGTCCACACCGATGTTGCGGAACAGGTAAGACATGGACTCCCCGTTGTGGATGCGGCGGATGGCCTCCGACAGGATCATGCTGATGTCGACCGTTTTGATCTTTGGACACTGGAGCTTCTGGAGCTCATGAGGAATGGTGTTGGTCACCACCACCTGAGGAGAAGACACGGGGGGGGGGGGGGGGTGAGGAGGCGTAAAGGAGCGAGGAAGGAGGCGTTGCGGGGGAGTGATCACTCACCTCGTCGATGGCCGACTCCTCTATGAACCTGGGCGCCTCGGAGGAGAGGAGGCCGTGCGTTGCCATGACGAAGATCTTGTAGGCTCCTCTCTCCTTCAGCGTCTCTGCTGCCGCCACGAAGCTGTCCACGTCGTCGATGATGTCATCCTGCAGAACATGAAACCAGTTAAAGCTGCGCAACGCTGCAACTGGTTCTACTGGGTTCCCACATGTTCTGACCCAACTCCTCAGACGTCACAAGGTTGAAGAGAAGAGGAGGAAAGTGTGAAGACTGAAGCGGCCCGACGGGGCGGATTTATGACGGCACTCCTGCTATAGGCAAGGATGTGACGATATGCTTTTGTCCCGATTCGATTCCATTCGATTTTTGGGTGCCGATTTGATTTAAATTGCGATTCTCACAATTCTTTGATATTGCTGATTTTTGTAGATTAAAAACCAAAAAAATGTATAAAAGTTTTTTTTTTTGCTCATCATTTTTCTTGATTTCAATTATGAGTAAACAACACAGTAGCCAGACCATCGTTATGCTGCTACAAAACCCAAGAAGACGAGTAAAAAGATCAATAAAAATAATAAAAATGACAAAAATTCTATGATGGATTATTTTATTTATTTGAAAAAAAATCTTAATTTTAAAATTGTGAAACAAATAATACAGATTTTTCTATTTTTCTATTTGATTTTCCCACCCCTAACTATAGGAGCCGATTTCTTTAACTGCGTTCTCATACCTGGGCAGGTGACGTGTATAGGAGGAACTGGTTGGGTAGATGTTTGGCCCAGAAGAGCAAAAGGTTTTTGACCGCAGGGCACGATTAGACGCAAAGGAATAAAGATTGATAAATCTGAAATCAAGTATCTGAGTGGAAGTCAATCACGAAGAAGCGGCGCGTCAAACCACAATATCTCAGTAGCTTTGATTAGACTTCGCTCCTTCACCCACCGTCCTCTGGTTTGTGTTGAAACTGGTTTTAACTCAGGTGGACCAAACTAACTGGGAGGTTAAAATGACTAGATATCATGCCAGGCAGGTGGAAATGCTGTCAGTGCAGAAAAGTTGCAGGGTTTTTATTCTTCCTCCTGTTTTACTGCTGAAGCATCAGCGTTGTCTTTATGTGAAGCTCTGCAGGAGCTTCTGGTCTTCAAACAGCAGAAACCAGAGTCTTTCTGAACAGGAACAATCACATTTGTCAGGTTAAAGCAAACATCTGGAACAGATATGAAGGTTTGTGCCGTTTTTAATGCCTGGATGTGTTAGAGCTGGGCGATTGATCAGATTTAATCTTAATTACGATCTGGGTTTTCATCAATCATAAAAATAAAAGTGTGTGATTATTTTTCTCTCTGCAGTTTCCTCTCCTGCTGTCTTCAGCTGCTAATCGAGCGTCTCTGGCGTTGCAGCGCTGTGCTGTAAACTCCTCCCACAGCCGCTTTGCTTTCATTCAGACACTGTTGCCAACTTGGAGACTTTCTCACTAAATCTGGAGACTTTTTTTTGTTAAAAGCGACAAATCTAGCAGCTTTTACTGGAGTTATTAGAGACTTTTCTGGTGTTTTGGCGACTGACTTGAAGGCACATATTGTTCTGCAGTTACTGTAAGGAAGGAGCAGCGGGAGCCTCTCCCGTCCTAAAGCACTCCCAGGCGGCCAGTCTCAGTCGGCTCCGGCTGCAGGTCCATGTAGAATAACTGCAGTAGGTTGTGGAAGTTCACCTAAACATACTTTATACCATTGTCAGTGACAACTGGCTGCATTATTTAGCTATACGTAGTTCGGCGAGTTAAACGCTGTAATATCCCTCCGTTATGGGGCGTTACCATAGCAACGCGTTAACCAGCTGGTTCAGATCAGCCGTCTTTTAACAGGTGAACGAGAGAAACGCGCTGCAGCCTGACAGCGGTTGTTTGGCATAAAACGTACATCCCGGCCAACACAAAATAGTTCATATAATTTAGTATATTTAGCAAATGTTGCAAAAAATAAATACAAATTTGTTATAAAATATTTACTGTGTGGGACCATGGTATAAGAAAATTGAACAACTCGAAACCGTACATTACATGGTTATAATGCACGACACTGTGTCGAGAACACCACGATGCGCAGCGTTGTTTAATCTTTACTTGTATTTATTTATTTATTCAGTTGACATCAGTATTTGCACTTTGTCAAGACAAGCTTCATGTTGTTTGTTTGTTTTCTAAAATTTGTGGAATCCTAAAGACATTTTTTTTAAAAGCCACGGTTTAATGTTAAATAAATTCATGTTGTTAAAGATAAAAGGATAATCGTGTTAGATAATCAAGATCTTAATTTCAGACAAAATAATCCTGATTGTAATGTTTGCCATAATAGAGCAGCCCTAGGGTTTGTTTAAGTCCTCCCCAGTTTGGGCCGAAAGACAGTGGTTCAACTCACCACGATGATGGCGATGCGTCCTCCTACGTCTCCGACCACAGTGATGGGAGGCTTCTCTTTAGGGATCAACACTGGAAACAAATGACATGTCTGACATCAGTTGGAGATCCGCAGGCTGTAAAGCTCAACCTGAGGCGCTCTGCGTTGGGGCTTTACATGGTATCTCCATGCTGGGGTGAATGGCGCCGGTGGTCTTCACAGTGGGTGGGGAATGTCGGCCGTCCACCTGGTCCGACTCCGCATCCTGAGCTTCTCCGTGGATCACTGCGATGCCCAGACGGAGCCGCTCGGCGAACGACTGAGCCCTGCAGAGGGAGGAGACGATTCATCTGAAGCGTTGTCCTCATAAAGCACAAAAAGCAGGCAGATACGAACATTAAACATCGACCAAACATTAAAGGTTTAGGTAAAATGGGAGGGAACCAGTACAAGTTTAGAGTTAAACCATTAACACTGCGTCATACCAGAGAACTTTTGCATTATTTTATGGTAAAAACTTGGTTCAAAGCTTTTGTACCGCTTGTCTTCTGCCCCCTGGTGGAGACGTGTTGCACTACAACCACTCTGACAAACCATACAGTACCAAACAGTAAACACATGCTAATTATTTCTGTTTATTTCTTACATTCAAGATCTTTTTTATTGAGATTTTCTTTGGCAACAAGCATACACAAATAAAAAAAAAAAAGAAAAAAAAAGAAAAACTAAAACATTTACACCGGCCCACAGGAGGTAGGCAGATGCAGGAACCAAAGGTACAGCACAGTGAAGGGGAAGGAGTGAATGAGACCTAACAAAACAGCATACATTAAAAAAAAAAAAAAAAAAAAAAATAAAAAAAAAATCAACAAATAAAAAGAAAAAGAAGAAAATTAACATTTCTGTTTCTTATTTATTAAAAAGGCCTGATAATTCAGCTCATTACTGGGTGAGGATTTGCAGGGTTTACGTCTCATTTAAGGCCTGATTCCAGAGTCGTGGCTCTGAAACAGGATAAAGAAGTGAAAAAGATCTTTACCTTTTGGCAGAAGCTGGAGATTTGGCAACAATGACAGCATTTCTGTAGTCGGGGATCTGAGGGATCATCACAGGTTTGGATTAAATCAGGAATAGAAACTTCACACTGTTTATAACAAATGTCAAACAAGTCAAGATTTAGGTTTTCAATGCTTTTCTCTTCCCTTTTACATCTTTGTCATCAGGAGTAATCCTTATTAACAACACAGTTTAGGAGATAATGCAGGCTTGTTATGTAAATCAACACAGAAACGAATGATTTTGAGCAGAAATAAAACATTTTTTAACATATAAACGCAAATGGTTGTGATGACATCATCACAATCGTCTTAAATGAAAGGTCCCGTGTGTAAGAATTACTGACCTCTAGTGGCCAATATGGATATAGCAATTACTTTAAAATATCAACCACAGTTCTGAATGTACGGTGGCTCTTAGCGGCCAAAACTCTTCCATAAACATGTTTTCGTAAGTGAGAGGATCCACTGGCTTCAGTTGCAGAACGGGTAAATACTTCAACATTATGTACATGTCTTCCTTCTTCTTCTATGGTACTTTTAAGGCGCTACTGATCCCAAACAGCTTTAGCAGCTACAAACTTCACACAGATTCGTTTGTCCATTAAGAGACACCGTAGTAAAAATACTGCATGTGGATCCACTGCAAGCACACGTTGCTGGAAGAAAATTCAGAGTTTATCAGTGTGAACAGTAAATATTTTGTGTTTGAGGTCATTCAGGTGAATATATATACATATATATACATATACATACATATACATATATATCGGAAAGATTTACAAATCACACAACGTCCCAACAGAAATGTGGTTTTAAACCATTTTCACCGTCATCAAAATAAGCCAGAAACATGTTTTTAAAGGTCAGAAAATAAAACTACTTTAAAGTAGGATGCAAATCTTACTTTTTATTGCCTCAAACTAAACATTTACCAGAGTTAGAACAGTCCCACTTCACCACACACACACACCTTTAGATATCAACATTTTCCTCATTAAATTAAATGAAAAAGCTTTGATCAATCCACACACAAGGGATTTTACTAGTTCTGGTGTGTGTGATCTTTTGCTCTACGCACATCTGGAACAGATATGAAGGTTTGTGCCGTTTTTAATGCCTGGATGTGTTAGGTCTGGGCGATTAATCGGATTTAATCTCAATAACGATCTGGGTTTTCAACGATCATAAAAATAAAAGGGTGTGATTATTTTTCTCTCTGCAGTTTCCTCTCCTGCTGTCTTCAGCTGCTATTCGAGCGTCTCTGGCGTTGCAGCGCTGTGCTGTAAACTCCTCCCACAGCCGCTTTGCTTTCATTCAGACACTGTTGCCAACTTGGAGACTTTCTCGCTAAATCTGGAGACTTTTTTTGTTAAAAGCGACAAATCTAGCAGCTTTTACTGGACTTATTAGAGACTTTTCTGGTGTTTTGGCGACTGACTTGAAGACACATATTGTTCTGCAGTTACTGTAAGGAAGGAGCAGCGGGAGCCTCTCCCGTCCTAAAGCACTCCCAGGCGGCCAGTCTCAGTCGGCTCCGGCTGCAGGTCGATGTAGAATAACTGCAGTAGGTTGTGGAAGTTCACCTAAACATAGTTTACACCATTGTCAGTGACAACTGGCTGCATTATTTTCCTATACATAGTTCGGCGAGTTAAACGCTGTAATATCCCTCCGTTATGGGGCGTTACCATAGCAACGCGTTAACCAGCTGGTTCAGATCAGCCGTCTTTTAACAGGTGAACGAGAGAAACGCACTGCAGCCTGACAGCGGTTGTTTGGCATAAAACGTACATCCCGGCCAACACAAAATAGTTCGTATAATTTAGTATATTTAGCAAATGTTGCAAAAAATAAATACAAATTTGTTATAAAATATTTACTGTGTGGGACCATGGTATAAGAAGATTGAACAACTCGAAACTGTACATTACATGGTTATAATGCACGACACTGTGTCGAGAACACCACGATGCGCAGTGTTGTTTAATCTTTACTTGTATTTATTTATTCAGTTGACATCAGTATTTGCACTTTGTCAAGACAAGCTTCATGTTGTTTGTTTTCTAAAATTTGTGGAATCCTAAAGACATTTTTTTTTTAAAGCCACGGTTTAATGTTAAATAAATTCATGTTGTAAAGATAAAAGGATAATCGTGTTAAATAATCAAGATCTTCAGCTCTACAGCTACAGTCGTCCTCAGACGTTTTCATCCCTTTCCTTAAAGGCTGAATTTACAACAGTCACTCAAATAACTGGAGACTGAAAAATAAGGAACAATAACTAAGAATTTGCTCAATAATAATCAACTGATATAAGACACATTTTTTCCATTTAATTGAGTTGAAGAGGACAAAAAAAACCCAGTCCTGGACAAATTAGAGCACTTTTCTGTTGAACAGTGGGACAAAATGTGTCAACAGGTGCAGAAGTCTGAAGAGAAAACACCTGACTGGAGCGGAAACATTAACCTTCGACACACTGCCGGCACATTCGTGCACCCGACAGCAACACAGTGTACTTTTGGGGAACCTGCAGAGCCACATTTAGAAGACAACGATGTGTCTGAAGGGGAAATGTTTGAGTGATCATCGCTCTGTTCATCTGCGAGACTAATCGTTATGCGGACCACGTTAAAGACCCAAAGCGGGACGGTCGAGTCGTGTTGCTTGTGAAACAGGAAGGCATGAATTTTTTTCCTGTTTGTGAAAAATAATGCAGTTTTATAAGTAAAAAATGTCGTTTTTTTAATGCAGTGTGATGAAGGTTTGTTCAACATAATATTAAATTATGTTAAAACTGTCATAAACTATCATATTTGTTTACTTATTAAAAATTCTACTGAACCAGAATTAGAAAACAATTTAATGATTTTTATAAATGTTTTCTTTATTATCACTTTTTTTTAAAATTTCAGCTGATTTTCCAGGCAGCTTTTTTTCTCCTTTTTTTTTCTCCTACACTGTGTGTGTGTGTGTGTGTGTGTGTGTGTGTGTGTGTGTGTGTGTGCGTGTGTGTGTGCGTGTGTGTGTGTTTGCTACCTCCTCCTGGATGTACTGCAGCAGGAACGGAGACGCTCTCAGGTTGTCCACTGGGATGTTGAAGAAGCCTTGAATCTCTTTCTGATGGAGGTCCATGGTGATCAGGTGGGTGAGGCCTGCGTGCGCACACACACACACACACACACACACACACACACACACACACACACGTCAGCACGTCACACACATGTCCAGATATCTGCAGCGATCTTCTCCTACTGACCAGCTTTGCACATCATGGAAGCGATGAGCTTGGAGACGATGGAGCCCCTCTTCCTCATCTTACACTGCTTGCTGTAGGGGAAGTAGGGGAGGACGCCGGTGATGCTTCTGGCGCACGACGTCCTGCAGGCGTACACCATGATCAGCATCTCCATGATGGTGGTGTTCACGTCCCTGATGAGGTCGAAGGATGACGAGGAGAAGGTTTGTACTGAACATGACATCTGTGTGTGTGTGTGTGTGTGTGTGTGTGTGTGGACATTTAATTTATTTCTTACTTGGACACTGTCTGGATGACGAAGACATCTTTGCCTCGCACCGACTCCTGGATCTGAACCCGCGTTTCTACAGAAACATGACAGGAAGTTTAAAAAGTTCAATTAAAAGGTGAAAACGCAGACAGACGATCAGAGACACACGTCGCCTAACAAAGCCTGCAGACGCCCGTCAGCTCCACCCCCCTCCACCCCCCCGCTGTGGGAAAACACACAGCAGCATTCCTGAAATGAGCCTCCCACAGAAAAGAGACGAGAAAACAACCTCAGTCAAACATCCAGCAAAAACAAAACGAGGACAGGAAGCTCAACCAACGATCGACGAGCCGGGAGGCAAAATATTTTAAACATAAAACATACCCAGTCATAAGACATCTAACAAACACATTATAAATAAATTAAAAAAAGGGGGTAGGGGTGTTCTGCATGCTCATATTCCTCCATAAGATATCTAGATGAGAAGCCTTATTAGAAGGATGAGTGAGTTATATGTCAATATCTACGTACACCCACACATACATACATTCACATAGATCTACACACATACATATATACACACAACTGTATACACATCGAATTAATACAAGTCTGCATACAAATATATACACATATAACCCCTTTTATGTACATGTACAAGCACATATAAAAACATTTTCATTATAAACGCAACATTATTAACTGCTCATCCGTCCTGGATGTCCAACAGAGAACCCTGTCCAAAACCCAGATTATTAGTTCCCATTACACACATCTATATCGTTATATTCAAATATAGAAAATATAAACAAATCTCTGTAATTCTCTAACTTCTTACTTCACATTAGATGCTCCCGTGTGTCCTCGTACCGGCTCCCAGATAGTTTCACAGCTCAGTTTAGTGTCATTTAGTACATCAGCAGGAAGAGTCGTCGTCTTCCAACTGGAAAGTTGGGAGGTCGATTCCAGGCTTCCCCTGACTATGTGCCGAAGTGTCCTTGGGCAAGACACTAAAACCCACAGTTGCCTACGATGTGTCTATCGGGATATGAGTGTGTATGTAGGTAGCTTTGGATAAAAGCGTCTGCTAAATGACTGTAGAACAGAACAGAACAGAACAGAATATCGGTTGTCGCTGCAGCTCAGATTTTCACTTTAACCTCGACACGTCCAATCTGCCCAGTTAAAACTTTTTAACTTGGATCTCGTCTGATTGAATCGGTGTCGTTGCAAAGAGCTGCACCGGTTCAGCCTGTAGGTCAATATGCAACACACACACACACACACACACACACACACACACAACTAGCTGGAGCAGTTATTGTTACAGGAGAAGCGAAAGCATCATAAAAAGCGTGAAAACAAGTAGAAATATTAAACTCCAGGGCTGTGACGATATGCTTTGGTCCCAATCTGATTGCAATTTTTTGGGTTCTAATTCGATTTAAGTTGCGATTTTCACAACTCTTCGTCGTTGCTGATTTTTGTAGATTAAAAACAAACAAAAAAAAAAAATGTAAAAGACTTTTTTTTTTTTTTTTGCTTGACATCACAGCAGCTAGACCATCATTCTTCTGCTATGACGCCCAGGAAGACAAGTAAAAAGAGCAATAAAAATGACTATTTTATAATGGATTATTTTTATTTATTTGAAAAAAAAAAGTATTTTAAAATTGTGAAAAAATCCCGATTTTTGATTTTCCCACCTTTAATAAACTCCTCTGAGAAATCCACATTCATGCAGGTAATCATCCAAAATGATAAATTACTCTCCTTTAGCTCCAGTGTGTTTAGATTATATTTCTGTGTGTGTGTGTGTGTGTGTGTGTGTGTTACTTTTAAGTCCAGTCCCCAGCTGAACCAACACCCCCGTCATACAGAGTCTAAACATTCCTGGTGTGACTACAGCTTTGCTGCATCTGTTCATCGGCTGCATGAGTCTACATGTACAGGACCCAACTGTCCAGGTTATGCTCTTTGCTCTTATAGTTATGGGTAGTCTAGCCAACCATTACTTATGTAGCAATGGGGACGTTACCTGATGCCCTGAGAAGTACCTCGCTCTATTACTCTAATATATTAATGTATAAATATATGACAATATTGCCGTTTTTAACTTATTTCTCCTTTTTTCCCGCAGGTCTTCCTGAATAAGGGCAGTTGTACATGTTGATCTGTCTTTCCTGTCGTCTCCAGCCCAACATGTCGAGGCAGATGGCTGCCCTCCCTGAGCCGGGTTCTGCCGGAGGTTTTCTTCCTGTTCAAGGGGAGTTTTTTCCTTCCCACTGTCGCCGCATGCATGCAATCAGTTGGTTTCTATTATAGGATATGTATGAATTGGCTTGAAATGACGTGTATGTAAAGTGTCCTGTGACAACATTGTTGTGAAGTGGCGCTAAAAAAATAAAGCTGGATTAAATTGCAGCTTGACGACTGCGGGGGTCACTGAATCCCACCAGTAGTCACTGGCTTTGGGAGAAAAACGAGTGGAAATCTCCTGGATGGATGTTGGTCTCTACAGAGACCGAACAGAGACGTGGACATCTGCTTTGCTCTCATGTAGCTGCGACTTGTTTCTATGCGAGGATCATTTCTGATGTGAAGCCTGAAGACGGCGGATCGTTTATCAAAGTGGGATGTGGTGGTAAAACCCCAGTAATGACAAACCCACTGGTTATTCTGGTTCTGTACAGACAGGTTCAGAGTAGGAGTTGTAGTTTTATTTCAAGCCAGCAGTTTTTATTTCCTCCTAAAAATCCTGAATGTTTACATTTTTACGTGTCTGAGACGAAGTTAGACGTCCATTTTCCTTCTGTTTACTTCTTTTACCTGCATTCTTGTCGAACCTGTTGCTAAAGTTGACTTTACGACTCTTATTACAAATTTAAGACGCGTTTTGTTCTTCCATAAAAGTACTTTTTAACATTTTTCCACCCAAACTACCAACAGCAGTGTCCAGATTTCCCTCCAGGAATGAATAAAGTTGCCTTCTCATCTAATTTATTCCTTCCCAGAGGAAAGTCTGATCTAATTAAACCGGCTGTTGTTAATGATCCCAGCATTTCTCTGTTCCTGGATGAACACGTTAAATGACTTCCCAGCACGGACACTTTGTCTTAAAGGTGTAAAATATGACTATTTTATCGTTCATGTATCAGATAAAAGTGATAATGAAGCAGAAAATAAAAAGTTATTCCTGATGACAGATGGTCTTACCTCCGTTAGCTTCCTGGTACACCTGCACCTTGCCAAGCTCCACCCCCAGCCGCCTAAAAGAGAGAAAACGCTGTGAAGCTGCTGCACCGACTCACACGGTGAGTTGATTCCAGCTCAGAGAGGAATGCAAAGAGCAAACGGGGAGGAAATTAATTATTAATACCCAACATGCTGCAAGCTCCAACCCTCCAGGTCCTCTCTAAACACACGTCTGGGTTTCTATAGTCCAGTTGCAGAAGCGTCGTTTATATCGGTTTGTTTTCTTTACACATGATGAAACACAGAGGTGCAGAATTCCTCGTGCGAACAGATTACCGTTGTTATAAAGCAGCAGGAAAGGATCTACAGTTCACTCTGAGCTGCTGACAAACACTGTGGAAAACATCCTGGAAGCTAAAAACCCAACGGTCCGAACCAGACTGGAAACCAGTCAGCTCATCGTGATGGGTGGGCTTCAGAGCCCACTCATTAAACTTCATTTCTGGATGCTACCATTCAGAACAGGAACAACATTCTGGATACTACCATCCAGAACAGGAACAACATTCTGGATACTACCCATGCAGAACAGGAACAACATTCTGGATGCTACCATCCAGAACAGGAACAACATTCTGGATGCTAACATCCAGAACAGGAACAACATTCTGGATACTACCATCCAGAACAGGAACAACATTCTGGATACTACCCATCCAGAACAGGAACAACATTCTGGATGCTAACATCCAGAACAGGAACAACATTCTGGATGCTACCATCCAGAACAGGAACAACATTCTGGATACTACCCATCCAGAACAGGAACAACATTCTGGATACTACCCATCCGGAACAGGAACAACATTCTGGATGCTACCATCCAGAACAGGAACAACATTGTGGATGCTACCATCCAGAAAAGGAACAACATTGTGGATGCTACCATCCAGAACAGGAACAACATTGTGGATGCTAACATCCAGAACAGGAACAACATTGTGGATACTACCCATCCAGAACAGGAACGACATTGTGGATACTACCCATCCAGAACAGGAACGACATTGTGGATACTACCCATCCAGAACAGGAACGACATTGTGGATACTACCCATCCAGAACAGGAACAACATTCTGGATGCTAACATCCAGAACAGGAACAACATTCTGGATGCTACCATCCAGAACAGGAACAACATTCTGGATGCTACCCATCCAGAACAGGAACAACATTCTGGATACTACCCATCCAGAACAGGAACAACATTCTGGATGCTACCATTCAGAACAGGAACAACATTCTGGATGCTACCATCCAGAACAGGAACAACATTGTGGATGCTACCATCCAGAACAGGAACAACATTGTGGATGCTACCATCCAGAACAGGAACAACATTCTGGATACTACCCATCCAGAACAGGAACAACATTGTGGATGCTACCATCCAGAACAGGAACAACATTGTGGATGCTAACATCCAGAACAGGAACAACATTGTGGATGCTACCATCCAGAACAGGAACAACATTGTGGATGCTAACATCCAGAACAGGAACAACATTCTGGATACTAACATCCAGAACAGGAACAACATTCTGGATACTACCCATCCAGAACAGGAACAACATTCTGGATGCTACCATCCAGAACAGGAACAACATTCTGGATGCTACCATCCAGAAAAGGAACAACATTCTGGATACTACCCATCCAGAACAGGAACAACATTCTGGATACTACCCATCCAGAACAGGAACAACATTCTGGATGCTACCATCCAGAACAGGAACAACATTGTGGATGCTACCATCCAGAACAGGAACAACATTGTGGATGCTACCATCCAGAACAGGAACAACATTGTGGATGCTACCATCCAGAACAGGAACAACATTCTGGATACTACCCATCCAGAACAGGAACAACATTCTGGATGCTACCATCCAGAACAGGAACGACATTCTGGATGCTACCATCCAGAACAGGAACAACATTCTGGATACTACCCATCCAGAACAGGAACAACATTGTGGAAACTACCCATCCAGAACAGGAACAACATTCTGGATACTACCCATCCAGAACAGGAACAACATTCTGGATGCTACCATCCAGAACAGGAACAACATTCTGGATACTACCCATCCAGAACAGGAACAACATTGTGGATGCTACCATCCAGAACAGGAACAACATTGTGGATGCTACCATCCAGAACAGGAACAACATTGTGGATGCTAGCATCCAGAACAGGAACAACATTGTGGATGCTAGCATCCAGAACAGGAACAACATTGTGGATACTACCCATCCAGAACAGGAACAACATTGTGGATACTACCCATCCAGAACAGGAACAACATTGTGGATACTACCCATACAGAACAGGAACAACATTCTGGATACTACCCATCCAGAACAGGAACAACATTGTGGATGCTAACATCCAGAACAGGAACAACATTGTGGATACTACCCATCCAGAACAGGAACAACATTGTGGATACTACCCATCCAGAACAGGAACAACATTGTGGATACTACCCATCCAGAACAGGAACAACATTGTGGATACTACCCATCCAGAACAGGAACAACATTGTGGATACTACCCATCCAGAACAGGAACAACATTGTGGATACTACCCATCCAGAACAGGAACAACATTGCGGATACTACCATCCAGAACAGGAACAACATTGCGGATACTACCATCCAGAACAGGAACAACATTGCGGATACTACCCAACCAGAACAGGAACAACATTGTGGATACTACCCATCCAGAACAGGAACAACATTGTGGATACTACCCATCCAGAACAGGAACAACATTGTGGATACTACCCATCCAGAACAGGAACAACATTGTGGCTACTACCCATCCAGAACAGGAACAACATTGTGGATACTACCCATCCAGAACAGGAACAACATTCTGGATACTACCCATCCAGAACAGGAACAACAATCTGGATGCTACCCATCCAGAACAGGAACAACATTGTGGATGCTACCATCCAGAACAGGAACAACATTGCGGATACTACCCATCCAGAACAGGAACAACATTGCGGATACTACCCATCCAGAACAGGAACAACATTGTGGATGCTACCATCCAGAACAGGAACAACATTGTGGATGCTACCCATCCAGAACAGGAACAACATTGTGGATACTACCCATCCAGAACAGGAACAATATTCTGGACGCTACCATCCAGAACAGGAACAACATTCTGGACGCTACCATCCAGAACAGGAACAACATTGTGGATGCTAACATCCAGAACAGGAAAAACATTGTGGATACTACCCATCCAGAACAGGAACAACATTGTGGATACTACCCATCCAGAACAGGAACAACATTGTGGATACTACCCATCCAGAACAGGAACAACATTGTGGATACTACCCATCCAGAACAGGAACAACATTGTGGATACTACCCATCCAGAACAGGAACAACATTCTGGATACTACCCATCCAGAACAGGAACAACATTCTGGATGCTACCATCCAGAACAGGAACAACATTCGGGATGCTACCATCCAGAACAGGAACAACATTCTGGATGCCACCATCCAGAACAGGAACAACATTCTGGATGCTACCATCCAGAACAGGAACAACATTCTGGATACTACCCATCCAGAACAGGAACAACATTGTGGATGCTACCATCCAGAACAGGAACAACATTGTGGATGCTAACATCCAGAACAGGAACAACATTGTGGATGCTAACATCCAGAACAGGAACAACATTGTGGATACTACCCATCCAGAACAGGAACAACATTGTGGATACTACCCATCCAGAACAGGAACAACATTCTGGATGCTACCATCCAGAACAGGAACAACATTCTGGATGCTATCATCCAGAACAGGAACAACATTGTGGATGCTAACATCCAGAACAGGAACAACATTGTGGATACTACCCATCCAGAACAGGAACAACATTGTGGATACTACCCATCCAGAACAGGAACAACATTGTGGATACTACCCATCCAGAACAGGAACAACATTGTGGATACTACCCATCCAGAACAGGAACAACATTGTGGATACTACCCATCCAGAACAGGAACAACATTGTGGATACTACCCATCCAGAACAGGAACAACATTGTGGATACTACCCATCCAGAACAGGAACAACATTGTGGATACTACCCATCCAGAACAGGAACAACATTGTGGATACTACCCATCCAGAACAGGAACAACATTGTGGATACTACCCATCCAGAACAGGAACAACATTGTGGATACTACCCATCCAGAACAGGAACAACATTGTGGATACTACCCATCCAGAACAGGAACAACATTCTGGATACTACCATCCAGACCAGGAATAACATTCTGGATACTACCCATCCAGAACAGGAACAACATTCTGGATACTACCCATCCAGAACAGGAACAACATTCTGGATACTACCATCCAGAACAGGAACAACATTCTGGATGCTACCATCCAGAACAGGAACAACATTCTGGATACTACCCATCCAGGACAGGAACAACATTCTGGATGCTACCATCCAGAACAGGAACAACATTGTGGATGCTAACATCCAGAACAGGAACAACATTGTGGATACTACCCATCCAGAACAGGAACAACATTGTGGATACTACCCATCCAGAACAGGAACAACATTCTGGATACTACCCATCCAGAACAGGAACAACATTCTGGATGCTACCCATCCAGAACAGGAACAACATTGTGGATACTACCCATCCAGAACAGGAACAACATTGTGGATACTACCCATCCAGAACAGGAACAACATTGTGGATGCTACCATCCAGAACAGGAACAACATTGTGGATGCTACCCATCCAGAACAGGAACAACATTGTGGATGCTACCCATCCAGAACAGGAACGACATTGTGGATACTACCCATCCAGAACAGGAACGACATTGTGGATACTACCCATCCAGAACAGGAACAACATTGTGGATACTACCCATCCAGAACAGGAACAACATTCTGGATGCTAACATCCAGAACAGGAACAACATTCTGGATGCTACCATCCAGAACAGGAACAACATTCTGGATACTACCCATCCAGAACAGGAACAACATTCTGGATACTACCCATCCAGAACAGGAACAACATTCTGGATGCTACCATTCAGAACAGGAACAACATTCTGGATGCTACCATCCAGAACAGGAACAACATTCTGGATGCTACCATCCAGAACAGGAACAACATTCTGGATGCTACCATCCAGAACAGGAACAACATTCTGGATACTACCCATCCAGAACAGGAACAACATTCTGGATGCTACCATCCAGAACAGGAACAACATTGTGGATGCTACCATCCAGAACAGGAACAACATTGTGGATGCTAACATCCAGAACAGGAACAACATTGTGGATGCTACCATCCAGAACAGGAACAACATTGTGGATGCTAACATCCAGAACAGGAACAACATTCTGGATACTACCCATCCAGAACAGGAACAACATTCTGGATGCTACCATCCAGAACAGGAACAACATTCTGGATGCTACCATCCAGAAAAGGAACAACATTCTGGATACTACCCATCCAGAACAGGAACAACATTCTGGATACTACCCATCCAGAACAGGAACAACATTCTGGATGCTACCATCCAGAACAGGAACAACATTGTGGATGCTACCATCCAGAACAGGAACAACATTGTGGATGCTACCATCCAGAACAGGAACAACATTGTGGATGCTACCATCCAGAACAGGAACAACATTCTGGATACTACCCATCCAGAACAGGAACAACATTCTGGATGCTACCATCCAGAACAGGAACGACATTCTGGATGCTACCATCCAGAACAGGAACAACATTCTGGATACTACCCATCCAGAACAGGAACAACATTGTGGAAACTACCCATCCAGAACAGGAACAACATTGTGGATACTACCCATCCAGAACAGGAACAACATTCTGGATGCTACCATCCAGAACAGGAACAACATTCTGGATACTACCCATCCAGAACAGGAACAACATTGTGGATGCTACCATCCAGAACAGGAACAACATTGTGGATGCTAGCATCCAGAACAGGAACAACATTGTGGATGCTAGCATCCAGAACAGGAACAACATTGTGGATGCTAGCATCCAGAACAGGAACAACATTGTGGATGCTAGCATCCAGAACAGGAACAACATTGTGGATACTACCCATCCAGAACAGGAACAACATTGTGGATACTACCCATCCAGAACAGGAACAACATTGTGGATACTACCCATACAGAACAGGAACAACATTGTGGATACTACCCATCCAGAACAGGAACAACATTCTGGATGCTACCATCCAGAACAGGAACAACATTCTGGATACTACCATCCAGAACAGGAACAACATTCTGGATGCTACCATCCAGAACAGGAACAACATTGCGGATACTACCATCCAGAACAGGAACAACATTGCGGATACTACCATCCAGAACCGGAACAACATTGTGGATACTACCCATCCAGAACCGGAACAACATTGTGGATACTACCCATCCAGAACAGGAACAACATTGTGGATACTACCCATCCAGAACAGGAACAACATTGTGGATACTACCCATCCAGAACAGGAACAACATTGTGGATACTACCAATCCAGAAAAGGAACAACATTCTGGATACTACCAATCCAGAAAAGGAACAACATTCTGGATACTACCCATCCAGAACAGGAACAACATTCTGGATACTACCCATCCAGAACAGGAACAACATTGCGGATGCTACCATCCAGAACAGGAACAACATTGCGGATACTACCCATCCAGAACAGGAACAACATTGCGGATACTACCCATCCAGAACAGGAACAACATTGTGGATACTACCCATCCAGAACAGGAACAACATTGTGGATACTACCCATCCAGAACAGGAACAACATTGTGGATACTACCCATCCAGAACAGGAACAACATTGTGGATACTACCCATCCAGAAATGGAACAACATTCTGGATGCTACCATCCAGAACAGGAACAAAATTCTGGATGCTACCATCCAGAACAGGAACAACATTGTGGATGCTACCATCCAGAACAGGAACAACATTGTGGATGCTACCATCCAGAACAGGAACAACATTGTGGATGCTACCCATCCAGAACAGGAACAACATTGTGGATACTACCCATCCAGAACAGGAACAACATTCTGGACGCTACCATCCAGAACAGGAACAACATTCTGGACGCTACCATCCAGAACAGGAACAACATTGTGGATGCTAACATCCAGAACAGGAAAAACATTGTGGATACTACCCATCCAGAACAGGAACAACATTGTGGATACTACCCATCCAGAACAGGAACAACATTGTGGATACTACCCATCCAGAACAGGAACAACATTCTGGATACTACCCATCCAGAACAGGAACAACATTGTGGATACTACCCATCCAGAACAGGAACAACATTCTGGATACTACCCATCCAGAACAGGAACAACATTCTGGATACTACCCATCCAGAACAGGAACAACATTGTGGATACTACCCATACAGAACAGGAACAACATTGTGGATACTACCCATACAGAACAGGAACAACATTGTGGATGCTACCATCCAGAACAGGAACAACATTCTGGATACTACCATCCAGAACAGGAACAACATTCTGGATGCTACCATCCAGAACAGGAACAACATTCTGGATGCTACCATCCAGAACAGGAACAACATTGCGGATGCTACCATCCAGAACAGGAACAACATTGCGGATACTACCATCCAGAACAGGAACAACATTGCGGATACTACCATCCAGAACAGGAACAACATTGCGGATACTACCCATCCAGAACCGGAACAACATTGTGGATACTACCCATCCAGAACAGGAACAACATTGTGGATACTACCCATCCAGAACAGGAACAACATTGTGGATACTACCCATCCAGAACAGGAACAACATTGTGGCTACTACCCATCCAGAACAGGAACAACATTGTGGATACTACCCATCCAGAAAAGGAACAACATTCTGGATACTACCCATCCAGAACAGGAACAACATTCTGGATGCTACCCATCCAGAACAGGAACAACATTGTGGATGCTACCATCCAGAACAGGAACAACATTGCGGATACTACCCATCCAGAACAGGAACAACATTGCGGATACTACCCATCCAGAACAGGAACAACATTGCGGATACTACCCATCCAGAACAGGAACAACATTGCGGATACTACCCATCCAGAACAGGAACAACATTGCGGATACTACCCATCCAGAACAGGTACAACATTGTGGATACTACCCATCCAGAACAGGAACAACATTGTGGATACTACCCATCCAGAACAGGAACAACATTGTGGATACTACCCATCCAGAACAGGAACAACATTCTGGATGCTACCATCCAGAACAGGAACAAAATTCTGGATGCTACCATCCAGAACAGGAACAAAATTCTGGATGCTACCATCCAGAACAGGAACAACATTGTGGATGCTACCATCCAGAACAGGAACAACATTGTGGATGCTACCCATCCAGAACAGGAACAACATTGTGGATACTACCCATCCAGAACAGGAACAACATTCTGGACGCTACCATCCAGAACAGGAACAACATTGTGGACGCTACCATCCAGAACAGGAACAACATTGTGGATGCTAACATCCAGAACAGGAAAAACATTGTGGATACTACCCATCCAGAACAGGAAAAACATTGTGGATACTACCCATCCAGAACAGGAACAACATTGTGGATACTACCCATCCAGAACAGGAACAACATTGTGGATACTACCCATCCAGAACAGGAACAACATTCTGGATACTACCCATCCAGAACAGGAACAACATTCTGGATACTACCCATCCAGAACAGGAACAACATTCTGGATGCAACCATCCAGAACAGGAACAACATTCTGGATGCAACCATCCAGAACAGGAACAACATTCTGGATGCTACCATCCAGAACAGGAACAACATTCTGGATGCTACCATCCAGAACAGGAACAACATTGTGGATGCTAACATCCAGAACAGGAACAACATTGTGGATGCTAACATCCAGAACAGGAACAACATTGTGGATACTACCCATCCAGAACAGGAACAACATTGTGGATACTACCCATCCAGAACAGGAACAGCATTGTGGATACTACCCATCCAGAACAGGAACAGCATTGTGGATACTACCCATCCAGAACAGGAACAACATTGTGGATACTACCCATCCAGAACAGGAACAACATTGTGGATACTACCCATCCAGAACAGGAACAACATTGTGGATACTACCCATCCAGAACAGGAACAACATTGTGGATACTACCCATCCAGAACAGGATCAAAATTCTGGATGCTACCATCCAGAACAGGAACAACATTCGGGATGCTACCATCCAGAACAGGAACAACATTGTGGATGCCACCATCCAGAACAGGAACAACATTGTGGATACTACCCATCCAGAACAGGAACAACATTGTGGATACTACCCATCCAGAACAGGAACAACATTCTGGATGCTACCATCCAGAACAGGAACAACATTCTGGATGCTACCATCCAGAACAGGAACAACATTGTGGATGCTAACATCCAGAACAGGAACGACATTGTGGATACTACCCATCCAGAACAGGAACAACATTGTGGATACTACCCATCCAGAACAGGAACAACATTGTGGATACTACCCATCCAGAACAGGAACAACATTCTGGATGCTACCATCCAGAACAGGAACAACATTATGGATGCTACCATCCAGAACAGGAACAACATTGTGGATGCTAACATCCAGAACAGGAACAACATTGTGGATGCTAACATCCAGAACAGGAACAACATTGTGGATGCTAACATCCAGAACAGGAACAACATTGTGGATACTACCCATCCAGAACAGGAACAACATTGTGGATACTACCCATCCAGAACAGGAACAACATTGTGGATACTACCCATCCAGAACAGGAACAACATTGTGGATACTACCCATCCAGAACAGGAACAACATTGTGGATACTACCCATCCAGAACAGGAACAACATTGTGGATACTACCCATCCAGAACAGGAACAACATTGTGGATACTACCCATCCAGAACAGGAACAACATTGTGGATACTACCCATCCAGAACAGGAACAACATTCTGGATGCTACCATCCAGAACAGGAACAACATTCTGGATGCTACCATCCAGACCAGGAATAACATTCTGGATACTACCCATCCAGAACAGGAACAACATTCTGGATACTACCATCCAGAACAGGAACAACATTCTGGATGCTACCATCCAGAACAGGAACAACATTCTGGATGCTACCATCCAGAACAGGAACAACATTCTGGATACTACCCATCCAGGACAGGAACAACATTCTGGATGCTACCATCCAGAACAGGAACAACATTCTGGATGCTACCCATACAGAACAGGAACAACATTGTGGATACTACCCATCCAGAACAGGAACAACATTCTGGATACTACCCATCCAGAACAGGAACAACATTCTGGATGCTACCCATCCAGAACAGGAACAACATTGTGGATACTACCCATCCAGAACAGGAACAACATTGTGGATACTACCCATCCAGAACAGGAACAACATTGTGGATACTACCCATCCAGAACAGGAACAACATTCTGGATGCTACCATCCAGAACAGGAACAACATTCTGGATGCTACCATCCAGAACAGGAACAACATTCTGGATGCTACCATCCAGAACAGGAACAACATTCTGGATGCTAACATCCAGAACAGGAACAACATTGTGGATACTACCCATCCAGAACAGGAACAACATTGTGGATACTACCCATCCAGAACAGGAACAACATTGTGGATACTACCCATCCAGAACAGGAACAACATTGTGGATACTACCCATCCAGAACAGGAACAACATTGTGGATACTACCCATCCAGAACAGGAACAACATTGTGGATACTACCCATCCAGAACAGGAACAACATTGTGGATACTACCCATCCAGAACAGGAACAACACTGTGGATACTACCCATCCAGAACAGGAACAACATTGTGGATGCTACCATCCAGAACAGGAACAACATTGTGGATGCTACCATCCAGAACAGGAACAAAATTCGGGATGCTACCATCCAGAACAGGAACAACATTCGGGATGCTACCATCCAGAACAGGAACAACATTCTGGATGCCACCATCCAGAACAGGAACAACATTCTGGATGCTACCATCCAGAACAGGAACAACATTCTGGATGCTACCATCCAGAACAGGAACAACATTGTGGATACTACCCATCCAGAACAGGAACAACATTGTGGATACTACCCATCCAGAACAGGAAAAACATTCTGGATGCTACCATCCAGAACAGGAACAACATTCTGGATGCTACCATCCAGAAAAGGAACAACATTCTGGATGCTACCATCCAGAACAGGAACAACATTGTGGATACTACCCATCCAGAACAGGAACAAAATTGTGGATACTACCCATCCAGAACAGGAACAACATTGTGGATACTACCCATCCAGAACAGGAACAAAATTCTGGATGCTACCATCCAGAACAGGAACAAAATTCTGGATGCTACCATCCAGAACAGGAACAACATTGTGGATGCTACCATCCAGAACAGGAACAACATTGTGGATGCTAACATCCAGAACAGGAACAACATTGTGGATACTACCCATCCAGAACAGGAACAACATTGTGGATACTACCCATCCAGAACAGGAACAACATTGTGGATACTACCCATCCAGAACAGGAACAACATTGTGGATACTACCCATCCAGAACAGGAACAACATTGTGGATACTACCCATCCAGACCAGGAATAACATTCTGGATACTACCCATCCAGAACAGGAACAACATTCTGGATGCTACCATCCAGAACAGGAACAACATTCTGGATGCTACCATCCAGACCAGGAACAACATTCTGGATACTACCCATCCAGAACAGGAACAACATTCTGGATGCTACCATCCAGAACAGGAACAACATTCTGGATACTACCCATCCAGGACAGGAACAACATTCTGGATGCTACCATCCAGAACAGGAACAACATTCTGGATGCTCCCATCCAGAACAGGAACAACATTCTGGATGCTCCCATCCAGAACAGGAACAACATTCTGGATACTACCCATCCAGAACAGGAACAACATTCTGGATACTACCCATCCAGAACAGGAACAACATTCTGGATGCTACCCATCCAGAACAGGAACAACATTCTGGATGCTACCATCCAGAACAGGAACAACATTGTGGATACTACCCATCCAGAACAGGAACAACATTGTGGATACTACCCATCCAGAACAGGAACAACATTCTGGATGCTACCATCCAGAACAGGAACAACATTCTGGATGCTACCATCCAGAAAAGGAACAACATTCTGGATGCTACCATCCAGAACAGGAACAACATTGTGGATACTACCCATCCAGAACAGGAACAACATTGTGGATACTACCCATCCAGAACAGGAACAACATTGTGGATACTACCCATCCAGAACAGGAACAAAATTCTGGATGCTACCATCCAGAACAGGAACAAAATTCTGGATGCTACCATCCAGAACAGGAACAACATTGTGGATGCTACCATCCAGAACAGGAACAACATTGTGGATGCTAACATCCAGAACAGGAACAACATTGTGGATACTACCCATCCAGAACAGGAACAACATTGTGGATACTACCCATCCAGAACAGGAACAACATTGTGGATACTACCCATCCAGAACAGGAACAACATTGTGGATACTACCCATCCAGAACAGGAACAACATTGTGGATACTACCCATCCAGACCAGGAATAACATTCTGGATACTACCCATCCAGAACAGGAACAACATTCTGGATGCTACCATCCAGAACAGGAACAACATTCTGGATGCTACCATCCAGACCAGGAACAACATTCTGGATACTACCCATCCAGAACAGGAACAACATTCTGGATGCTACCATCCAGAACAGGAACAACATTCTGGATACTACCCATCCAGGACAGGAACAACATTCTGGATGCTACCATCCAGAACAGGAACAACATTCTGGATGCTCCCATCCAGAACAGGAACAACATTCTGGATGCTCCCATCCAGAACAGGAACAACATTCTGGATACTACCCATCCAGAACAGGAACAACATTCTGGATACTACCCATCCAGAACAGGAACAACATTCTGGATGCTACCCATCCAGAAAAGGAACAACATTGTGGATGCTACCATCCAGAACAGGAACAACATTGTGGATGCTACCATCCAGAACAGGAACAACATTGTGGATGCTACCATCCAGAACAGGAACAACATTGTGGATGCTACCATCCAGAACAGGAACAACATTGTGGATGCTACCCATCCAGAACAGGAACAACATTGTGGATACTACCCATCCAGAACAGGAACAACATTGTGGATACTACCCATCCAGAACAGGAACAACATTCTGGATGCTACCATCCAGAACAGGAACAACATTCTGGATGCTACCATGCAGAACAGGAACAACATTCTGGATGCTACCATCCAGAACAGGAACAACATTGTGGATACTACCCATCCAGAACAGGAACAACATTGTGGATACTACCCATCCAGAACAGGAACAACATTGTGGATACTACCCATCCAGAACAGGAACAAAATTCTGGATGCTACCATCCAGAACAGGAACAAAATTCTGGATGCTACCATCCAGAACAGGAACAACATTGTGGATGCTAACATCCAGAACAGGAACAACATTGTGGATGCTAACATCCAGAACAGGAACAACATTGTGGATACTACCCATCCAGAACAGGAACAACATTGTGGATACTACCCATCCAGAACAGGAACAACATTGTGGATACTACCCATCCAGAACAGGAACAACATTGTGGATACTACCCATCCAGAACAGGAACAACATTGTGGATACTACCCATCCAGACCAGGAACAACATTCTGGATGCTACCATCCAGACCAGGAACAACATTCTGGATACTACCCATCCAGAACAGGAACAACATTCTGGATGCTACCCATCCAGAACAGGAACAACATTGTGGATGCTACCATCCAGAACAGGAACAACATTGTGGATGCTACCATCCAGAACAGGAACAACATTGTGGATGCTACCATCCAGAACAGGAACAACATTGTGGATGCTACCATCCAGAACAGGAACAACATTGTGGATGCTACCATCCAGAACAGGAACAACATTGTGGATGCTACCATCCAGAACAGGAACAACATTGTGGATGCTACCATCCAGAACAGGAACAACATTGTGGATGCTACCCATCCAGAACAGGAACAACATTGTGGATGCTACCCATCCAGAACAGGAACAACATTGTGGATACTACCCATCCAGAACAGGAACAACATTCTGGATGCTACCATCCAGAACAGGAACAACATTCTGGATGCTACCATCCAGAACAGGAACAACATTCTGGATGCTACCATCCAGAACAGGAACAACATTCTGGATGCTACCATCCAGAACAGGAACAACATTGTGGATACTACCCATCCAGAACAGGAACAACATTGTGGATACTACCATCCAGAACAGGAACAACATTCTGGATACTACCCATCCAGAACAGGAACAACATTGTGGATACTACCCATCCAGAACAGGAACAAAATTCTGGATGCTACCATCCAGAACAGGAACAACATTGTGGATGCTACCATCCAGAACAGGAACAACATTGTGGATGCTACCATCCAGAACAGGAACAACATTGTGGATGCTACCATCCAGAACAGGAACAACATTGTGGATGCTACCCATCCAGAACAGGAACAACATTGTGGATACTACCCATCCAGAACAGGAACAACATTGTGGATACTACCCATCCAGAACAGGAACAACATTCTGGATGCTACCATCCAGAACAGGAACAACATTCTGGATGCTACCATCCAGAAAAGGAACAACATTCTGGATGCTACCATCCAGAACAGGAACAACATTGTGGATACTACCCATCCAGAACAGGAAACACATTGTGGATACTACCCATCCAGAACAGGAACAACATTGTGGATACTACCCATCCAGAACAGGAACAAAATTCTGGATGCTACCATCCAGAACAGGAACAACATTCTGGATGCTACCATCCAGAACAGGAACAACATTGTGGATGCTACCATCCAGAACAGGAACAACATTGTGGATGCTAACATCCAGAACAGGAACAACATTGTGGATACTACCCATCCAGAACAGGAACAACATTGTGGATACTACCCATCCAGAACAGGAACAACATTGTGGATACTACCCATCCAGAACAGGAACAACATTGTGGATACTACCCATCCAGAACAGGAACAACATTGTGGATACTACCCATCCAGAACAGGAACAACATTGTGGATACTACCCATCCAGAACAGGAACAACATTGTGGATACTACCCATCCAGAACAGGAACAACATTGTGGATACTACCCATCCAGAACAGGAACAACATTGTGGATACTACCCATCCAGAACAGGAACAACATTGTGGATACTACCCATCCAGAACAGGAACAACATTGTGGATACTACCCATCCAGAACAGGAACAACATTCTGGATACTACCCATCCAGAACAGGAACAACATTGTGGATACTACCCATCCAGAACAGGAACAACATTGTGGATACTACCCATCCAGAACAGGAACAACATTCTGGATACTACCATCCAGAACAGGAACAACATTCTGGATGCTACCATCCAGACCAGGAATAACATTCTGGATACTACCCATCCAGAACAGGAACAACATTCTGGATACTACCATCCAGAACAGGAACAACATTCTGGATGCTACCATCCAGAACAGGAACAACATTCTGGATACTACCCATCCAGGACAGGAACAACATTCTGGATGCTACCATCCAGAACAGGAACAACATTCTGGATGCTACCATCCAGAACAGGAACAACATTCTGGATGCTACCATCCAGACCAGGAATAACATTCTGGATACTACCCATCCAGAACAGGAACAACATTCTGGATACTACCATCCAGAACAGGAACAACATTCTGGATGCTACCATCCAGAACAGGAACAACATTCTGGATACTACCCATCCAGGACAGGAACAACATTCTGGATGCTACCATCCAGAACAGGAACAACATTCTGGATGCTACCATCCAGAACAGGAACAACATTCTGGATGCTACCATCCAGAACAGGAACAACATTCTGGATGCTACCATCCAGAACAGGAACAACATTCTGGATACTACCCATCCAGAACAGGAACAACATTCTGGATACTACCCATCCAGAACAGGAACAACATTCTGGATACTACCCATCCAGAACAGGAACAACATTCTGGATACTACCCATCCAGAACAGGAACAACATTCTGGATGCTACCATCCAGAACAGGAACAACATTCTGGATGCTACCATCCAGACCAGGAATAACATTCTGGATACTACCCATCCAGAACAGGAACAACATTCTGGATACTACCATCCAGAACAGGAACAACATTCTGGATGCTACCATCCAGAACAGGAACAACATTCTGGATACTACCCATCCAGGACAGGAACAACATTCTGGATGCTACCATCCAGAACAGGAACAACATTCTGGATGCTACCATCCAGAACAGGAACAACATTGTGGATGCTACCATCCAGAACAGGAACAACATTGTGGATGCTACCATATAGAACAGGAACAACATTGTGGATGCTACCATCCAGAACAGGAACAACATTGTGGATACTACCCATCCAGAACAGGAACAACATTGTGGATACTACCCATCCAGAACAGGAACAACATTCTGGATGCTACCATCCATAACAGGAGCAAAATTCTGGATGCTACCCATCCAGAACAGGAACAACATTCTGGATGCTACCATCCAGAACAGGAACAACATTCTGGATGCTACCATCCAGAACAGGAACAACATTCTGGATGCTAACATCCAGAACAGGAACAACATTCTGGATGCTAACATCCAGAACAGGAACAACATTCTGGATGCTACCATCCAGAACAGGAACAACATTGTGGATACTACCCATCCAGAACAGGAACAACATTGTGGATGCTACCATCCAGAACAGGAACAACATTGTGGATGCTACCATCCAGAACAGTAACAACATTGTGGATGCTACCCATCCAGAACAGTAACAACATTTTGGATACTACCCATCCAGAACAGGAACAACATTCTGGATACTACCCATCCAGAACAGGAACAACATTGTGGATGCTACCATCCAGAACAGGAACAACATTGTGGATGCTACCATCCAGAACAGGAACAACATTGTGGATGCTACCATCCAGAACAGGAACAACATTGTGGATACTATCCATCCAGAACAGGAACAACATTCTGGATGCTACCATCCAGAACAGGAACAACATTCTGGATGCTACCATCCAGAACAGGAACAACATTGTGGATACTACCCATCCAGAACAGGAACAACATTCTGGATGCTACCATCCAGAACAGGAACAACATTCTGGATGCTACCATCCAGAACAGGAACAACATTGTGGATACTATCCATCCAGAACAGGAACAACATTGTGGATACTATCCATCCAGAACAGGAACAACATTCTGGATGCTACCATCCAGAACAGGAACAACATTCTGGATGCTACCATCCAGAACAGGAACAACATTCTGGATACTACCCATCCAGAACAGGAACAACATTTTGGATGCTACCACCCAGAACAGGAACAACATTCTGGATGCTACCATCCAGAACAGGAACAACATTCTGGATACTATCCATCCAGAACAGGAACAACATTTTGGATGCTACCACCCAGAACAGGAACAACATTCTGGATACTACCATCCAGAACAGGAACAACATTCTGGATTCCACCATCCAGAACAGGAACAACATTCTGGATGCTACCATCCAGAACAGGAACTACTTTTCATCACTGGAACAAATGAAGATATAAACATGCAACAAACATCACAATAAAAGCCAAGACACAGTGGACTCAGTATTGGTGTGTCTGGGAATCTAATAGTGTATCCATGTAACATGAATGTTGGACTGGATCAGGGTGGAAATCACAGTATGAGTGGAAATCTGCTGCCTGGTGGAGGTCTGCGCTGTCTGAGTTGTTATTTATTTATTTATTTATTCATTGGGATTAACAACGTATTTTCCATTTCATTATATTTTCTTAGCTGGAAGAAAACATTTTTAATGGGTCATTTACTCCTTTTAACTCACAAAAACAACATTAATGTGTGTTTTGAGAGAAGTGTCGCCCAGTTTCTGGGTTAAGTGACTCATCAGGACGTCATATTGTCAGAAACAACTATCTGTTTCCAACTAAAATACTCTGCAGGATCTTTTAAACAATGTGTGTGTTGAATTCTGATACTGAGCTGCAGGATGTGAACAGTCTTGCTGGGACTATTTTTAGTGAAAGCATCTCGCTGTGTACATGACTGTATGCCATGCAGCCAGTTTAAAAGCTGCATGTAAAAACTGCCTTACACGTACAGATGAAGTCATTTTAGAGCTGCAGCTACAGCTTGCTTTGAAGAAACACAGAGAAAACATATTCTCTGGAGAGAAAACAACAATATGAGTTTAAAAGTTGTTTGTTTACACTTCGATGAATAGAAACATCAGATCTGCTCCTTCAAGACGACAACGTTCAGCGGACAAGTCGGCCATTTTTAACATTTTTTTCTATTTTTAAAAACATTTGATCTTAAAACTAATATTTCTAGATGTTCCTGTTGATTTTTTAAGCTAAGTCTGACACATGAAGAAACATGTGAATGGTAATAAAATTAATTAGTAAAATAGATGGAAATTTAATTATTATTTTAATTACACGCTGCCTGCATTGCTCCGTTTAGAAAACAATCATTTAAATGCCTTTAAAGCCAAAGTACTGAACTTTTATGCTTCCTAACTTAGCATCCATCTTGCATCCGGTCTCTTCTCTGAGATCTCTCCAGTAAATAAAAGTCAGTCCTACGTTGACTCGTCTTATCTGTTCCTCTGTCCTCTTGCATTTCTTTGATTCATCAGCTATTGTACACGTTAAAAAAAAACAAAAAAAAAAAACAGTAGCATGTGTGAGACATGAAAAATAATGAGAAATGTTGCTGAAAAGTGACAATGAAAAATTTCAAAGCGCAGTTTCACACGTCCGGGACGCTGCAGGATATACAGACATAATCCATAGCTGCGCTTCCGTTAGAGTTTTTCTCATAGTAAAAGTGATATTTGTAAATTTTCAACAAAATAAAAATGCAATTTGCTGGAGTTTCCATTGAACAGTGAACTGCTGCTAATTCAAGTTAGCCACGTAGCACTATCCTGGAGTTTTCTTCTTGCTGCGGAGGATTTGCTACGACCTTTTCAAGCCCTTCTACCTCATTTTCCCTTTAAATTCATTATAAAACTCCGCATTTTGCTATTTGCGTCATACCCATAAACCATATATGAAAGATGGACGGAGCCTCCGGCGGTTAAAAGTGAAGCCTATGCAGAAGAGCATAAAACTGCAGTTCCCCCTTCATCCACTAGGGGCTCCAACACAATAAATCCCCATAGACTCCTACGTTAAAAAGGCCAACTTCACAGCAGAAATAAACATGTTTACAGCCTGGTTCATAAATCCATTTTAGGTTTAATAGGTCTGGTTTACTTTCATGACAACTGTGGGGGGACTGAATTTTTTCATAACTCCTCTGTTTAAAAGTAATTTAATCTCAAAATTGAGCATATTTAGTGGCGTGTCCCTTTGATTGACAGGTACCTGATCTCCCGCCTCAAGTCAGAAGAACGTAGAACAACTGCGGTTTTTAGCCGGTTAACATGACTTAGCTTTAGCCCGCTTACCTCCGTTAGCTGGTTTGCTCCCGTTATCTCCAGGTTAGCTCGGTTAGCTCTTAGCTACAGAAAGCTTGGAGTTCGCTCTATGTCAATCATCCACCATGACGCTCACAGCCCCCTTCTCAGCTCCACCTCCTTGCCCATATATGTATTTTCCGGGTTAGACGCCACGCATGCCCCTACCAAGATGGCGATGGTAGGAACCGCCCACCGAGCTTCAATTCAGCTCTTCAGAAACCTACGGGTGACGTCACGGAGGTTCCGCCCATCTTTTAGATACAGTCTATGTTCATACCGCATGCACTATCTTTACCAAAAACGAACTGGTCACATGACCCCATACGTCATCTCCAAGGTTGCCTAAATGCCAAAATTGGGTTTCCATTACACTTTTTTTTCCATATAATTCTATATTGAAACCTCATAAATACCTCCTCGTGAAAGCATAAAAAACTTTAGTGATATTGAGAGGGTTTTTTTTTTCAAAATGTTTCCATTACACCCTTTTTTAATTGTGCTATTTATATTTTTACAGTAGTGATTAACACAGCTAATGTCCCCATCCCATCAGTTTGAGTCAGAAACACGGTTTTAAGGCTGGACAGTTATGTACATCTGCTGTAATGCAGGAGAATGTATGATAAGCTTTGTGGCTCATAGTCTGCACACAGAACATTATATTTAATGCTATTTCCAGAACCTTCCTTCCCACTTTGAAGTATAGAGGACGATAACACTGAAATCCAGATGGCCCAACTTTTAAGCAGCACTTAAACACATCATGCATTTGTGGAACTGAGAAACATCAAGGTATGAAAAAATGTTTCTAAACTCTTCAAACATACTAAAGCTGATCTATTCGTGTCTGACCATGTCTGGACAAAAAAACAAAAACAAACACAAGACAATCACATCCACGTGGTTGAGGGAAAAAAATCTGCTTGCACGCATCTAAACTTTTTAATTTTCCTGTGTGGATCTAAACAATTTTACAAACACCTAAACTCACTCACATTTCTACATCAGGTAATCTAGATTTGCAATCATTGTGAGAGCAATTTCTCTCTGGAGACCAGATTAAGTGACTGACTTATCTCTATAAATGAATAAATGAATAAATAAAACAACTGGTTATAGCCTGGGAAGACAAGTATTCATCCCAGTTATGTGCTATTTCACCGTCTGTTCTCCCCCTTGGTGATGTCGGCTTCCACATCAAACTCCAGCTTGAAATCAGCCGCTAAATTTACGCAGCTGCACAAAACTTCACTTAACATGTCAGCTCTTCCACACACAGCCATGGCCACATTATGGACCTGGTCTGTTCTGCTGGACCATAATTCACCAACTTCTAACAATCGATCATCGTATCTCTGATCACCTGGCTGTCATCCTGGACATCGACGTCCCCGTCTCAAACAAGAAGCACGTCATCTCTATCAGAAATCTCCTCTCCATTCAGTTCTCTCTGAAATCAACAACTCCCTTCCCTCCATCTGACAGTCCACCTGTCTGGCTTCCATTTGAACTAAGTCAGTCTCAACCACTCTCACACTCCTCAGCTTCATAAGCGGAAGTCCTGTAAGCGACAGCTTGATACGCTTCAAGAAAACTGGACTCAGAGGACACCTTCAAGCCTACAAGGTTCCATGACTTGGTCCGACTACGACAGCTCAACCACTCAACCCCAAAGCTCTCTTCTCAACAATAAACAAGCTCCTCCAACCCAGGAGTTCGACAAATTCACTGTCCTTCCGTCTTTTTTCCAGGATAAAATCAACAGTATTTACAACCTCACGCTGTCCCCACTCCACCCCTCCTTCTTGCACCCCCACCCAGTCCACGTCTCGGTTCTTCTTTATCTCCTCTACTGAACTCATCAAACTCACCTCTGGAATGAAAATACCATCCCATCTTTGTTTTCTTATGTCTCGCCGTTATCTCACCCTTTGTTCTACAAATCACCTACTCTTCCCTCAGTTCCAGGTGTGTCCCTCACCTTGTCGTCTCTTCATCATCTGTATCAGCGGTGTCAAACTCCCGTCCTCAAGAGCCGGTATCCAGCAGGTTTTTGTTGTTTCCCTCTACCAACGCAGCTGATCCGAATCAAATGCATCCAGCAGCTTCTTGTCAACCTGTTTTTAAGTTTTGCTCAGGTGTGTTGGAGCGTGGAGACAACAAAAACCTTCAGGCTACCGGCCCTCGAGGACTGGAGTTTGACGCCTGTGCTCTATATGCCACACCATCAGCACCATGCTTTCGAAAAACCAACGAGCTCTAACTCCAGAAGCACAGCGTAGCAGCTTAACGCATCAGCTGTACTCACTCTGAAATCCGCTTCCCCAACTCGCGACTCGAGGGGTGCGAGTTGGCAGTGAAGATAACCAAGCCACCCTTGGTGTGGTTCATGTCTTTGGGGTCTCGGCCGCTGCTCTCTCCACACTCAGGCAGTGGATCCCTGGGCACCCACGCTGCACTGAGACCTTCCTGTAGCGGACAGAGAAGAGAAACACTTCCTTAAAAAAACAAACATCAACTTTCAGAGCTACCACAGCAGAACAGGAAACACATATTGGATCATTCACAGAGGCATGTGACACTTCAGGGCTGTATTGACTCTTTTTTAACCTATTTAAGTCTTTAAACAGACCTCATGTGAGGAATGTGTGGAATTAACTCCAAAGGTTACAAGTATGATAACATGAGCTCTGAACAGGAATTCTTTAGATCATCTATCAGTATTACAGCTTTATTAAAGTGCTGGATCACATTAAGTAATTTATTAGGCATTTATAAAGCAGAAATAAGTTTTAAGGCCAAATGCTATAGATTTAAGACCACCAACACAATGCAAACAACAAGGCTGGGCTAAAATCATATGCCATGTGCAAATAGATGGACTAGTCTGGAAGAACTACTGTTCACAAGTTACATATATAATTATTTATTGTTTTAGGCAGTCACCGTCCTGTTTTATAAACTATATTACACTGTTTATATTTTAGGTTTATTATCAACATGATAGTCACGACATTAGCCGCTTCTTGCTAAGCTAGCCGGACAACCTAGGAATTTGCTCATTACGTTACGTTTAAAAGCT
Source organism: Telmatherina bonti (assembly GCF_933228915.1). Taxonomy (NCBI): domain Eukaryota; kingdom Metazoa; phylum Chordata; class Actinopteri; order Atheriniformes; family Telmatherinidae; genus Telmatherina; species Telmatherina bonti. The sequence continues at coordinate 11,395,037 of NC_136612.1, forward strand.
TCCAAATACGTACATTAATATATAAATCCGTATATTATGTCTATATGGTGTCAGTGACTACTAAAAGAATGAAGTAAACTTATTAAGCCTAGTAAATGGCAGGGGATGTGTGATGTTTGGGAGTAGCATCATGAGATAGCGGCGAGCTAACGTGAACATGCGAGAACTAACGCGATAACTCGCTGGAAATAATCGCCTGATTTTTCACGCGTCGGAGAGCAGCTTTCTCTAATTAGAAGACATGAGTCGCATTGAATAATAAAAATGGAAACAAACCAATACAACAGCTCCTCACCAGCTTGTGTTTTAAGTCCGGTTACAACCTGCAACCAACCGTATTTGACTATGCAAACGCCCGACTCTTCTCAACCTGCTCCTCTCACTCCGACTGTCTGACGCTGTGACGTTCTCTCTTTGATGGACGTGCGCGTCAGCCAATCAAGAGCCGAGGAGAAACGAACGGGGGGCGGGGGGGGGGGGGGGGGGGGGGGGGGGGGGGGGGGGGGGGGGGGGGGCTTGAGATGTATTTACGTTCTGCTAAGAAAATCCGTAAATATCAGGGATTATTTGTAAAACTTCGGAAATTAGTGCCCTGAGCAGAGGCGCCATATGGGGGCGGGGGGGTGGAGTCAGGAAGATTCTTAGGGCCCCATGACTTGATAGGGGCCCAAAGAGATGTACAAACTATATAATATAATCATTAAACCTTCATTAAAAATAAAAATACTTTTTCCAAAGTTGTAATAAAATATAGCAGTAATATCAACTGATAAACCATTTATATTAAAATAACCTAGTTAAATGTATGCACTGTGATCTAACCCTTTATAGGGCACTCAAAGAAATACCTTCAAATTAGAAATTTTAACCTAAAATTGTCCTTCTGGACCAAGACCTCAATTCTGTTGTTACATTAACAAAAAAAAAAAACAAAAAAAAAAAAGTTTCATGCTGAATATGAAAGGAAACAAAGTGATCAAAGATAGTTACTTGCCCCGTAAAAGGTTAAACACAGCCCTAGATCTTTATTATTCCCATGAATTTTTTTTCCTTTTTTTTTTTTTTTTTTAATCAGCTTGAAGTAATTGAAGAAAAAACAAAAATTTAAAATTTGCCATCCAAGTGGTGGGGTCTGTGCCATTGTCTTTCATGGGGCCAAAAAATTCCTGGCGGCGCCTCTGGACCGTGAGCAATAGTTTTAAAGTATGTTTTGTTATTTGATTGCTATTAATAAACTTGGAGCATAATATCACCTCACAAAGCCATGTTGTATGTCGTATATATGGTATTTTACAAGTTTCTCGAGCAACATTGAGCCATAAAGTTCTTTTAAAGAAAAAAAGAAAGAATTTTCTTGTAATCTTTCAAAGTGATCTTGATCAACATTCCTACAGATTTTCTGACGGCCTGGTTTTGGACTATGGCTGCTTTTTCGGGTCTTCTATAGTGAGATACAGTATTTCTTTCTCACATGCAGCTCAAGAGAGGCAGATAAGAGTAAATGTAAGAAGCCATCTGGAGAAAACAATGTGGGCTCTGTTGATGTATGGAGCAGCATTTCAACCAGTGGTTTTGGAAATCCTGTTAAAATATATGGAAGGATAAACCTTCAAGAGTACCAGTGGATTTTGATCCACAATGCCGTCTTGGCAGTGTCTGATTGGAGATTTAGAGAAGGGGACAACACTTCATTTACTTGAGCAAAGATAAAAATACTGAACTAACTCATCATTCTTTTAGTAACCGGATTATTTGTGTAAAAACGAACAAAATTCAGTATCAGGACGTGTCAGTCCTTATTTTTGGATTGTATGCTTTGGGTTTTGCCACTTGAGGGCAGTGTGTGTTTGTTATATGTTTTTACAACCCTCCAAATTTCAATTCTTCTTGTTAATAAAAGGACTCTGGCTTCAAATCATTAACAAATCTAACTTTGAATAGTTAGATATCAGTTTGATCTGAGTGTGTAGCCATCATGACTTTAGACAAATCTGTCCTGTAAATGAAGGAGGCAGACTCTTGCTTTCGTTCAATCAGTCCTGTTTTATTTCCTTATTATGTGTGTGATGACACAGAGTTGAGCAGGTTTTAATACAATATGCTTCTATCAGTGCTACACTGTTGTCAACTTGTTTCTTTAGCATTATGTAACTGTTTTAATAAAACAGGTAAACACAGCTAATGCAGTTGTTCTAAAAGACTTTTAGCAACAACCCAAAGATAGCATACCTTGGTGTTTGGTGCTCCTTCACGGCATCTTGATTTTCTCTGTCAGCAAGGTCGGCCTGTTTGGCCTCAAAATCGCTTTATCTGAAGCAGATCAGAATAACTTTTGGGTAATCACTAACTATTCAGTCTCTGCAGATCCACGTCGATACAACACATTTCACTGGAATTTTAAAGATGATTTATGCTGAATGATGCAAAAAACCTCACACAACATTTGCTTAAATCAGTCAAACCACCATCAGGAGAGACCTTACATCATGGCAGGGAATATTTAGATGAATAAGTTTGTTAAAACTAAAATTTTAGTCAACTTTGGCATTAGGGATTTATTTTAATTAATTAATTTTTCAAGTGCAAATTGTGATGTCTTACTTTATCCAACAAAAAAAGCATAAATTATGTTGCAACACTAACATAATTGATTTGTAATAGATTTATCTCGTGCGCTTTAGAAATAATACATTTAATACAACAAAACTGATTATATTTGATTAAGAATAACTCTTTTGTGCTGTTATTTTCAATGTTAAATTAAAATTAGTTTTTGAACCATGTTTCTGTATTTCCTGAATTATGCCAAAGGTTTTATCTAAATTATAATCCAGAAGAAAAATGACCAAAACATCTAAATATAATGGAAAAGAACCAGATTTAGCATAAAGATAATGTATCCCAACTCACTTATTAGAAAGTATTGGTATCAGTAGTATCGCTACTGTTTGTGTTGGTGTTGTTATCGGCGTTGGTATCAGTACTGATATTGACAATACTGGTGTCTGCCTTATAAAATCTCTGTTCTTGTCTGGCTAAACCAGAAGAACAATTACATGAAAAAAGTGGTGATGGAAACAAGTGATATAAAAGTAAGTCTTTTTAACACAGTTCCAGAGTAGTGAGGTGCTCTTTCATTAGACAGATTTATAAATACTCTCTCAGTACCATATGGGCGACTCTTCAGTGTTCTTACATAACTCAGTGGATATGTGGAGGAGGCAGGGAGCAGCAGCTGAACACTGCACACTGCCCACACACACAATGGAGAGGAGGTAAAAATCTGCAGGAGGATGGACAGAGAGCGAAACCACATTCGATTTTACTGGTGAAAGTCAGGGTCAAATTCACTGATGTGTTCTTGTCTAATTGCTGTTGTTATCTCAACATACGCTGCATGTGGTTTACACATGAGGTCTATAGGGGACATGGTGACAGGTTTAAAGATAGAATAAATTATTGGAAAATCATTAGATATTCTGATTAATAATGTGTTTTATTGATTAGCTCTGTATCTGGAGGAAGGTTTGAAGTTTCCTAGATATTTCAAATATTAAAAAAAAGTGATGGCGACATGAGAAACTAGGAGGAGCAAACTTGTTGGAGTAGATGTTTAACTTAGGTTAGCCAAACATAGCCATGAAATTACAGATGTTTGTTTAAAGATCTGTCCTTCAGATCCTGTAGAGGTTAATAACTAGTCTTTGTGCTAAGCTAGTCATCTGCAGCTAATATTTGAGAGAGCTAGCAAACTGCTGTCAAATGTACTAGAACGCTAGTTTACTTGCATAAATGATGCAGTAGATGGCTAATTTAGCTATACAAATAAATAAATAACAACTGAAATTGACAGATATTTGTCTAAAGATCTGTCCTTCAGATTCTGTAGAAGTTAATAACTGGTCTTTGTGCAAAGCTAAAGTCAAGTAGAGCTAATATTTGAGAGTGCTAGCAAACTGATGCTGTCTAATGTGACCCACTGCTAGTCTACTCACATAAATGATGCAGCAGATGCTAATTTAGCAATACGAATAAATAACACCTGAAATTGACAGATATTTGTTTAAAGATCAGTCCTTCGTAAACTTTAGAGGTTAATAACTGCTCTATGTGCTAAGCTAAAGTCATGTGCAGCTAATATTTGAGAAAGCTAGCAAACTGCTGTCAAATATGCTAGAAGGCTAGTTTACTCACATAAATGATGCAGCAGATGCTAATTTAGCTATACAAATAAATAAATAACACCTGAAATTGACAGATATTTGTTTAAAGATCTGTCCTTCATAAACTTTAGAGGTTAATAACGGCTCTATGTGCTAAGCTAAAGTCATGTGCAGCTAATATTTGAGAGAGCTAACAAACTGATGCTGTCAAATGTGACAGAACGCTAGTATACTCACATAAATGATGCAGCAGATGCTAATTTAACTATACAAATAAATAAATGCAATCAGTTGGTTTCTATTATAGACTATGAAGGAATTGGCTTGAAATTATGTGTATGTAATACGCCCTGTGACAACACTGTTGTGAAGTGGTGTTATACAAATAAAGCTGAATTGAATTGAATTGAATTGAAATAACACTTGAAAATGATTGATATTAAAGGTCTGTCCTTCAGATCCTCTTAAGGTGGCTAACTGGTCATGGCAATAAGCTATGCTAATGTGAGGCTCATATGAGTGTTCGCAAACTGATGCTCTCTCAAATGATAAAGTGCCAGTTTGCTAGCATACATGGTTCAACAAAATGTTAACTTAGCTAAAAAACAAACAAATAAAAAAAAAAGAATTGACTGATAGCTGTTTCATAAAAGGTTTCTCCTTTAGATCTTCTAAAGATGGCTAACTGGTCTTTTTTATCATACATGTGAGAGCAAGCCTAACTTATCTTCACTTAGTATATTTTAAGTTTTGGTTTTGCACGTTTGTTTATTTTTCATAAATGTTTGTTTTACTGAGTTTACATAGTACTGCTGGACCTGACCGGAGAAGAAGTCGGAACAAAGATAGAATGATAACAGAAAGATAAAGGAAAATAAACAGAAGACAAAGAGGAGATAGAAATACACCAACGTAGGAAATACTTCAATCCAATCATAGATTCTTCACCATCTGATACACCTGTACAAAATCATTAAGGGCATCTCATGGTCCTCCTGCAGGAAGACAAAGTCAGCGACTGGAAGGAGCACCAGAAAGGAATAAAACCAAAAACATACCTAAAAATGAATTAATGAAAAATGTCTGCAACTGAGTTAATCTGGAGGACGACTGTGTCAGCATGCATGGAGTGAAAGGTAGTGCTACATGATCCGCAGTTTCATTTAAACAAGAGGCTAGCACGGTTGCTAGTTGATTTCACAGATTTATTTTTAACTGATTTTTTTTTTAACAGCATGAAAATGTAAAGAATTGTATCCTGTAACCAATCTGATTTTGTCTAGGAACATATACAGAATGAAGAATGAAGGAGATTATTCCAACTTTATTGTAAAGAGTAAGAACCCATATCAGACCAAGACAAACCCTGACCTCAATATCAGCGCTGACCCATTTTATGCCACATCAAGCTCTACATACTGTACCTCAAAACATATGTTATCACAGCATTAGTTATATGCATGAGAGAGGAACACAATATTTTTCTTTCTTTGTACATGCCCCCCCTGATCAAGTCGTTCTCTGGCCCCCTGTGTGTAAAAGTCTAGCTCCGCCACTGCTTTAATGTAAACTTGGCAGGAGTTTATAATGTATAAAACTAACAGGTTTTACTTAATTATAAAACTTATTTGTAGCCTGATGCGTTTATCTCCAGGATGTCTTAACTCTGAGGGCTGGTGGGGGTATGATGCAATGATGAAGGTGTGTGGCCTGATGAGCCCAGCGCGAGGAGCTGCGCGCTTCTCCTTCCTCCGTGTCTTCCAGGATGAATCCCTGCAGCTTCTCCGTGGAAGCAAAGACAAAGAGAGTCACAGACACGGAGACACGGAGAGATGAAAAGGGGAGGCGGGGGAGCACCACGCTCCTGGTCCGCCCCCAACTTGCAGCGCACGAGCCCATTTAGTGCTACGAACTGGGCCAGCTGTAGATGGCGTGAAAGCGAGCGCGAGAACTCCCCATCCCACACGCGCGCGCGCAAGAGAGAGAGAGAGAGAGAGAGAGAGAGAAAATAATCATTACCAAATAGAGGCGAGCTCACGCGGAGCGATGGCAGCAGCAGCGCTGCTGGACTGTTTACGACGCAGCGCACGAGAGCGGCACAGCCTCGAGAGAGACGAGCACCGCGCGCGCACGGCTTTTTAACGCACAGCGTCTGGAGCCTTTCAGGCTTTTTTTGTTTCCGCCACTTCGCTCCGCTGAACGTCTCCGCTCCTCGGCGGTGCATCTGACAAGGCTCGCGACGAGCTCGAGCCTCTCGCGGAGGCAGATGTTGTGGGAACCGGACCGCTTCTGGACCTCCTAGGCGCTCCGTTTCTGGAATCCTGAACGTCCCAGGAGTCGTCCCCCTCTCTCCCTCTCCTCCCCCGCACCTCACCGGTCCTGTCTCCATCCAGCAGCGCTGCACCTAGAGGCGGGGTGGTGCTGGAGGAGGGAGGGGGGACCCGAGAGCATCCCTCCATCCCACCGTCTATCCCTCCCTTTCTCCCTCTCCGTTACAGCCTCATCCTATGCCAGAGCTCTAGTGGGGGGGTTCTCATCTGAATCCAGGGAGGCAGGGTGGTGGGGTGGGGGGTGGGTGGAGGGAGCCAGCTTGTGGCCGCGGTACGCACCCTCCGCCCGGTGAGGCTGGGCTGAAAGCGCCGCTGCGCTGAAGGATGCTGCGGGACTAGAGCTGCTCAGAAGATGGGGAAGGATCAGGAGCTGCTGCAGGCGGTGAAGACCGAGGACCTGCTCACCGTGCAGAAGCTGCTGCAAAGGCCTCGACCAGGGAAAGCAAGTAAGACCCCCCCTCCCTCCCTTCCTCCCTCATCCTCCCTCCCCATCATCCAGCTGGATGGAAAACTCTAGATGCTTTAAACTGTAAAGTTAAAAAGCTGTTTCCTCTACCGCTTTCTGTTCGCTGCCACAAGGCCCCATGCAGATGTGTGTACATGGGAGTGTGTCAGGGGAGCCAGAAGGGAGATTAGTGGTGTGGCTGGAGACTGATAGCTCATCTGGAGACCCCAGTTTGAGTGCACTGCAGCAGAGGTGGAAGAGGGAGTGACTGGATGTGTGCTTTTGGATGTGAACCTGCAATGAGGTTGTAATTATAGACGTGATGGAGACATCTATGCAACGTCGAGTCCTCCATCCTGCAGTGTTTTCTCTTGCACAGCCCACTCTAATGTGTGGGCAACACAGAGAAAGCTGCAGATAAATGACCCAGCAGAGGCTGCCGATGCTTCTGCTGATAATCGATCGGATGGGAAGCTGTTGCTGCTGCAGGAATCTACAGCAAAGATTTGGAAAATTTAGGTGCAGGTGCAACAAGTTGGCTAATTGAGCTAAATCTGCTCAGATGGCCGGACTCTCTCCACCACTTGTTCCAGTCAGGCATCTTCCCAGCAGCATGTGAACCTGTGCTCTGACTGGAACGACTCCAGACAGCAGGTGGGCTCATTTGTATGAGAAGAGCCGCAGCTGATTACAAATAGCAGCATAGAATAGGCCGAGCTTTGCGTGAGTTATTTATTATTATTCCAAACGACAGCTTAAAATTGGAATTTTATGAGTCTGCTATTAAATCCGGTAAATCAGCTGAAGGCTGCAGATGGCAAAGCTCACTCTGCAGGACTCAGTGGTGCATATGGCTTCAAACAGCGAGTAGGAATTAGTGATGCACACAGAAACAGTCTAAAAGGCTACAGCGGGGCAGGAAAACCCCCTCGGATTAAAGCCTACCAGCCATCCAGGGCAAAAAGGCGGGCATTCCCCCCACAAGAGTCCTCCCGCTGCTACAGGTGCCCAAAATAGTGTCTGCGGAGCTCAGTGGAGTACATCATGTACAAGAGCACATCACAAAAAAACCTGTAGGCTACAGTTAAGTGTTCTTAAGCTAGAAGCTCATCTCTGGCTTCTGTTTAGTGCGATAAAATGCAGATGAACAAAAAGCCAAACTGGTTTTCATGCAGCACACATGTGTGTGTATTAAATCAAAGCAGTGGGCTGCACAGACAGGCGGTGTGCAGCAGATTCTGCAGGTGATGCTGCTTATTCTGACTTTTATGTTGAGCAGAATCAATTAATTCAGAATACTGATCACAGACTTCAGTAAACGCAGCCCTGAATGAATCACAGTCGGGTCAAAAGGAAGCTTCGGACCACGTTTCAGAGGTTTACATATAGTGTGACACAACAATATGGAGGCTGGATGTAACCTTAGTGCCGACTCAGTCTATGTCCTGAAGTAACGTGCCTTTCTACAGCATGTTCATGTTAAGATAAAACCCCAATCCCAAAAACGATGGGACGCGCTGCTAAATGTAAAAATATAAACCTGATAAATCCATATTTTATTCCCAGTAGAACATAAACAACATATCTGATGTGAAGCTGAAACTTTAAAAAAAAATTTTATTACAGTTTTCAGTGTTGCCTCAGACCATTTTAAACGAGCTTTGTTCAAGGGAAGATGGCTGTTTCTGGAACTTGCTGAAATATCACATCTTCTTTTAACAATAGCGCTTCAAGGTGAACTGTGTTCACAGATTAAGACTTCTGGAGGTGTCCCTGAGTCCGTTCAGTGATTTCCAGTCGAGAATCATGTCTGTTTAATGCTGTGCTGCCTGAAGGACCCAAGATTATCAGTTTATACTTCCGCCTGTCCCATGCGCACAGAGATTCCTTCTAATTGTATGAATATTTTCATGTTATACACTGGAGATGGTGGGAACTTCAAGGTCTTTAGATCTGAGAGACTCTGCCTCTCTGAAATGCTCCTTTCATACCAACATAATGAACCAAACTGGTTGTCAAATTCTTTTCCAGTTGTTTTTTTTATTTACTTTTACTTTTCCAGCCTTTAGTTGTGTTTTTCACGGATGTGTTGCGCCGTCAGATTCACAAGCAGCTCATATTTTCCTTTTAAACAATAAATCGTCTCAGTTTCAGCACCTGATATGTTGTTAATGAACTTATGGGAATAAAATAAGTCATGTAAGATTTGTGAATCATCGCATAAAAGGGACCTTATGTATTTTTTTTTATGTTTGCAGTACTCTGTTTGTGTAACTGGGAGAGTTGCAGATCTCTCCTACTTGTTCATAACTGTTGGACACGTTGGTGGAGGAGTCATGATAAGGGCTTGTTTAGCAGCCAGAGAGTTGGTTTTTATAATCCCAGTTTGTACTTTAAGACTTGTTTCTTTTATTATGTCCTATTATTAGGGCTGTGATGATATGCTTTTGTCCCGATTTGATTCTATTCCAGTTGTTTGGGTGCCGATTCGATTTAAATTGCGATTCTCACAATTCTCCGATATTGCTGATTTTTGTAGATTAAAAACAAAAAAAATGTATAAAACTTTTTTTTTTGCTCTTCATTTTTCTTCATCTCAATGAGGAAAAAACAGCACAGTAGACTGACCATCATTCAGCTGCGATAAGGCCCAAGAAGACAAGTAAAAACACTCAATAAAAAACAATAAAAATGACCAAAATTTTACAGTGCATTCATTTTATTTATTTGAAAAAAAGCAAAAAATCCCGATTTCCGATTTTTCGATTTGATTTTCCCACCCCTACCTGTTATATAACATCTTAGACTTGTCAACAGAGTACATGGGTATTATTGGAGGCTATATGTATGAATGTAAGCAAGTACGTATGTATAGGTATATGTAGGTATGTGTATAGATTGGGGGTGGGGAAAATCGAATCGAAAAATCGAAAATTGGGATTTTTTTGCGTCACAATTTTAAAATAGATTTTTTTTTTCAAATAAATAAAATTAATTCACTATAATTTTTTAGTCATTTTTATTGTTTTTATTGATCTTTTTACTTGTCTTCTTGGGTATTATAGCAGCAGAATGATGGTCTGGCTACTGGGTTGTTTTTTCCTCTTTGAAATCAAGAAAAATTCCTAGCAAAGAGAAGTTTTATAATTTTTTTTGTTTGTTTTTAATCTACAAAAATCAGCAATATTGAACAATTTTGAGAATCACAATTTAAATTGAATCGGCACCCAAAATATTGGAATCGAATTGAATCGGGATAAAAACATTTCGTCATATCCCTAGTATATATGTAGGCATATGAAGAATATAAGTAATGTTGACTTGTCTGAAATAAATAACTAAAATAAAAGAAAACAAGCTGATGTCCTTTTCAACTGAAAAGTCTTTAACTTTAGACTTTAAGCTCTGGTTGCATTCGCTCAGTCGTGTCACATCTCATATGTAACCTGCCCTCGTTTCTCAGTAAACACAGAAAATCCCTCCTGGTTCTCGTCACATCGTCAGCTGATGGGAGCATGTTGTGCTTCTGCGCTTGACCTTTCTGTAACGTACACCTCTGAAGGGAAGTACCATCGTGCACATCTGAAGCTGTTTAAACTCAGGATCGAGGTTTGTCCCTGCAGCCGCTCTGTCAGCGTGCTGCCTTTCTAAAATTACGCTGAACCTTCTGATTTGCGTAAACGGCAGGAAATTGACTTAATATGTTGTGGCTGTGCAAAGCAAAATAAAGCCCTGATTTTAGGCCTTTCTTTTTGGATGGAAGCAGCGAGGCGGTAATGACAGATAGCTGAGAGTTGCAGACAAATAGCAGGAAAACACTCAGCTGTTTGTCATTCAGTGTTAAATACAGAGCTATAAGGACAGCTGTGTGTGCGTGCTGCCGGAGGGGCGACGTGTGTGTGTGGAGCTAAGATTGGGATGTAAGATTTGTAAAGTGTGTTTCCACTTTTGTAACATGAATCTTCCCAACTGCAATGTTTAATATACGGTTTTCATATTTTATGCATACGTCACTCGTAACTACTCAAGAGGGTCAGAAAGCCACGTAAATCTCCACAGAGAGACTTCTTTAGCAGGAAAATGTCAGAGTTGTTGCATGTTTGACTGTTTCAGTCGAAGTCACGTCAACAGTGAATAAGTCATTGACGTCCCGTGAAGAAACACCAGCGATCTGAATTTGATGAACCAGCGAGACCAATAAAAATGCTTCAATCCACCAGGAAAAAAGCCGCACTGCGAGATGACCAGTCTGGCCCTGTCTGTGGGGTTAAATAGGATTCTTTTCTTTCTCTACAAGTCAACATTTTGTTGCAAGCCATCTCTGAACAGAACATGAGCAATACTTCAGTCTTTTCCTTAGTCCACATCAGAGGAATAGAAACAGATTTTTATTCTGTTGGTATCAGTAAAATCCAAGGCTGCTTATGAGAGACATCCCCCGCTGAGCCTTGAAGGTTCTGTTGCCCTGGTAATTACCAGGGCAACAGGTGTGTATTTGTATAAACTTGCCTGGTGGTGCACCCCGTGTGAACCAAACCATCGGCTAAAATGGCTGCGATTAACTCTGGAGGGTACTGGTTCGGAAAAGTTTGGACTTTCCTCTCCTGGTCGGGAGTGAGGTCCTGCTTCAAGTGGAGGAGTTTAAATATCTCGGGGTCATGTTCACGAGTGAGGGAAGGATGGAGCGTGAGATCGACAGACGGATCGGTGTGGCGTCTGCAGTAATGCGGACTCTGTGCCGGTCTGTCGTGGTGAAGAAGGAGCTGAGCCAGAAGGCGAAGCTCTCGATTTACCAGTCGATATACGTTCCTACCCTCACCTATGGTCATGAGCTGTGGGTCGTGACCGAAAGAACGAGATCTTGTATACAGGCAGCTGAAATGAGATTCCTCCGCAGGGTGGCCGGGCTCTCCCTCTTTTGCATCGAGAGGAACCAGGTGAGGTGGCGTGAGCATCTGGTTTGTATACCTGCTGGACGTCTCACTGTTGTGGTGTTCCAGGCACGCCCCTCTGGGAGGAGACCCCAGGGAAAACCTAGGACACGCTGGAGGGATTATATCTCTCGGCTGGCCTGGGAACGCCTTGGTATCCCCCCGCATAGTGGGCAAATGTGGCTGGGGAGAGGGAAGTCTGGGCTTCCCTGCTTAGGCTGCTGCCCCCACGACCCGACCCCGGATAAGCGGCATAAGATGGATGAGTGGATGGATGGATGGATGGATGGATGGATGAATGGATGGATGGATGGATTGGATGGATGGCTAAATGGATGGATAGATGGATGGATGCATGGATGGATATGGATGGATGGATGGATGGGTGGATGGATAAATGGATGGATAGATGGATGGCTGGATGGATATGGATGGATGGATGAATAGATGGATGGATGGATGGATGGATGGATGGATAGATGGATGGATGGATGGATGGATAGATGGATGGATGGATATATGGATGGATGGATGGATGTAAGGGTGGATGGGTGGATGGATGGATGGATGGATGGATAGATGGATGGATGGATGGATGGATAGATGGATGGATGGATATATGGATGGATGGATGGATGGATGGATGTAAGGGTGGATGGGTGGATGGATGGATGGATGGATGGATGGATGGATGGAAGGGTGGATGGGTGGATGGATGGATGGATGGATGGATGGAAGGGTGGATGGATGAGTGGATGGATAAATGGAAGAATGGATGGATGGATTGGATGGATGGCTAAATGGATGGATAGACGGATGGATGGATGGACTGAATGGATGGATGGATGATATGGAAGGATGGATGGATGGATGGATGGACTGAATGGATGGATGGATGATATGGAAGGATGGATGGATGGATGGATGGATGGATGATATGGAAGGATGGATGGATGGATGGATGGATGGATGGATGGATGGAAGGGTGGATTGATGGATGAATGGATGGATGGAAAACTCTGGAGGCCATGGCGCAGACAGACCTGGTGGAACTCGGCATTATGGGTGAATTCACAACAGGAAAGACCGCTAGGCTCGGTCTGATTGGGAACTTGGTTCAGTTGGTGGTTGCAAAATTCCTCTGGACTGAGAAGACGTTCATGCTGCAAAGAAGTCGCAGCTTTTAGTCAACAAATTCCACTCTCCACCAGAGGAGGCGCTGCAACATGAATGACTGAAGAAGGAGACGAGACCCACAACGAAGAAGAAAACTGCTTCATCTATCGGTTAATGCAGGACTTAACAGACATGGAGCTTCATCAAGTCTTTGGTCGATAAGAATTCTTTTACCGAATTCTTCCACGTCTAACCGCGAGACATTTCTCCTACGTGGGTTGTGTTTACCCACGACGCTGAACCCACAATTCACTTTGTTTTAAAGTCCGCTTCCTATATTTGGTCCACTTGAAACAGAACAAGTGTGCTTCTTAGATCCGCTTCAGAATTCGTTGCTTCACCACATCCCAAACGAAGTGGACTTTCCGAACAAATGGGCCAGAATTCCAGTCAGTCAGGCTACAACAACTAAAGGGTATCGGCACGAGTCAAATCTAAAAGTTTGGATTAATTCTGCAAATCTCAAGATACAAAAAGTTTTACGATTCAGAAAAAACAAAACTTTTATTCTTCTTGCTTGTAAAACTAACGTTTATTTTCGGACTTGTAGAATTAATCTGATCTTGTTGCAGAAAACGAGATAAAAGTTAAAAAGCTTGAGTCGCTGTCACAGCTCCGTACGTGTGGTCAGTGGTGGAGTTGTGTGTGTGTTTATATGTGTGAAGGACAGGGTAAGGTTGGGCTTGATGTGTGTGTGGCGGCGGCTCTGCCCTGCTGCAACTCATTTACTCCCACTAATGCCAGACACACAGTCTGCACATATTTACCTGCATGATGGACACACTTAACATCAACATGCACACATCTGGCACCATCTGGAGAGCCGTCGACAGTTTGCTGTCAATCAACGGGCTTCTGCACACGGCGGCAGAAGGGGTCACTGTATCTCGTGTGAGTGAAGCAGACCTTATGTGTGACCTTCGGTCTGTGTTTGTTGATGGCTGTTTCAGTGTTTGTGTGTTGAGGCGGGCGGTGTATTGATAGGTGTTTATGGTGTTATTGAAGGCTCCGTGTGTGTGTGTGTGTGTGTGTGCTGAGGATTGTAATTTTAACTGCTAAATGATTTATACAAAACACCCGTTTACTGCCACGACACACACACGCCTGCATTGCCATCTCACTCCTGCCTTTGCCATCTTTGTTGCTAGGAGAGATGCTAATGCTTGTAGACCCTTAATGTAACCCCCTCCCCATCTTTTCGATGTTTCCGTGCGATGCTTGCAGTGGGAGTAGAGCAGATGATTGCGTCCACACCAGTGCACATGCACAAAGAAGCAGGCAGAGAGGGAGCTTCACATGCTGTCAGCCGGGCTCTTGGTACTGGTTAGCTGCTCCGTCTGCAGCTATGGGCCTCGGTTAGAGCAGCGTTGTGGAAAGAAGCAACATATGATGGATGCATTTCGTCCTAAAATGCGTCTGCTGGAACGCAACGCAGACTTTTCATGCCTTGGCTGCAGTGAAGTTTGCAAACAACACAAACAGGCTGCAGATCTGGAAACTTGATCTCAAATATCCCCAAACGCTGTGCAGGGTTTATGGGAATGTAATGACTAGAGGAGTAACTTTACATCCGTCTGCAATGATCAATGAGGTTACAGCATTGATCCAAATAAGAAATAAATCTATAAAACATTGATACATTAAAGACACTGCAGAACTTTTGCCATTTGGACTGGGAGAGGATGTTGTTGCAAACTGGTTCTTTACACATGTACCGAATAGGATAGAATTGATGTGTTTGAATTGAATTGAATTGAATTGAATTGAATTAAATGAAATGATTACATTAAATGGAATTGAATTGAATTGCATTAAATTAAAAATGAAATTGAATTTAACTGAATGAAATGAAATTAAAAATTAAATTGAATTGAATTGAATTGAATTGAATGAAATTAAATAAAATTAAATTAAAAATTGAATTGAATTGAATTGAATGATTTCAAATGAAATGCAATTAAAAATTGAATTGAAATTAAATGAAATTAAATTAAAAATTGAACTGAAATTAATTGAACTTTGATATTTTAGTTGCTTTTTATGATTTGATATGAAAGCTTGGTTTAAGTTAGCATGTGATTCCGTCATGTATTGATAACTGGATGCAGAGTCAAATCTGACCAAATTTAAATCAGGAAACAATCATTTACTATTGAATTGATTGAAGATTTCCCCAAAATCAAGTGAAATTTTTGAGCTAAATCTTAGATTATTGAGTTTTGTGACTCGTAGTGGATCAACATTTTTGCTGATGTGTTTGCACACTGAGGTCATGTATTCACTGTTATGTGTTTGTTTGTTTGTTAGCAACATAATTTGAAAAAGTCAACAATATAATTTGATAAAATTTTAAGGAAATCTCACAAATGGAATAAAAAACAAGAAAATAAGTTTCTGGAGGTGATTTGGATCACCACCTGGATCACCTGAATATTGTAAATAATTTTTCACTAAGAGGAGATTTTTCCAGTTTCCAACTCTAAAATAATGACCTAATAATTACCTGTGATAGATAAGCAAATAAATAGATCAATCAATAAATAATTTTTTTTTAAATTTCTGTTTTATTTACCACTGTCCTCTCTCCATAACATGCTGTAGTTCCTTCATTCTTCATTTACACATAAATATGTAAAAAGCCCTGTAAAGGGTTGTGG
Organism: Telmatherina bonti; assembly: GCF_933228915.1. Classification (NCBI taxonomy): domain Eukaryota; kingdom Metazoa; phylum Chordata; class Actinopteri; order Atheriniformes; family Telmatherinidae; genus Telmatherina; species Telmatherina bonti. The sequence goes on from NC_136612.1 coordinate 11,410,739, forward strand.
CTACATCCATTCATAATGTGATTCAAGCCAAACAGATGATGACAGACAGTCAGATGCTGCGAGCCAACACTCAGTCACTCTGTCCACGTATAAACCACTCAGCTGGTTTATCTGCAAGGCTTCATACATGAAGACATTTTAAATCAATACTACATATGTTTCTAACCATAAAACTGTGGCTGAAAGTAGGTACTTAGGTTGTGACAGCAGAGTTTTGCTTTATGTTCACTGCGTCACATGCTAGCAACCGGATATTTTGAATGTGCCCTATGACTGATTCAGCAAAGAAACCCAAGAAGAAATGGGAAAAGCAAAGAGAATAAAGGGATAAAAGAGACAGATTAAAGTCAGAGTAACTTTTACTGACTGGAGAGAGCTCAGAGAAGAGACAGGATGCAAGCTGGATGCTGAATTAGCTGTTAGTGGGCAGCAAAGTGTGAAAATATGCTGAAGTTTTGTCGTGTTATATTAATAAAATCCATTTTTGAGCATTTTCATATGAAAACATGTTCATACATAAAAAAATCTGCATCACTCACAACACTCATGTAGCGTGACCCTAGATTAACATGTGACAAGGATCTCTGCACGTACAAAGTTCCACCTTACTGTGTGCTTTTTGTGAAAACAGTGAAGCATAAAAAGTTAATTAAAACAGCAAAATTCCTGATTTGTGTGCTTGTTTGGCCTTTACGGTGCTACATTTATCAATATGTTTACGTTTTTTTCTACGACATGATCTGACAACTGAAGCTAAAAATTAGCAAAGGTATGATTAAAAGAACTTAGCATTTCCACGAAAAATCCAACAGGCAGGCTAAAAAAACCAAATGACTTTGAGGTTTAGGTGTTAATGCAGAGTTCATTAATGTTATAATGTTAAAATGTTTAATTAATTAATTAATTTTAATTACAGTTAATGTTAGTTGTATTTCCATTTGGGGATTAATAAAGTATTTTTCATTACATTTCATTTCATTCATTCATTCATTCATTCTTTAATTTCATTTAATTTCATTTAATTTCATTTAATTTTATTTCATTTCATTTAATTCATTCTTTAATTTAATTTAATTTAATTTAATTTCAGAGGTACATTTCTGGTGTTTTCATCGTCCAGAGTTCAGAAAACTTACTTCAGCATAAAGACGTGGAAAAAGAAGCGAATGTGCCAAAGACTTTGTAGACGTCGCAGACATTGATGCTGAGTTTATTGATAAAATTGCAGCTCAGCATGTTAGAAAGAATAATATAAACAGAGAGAGAAAGTGGAAGATTGGCTTCAGGTCCCGGCATTTTCTTCCAAAACATCATCACTCACTTCCCCTGCTGCTGCCATGATTGAATTACAGAGCAGATGGAGTGAAAGAGAGAACGGTAGATGGAGAGGTTTGCTCCGAGGAATACAAGGAATGGTGTTACAAAGGATGAAAAAAGAAAGAAAAGATGTCCTGTAGAGGAGGAGGAGGAGGAGGAGGAGGAGGAGGAGGAGGAGGAGGAGGGAGCAAGGTGTTTCTTGATGAGCGGGTGGGACAGATGGAGGAGGAGTGATGAAAGACTGAGGATGATAAAAGAGATCATGGGAACGAGGTGATGAAACGGAGGGATAGCTGAACGACTCACGACTGCACTCGCCTCACATTCCCCAGCCTCTCTCACACTTTTACTCATCTGCACCAAACGCTGCACCAAAAATAACATCCACATAGTTTAATGGGTCAACGGCGAGTTCAGGGAGAAGGAGAGAGCACCGGAGGGTGGGGGGTAAGGAGGTGGGGGGGAGGGAAGAAATGAAGGAGATATGATAAAAAAGAAAAGGAGTGTAAGACTGGACAGAGAAAGGGCATAAAAGGAGAATAAAGAGGGAAAGGAAGGGCAAATAAAATAAAAGAAGTAGAAAGAGGAGATGTGGAGACATTAAAACAACCGGAGTTAACAGGAAGTTGTTAATGAGGGAAGAAAAAAAACCAAGTTGGGACTGAAGTCACACTAACGCTGTTATTAATCACATAAAGATTCACGTCTCACAAACAAAGCCAGCCTCCCGCGATAAACAACAAGAAAATCTAATAAACTCCCAAATCCTGTTGACCTTAATGGCTTAGGCTTAGCTTATGAATATGTTAATTTAGCCTCCCCCTCATCCCTGCTCTCCTACAAACTGCTCTACTTGTTTTCTGTGGTTGAAATCTCCTACTATATACTACGCATATTAAGTAGCATGTAGTATGTAGTACTTGCTGTGCACTACCACATCCCTAGCATGTAGCATGCAGACTTGTATGCATGCTACAATACTTTTAACTAGCTTCCAATTTAGAAAAACAGAATTAAACTGATTAACTTATTTAATGATTGCTTATTAATATGTGTCTTTATCATACGAGTGATGGAGGGATGGCACTTGCCTCAACACTCAAGAGTTACAGCATGTTACAAAAAACGAACTAACTAAACGAGAATTGATAAAAATCAGGACACCTCCTGCATATTTTTTATGTCCCTCAAACTTTGTGGTAGTTTAAATACTGCATAATGTGTACTACAGTTTGGGACAATTAGTACGTACTGCTAGCATAAACAATTTATAGTTCCTACTTTTGTGTTCTTTCAACACGGTATTATTATTTAAACTGTTAAAAAAAAAAAAAAATTTTTTTTAACAGACATCTTATATACCAGTGTATGTATATATATATATATATATATATATACATATATATATATATATATATATATATATATATATATATATATATATATATATATATATATACATACACTGGTATATAAGATGTCTGTTCTTGTTCTTCCTACTGACGCTACAAAGGAGTCATTATAAGCCAGAAATGGGAAGGTGTCAAAGTGGTTTAGTCTTGATTTGAAGGCCACCCACGATATACAAAGTGTGGTGGGGGTGTGGAGGGGACCCCCCCCTCACTCAGTCAGAACCAACCCAAAAAAAAAAAAGTCACCTACTGCTCTGGCTTAGCCACACACAATCATACAACCCACCCCCCACTATCATGCGACTGGCACAGAGAGGCATGGACTGTGTGGAAGTTAAGCATGCAGACAGGACTAAAGTTACCATAAGGTCCTGGGAAAACTTTCTGCAAACATGAGAGCTGGTCCTCAAAGGGAAGAGCGAGTGACAAAAGTAAGCCGAGAATGTCATTTGAGAATTGGTATGTAAGTATTAAATTTGCTGGATGTATGTGAAGGTAGTTCGTCTCAAGAGCTGCTGGAGAGTGTGACAGAATATTTCCACTCACACCCTGAATTCATCACACTGAGTGTGTTCTTACAGCTCCATATTCATGTTTGAGCATTTAATAAAGGCAGGAAATTATGCTTTTTTTTCTGACTCAACTTCTAAACCTAAACCAACATGGTGTGGACAAGGTTTTACTGTACTCTATATAAGAGCCTCTTACAAATGTTCCACCCTGCCCACAGTGAATACATTTAGCATCGCCTTGGGACCTTGTGAATGAATGCTGCTGCTCTGCTGCGATGTGAGCAGCCACTAAAAACAGGGCTGTGACACAGTTTGGGTGCACGCTCAGGGCTGGGAAAAAGGGGCGTAGCTGACACATCCGCGGGACTGTGATGCATGTGAGGATGTTTTGAGGGATAAAGTGGCCATGTTATAGAGCTCTGTTTCTAAGCACCGGCAAACATTTCCCATGTGTTTCCTCCAAATAACAACAAAACAAAACACGGCAAGCCAAAGAGAAGATGTGACAAAGTGCTGAATATCTCATGACAACAAAACACTGAAGTTAAATACAGAATACAAAGTTTTAACAAGCAACAGAAAACCAAACGTCTGTGAATTCATCTTTGGGTTTGCTTTTTTTATTGTATTTTTCTGAGGTTAATCATGATTCTGTAAACGGTTTGTTAATTTTTGGTGATTTGGAATCATGTGGGTCTGTTCGATTTACTGCCCGACAGTCAGGCAGGTGGGTGGAGTTCATTACTCAGTTTAAAATGGCCACTCAGGTGTATCACCTGCTCAGATCTGGTGCCTTGTTCAGCAAAAACGCCCCTTTTAACCACATGAGTGGAACAACCCAATCAGAGGAGGCTTGCAGATAAACCTACAAAATTTTCTTGAGAAACAATTGTGGTATTTTTTTTCTCTTTAAATTCAGTGACTAACTTTACATTAATGTAATTCCTAAAACAAATTTTTGCTTATTTTATGATTCTTCTCATGTGTTCAAGGCAGTGAAGTTTGTCACAATCCAAGTAGTTAAAATTATTTGTTAAGAGACCCCCTTTGGATCCTGTTCCACTTTACAGACTACAACCTGACAGAAATGTGAAAAAATCATGGTTTATCATTAACTTTTATCATTTTTATGACCAATTTTGCCCTAAAAGATCCATATTTTTTTTGCTTTGCCAAAGCCTCTTTCCACTGGTAAATGTCTGGTTGATGGTGACCAGAGCTACTAAATATTACTTGGCTAAAGTGTAATGTCTAGACAACTTGGACATGGCGTCTTCAAAAATGAAGCTTTTGATGTTCTACCAAAAATGGTCCAAGGAGGAAGACTAGGACATGGACTGGATCATGGACTGCCAAGGTTTACTGAATCATGCAGGTTGGTCACCTAAAGACAGGAACTGTGATTACAATTCACAATGACACATCAAAATTGAGTCTCCATGCCAGCTCCACATTCAAATGGTAGGTTTAGGTTGATACATCATGAAAACATGGATCCATTCTGCCTTGGATCAACGCTTCAGGCTGCTGGTGGTGTAATGGTCTGGGGGATGTTTTCTTGTCCCACTTTGGGTCCCTTAGTACCAACATGACATGGTTTAACCAGCACAGCCACATAGTATTGCTGCTGACCATGTCAATAATGTTAAAAGTCACAAAGCTCAGAAAATCTCCTGCTAGTTTCTTGACTGGTTCGTTTGAGCTAGCTTCAATTTGGCTAAATCAGTATGTATTGCTAGCATATTACATGGTTTTGGAAATATCCTGATTTTCAAACAAAGGAGGAACTTGGTCAACTGTATAAAACTAGAGCGCATGTAAACAAAATGATCTATATAGCAGTGTATTTATTTCTTGTACATTTTAAATGATCATAAATATCTGGCTTGCCTAGCCTTAGCAGCTAGCCATAGCTATGGCTTCCGTTGCTAGACTATGGCTGAACGGCAGTAGCTGCTATGACTGCTAGCCTCCACATCTCTGGCAGTCACATTAAAGCTGAGGAGCTGCCTGCCACCGGCTGACAAGAACCGCCAACCGCTAGAAAATCAATATATTATCATTCTGATACTAGCCATAGCTGCTACTAGCTAGTCTCAGCAGTTAGTGTACATAGCTTGCCTCAGCTTCTCATTTCAAAATTCCTTACAGGGATTTTATATTAGGGTTAAAGCTGCAGCTCTGCTTTTGAGACTTCACTTGGTGCTTTGGAGAAAAAAATTCAGATTGAATTTTACTTGAAAATGATCAGTAAAGACTTAACTTGACTGGTAATTTCCACAAATTATCAGAAGGGTTCCTGACCAAGACTTTATTAAACTTTAACAATAGAAAAATCTTGTTTTATCATTGTTTTAATCGTGCAAAAGAAAAATAGTTTACATGAGAGAATGTCCCTTAGTACCAATTCAGAGTGGTTTAACACTACAACCTATCTAAGTTTTGTTGTCAATATGGACCAAAATCTCTGATCAATGTTTAAACACATTATTTAATGGAGACCACTTAGAATTAAGGTTGTTCCAATGGTAAGTGTGGGTTCCAACCTAGTACTGGCAAGGTGTGCTTAAAAAGTGACTGGTGAGTATACAGTTGTGTGTGCGTGAGAGAGAATGTCCTCATGCATGGATTGGTGATCAGAGGCCAGAAGAGACTGGCTAACAGGACAGATGTTGAGTCTGACCCAGTATGTATGTGTGTGTTTGACCATATTGTACATGTTTGATGCAGCAGTTGAACAGATGGTTGGTGTTGGCTTGTTGCCCATATAGCCACAAATTTGTAGAAGATCACAAAGAATATACCTGACCTCTAATACTGGACATGTTTACAGTTTGTACAAAATATGAAGAAGCCTCCCCCCTCCCTACCAGTTTTGCCATTTTCTATCACTCTGTCTCACCATGACCTCCCTCAGTTCCTTTTACAAGATAAAACTGAGCATCTATAAACACTGTACAGCTGTACTGAAGCAAGCTGTACAGTTCCCACACTCTTCTGGACACCCCTTGTAACAAAATAACAGTAGGATTTATTCACCAGCTGCACCTCTTTGGTCGTCATTTTTATCATTTCTGGACAAATACCTCATTGCATCAGATGTTATCACTGTCTTGTTCCAGTTGTTTGAGAAATAAGCACTTTTTAAGCCACATACCGAAAACAAATTTTTATGATATAACTGTCTTAAGGCTCATCTAAACTTGATGCAGAAGACGGATGCAGACAGATGGATGTTTCATTTATCTCCTGTGTCACTTATGTGAATAATTTGGTCCATTTTTTAGTGGCTTAGCTATCCGTTTCTGACACTCAACCAGTGAAATGAACAAACCAGAGAAGGAGAAGAATAGAAAGATGATGGAGAAACAACCAAATAAGAAGCAGCTGAAGAAAAGACAGGTGAAATTGGAAGCAGCTAAAACTTTGTGGTTTACTTCTTCTGGTGTTTTTTTAAATTACTTTACAGCGATGCATTGCTGCTACCAACCAGCAGACGCTAACTCTGAACTTAATACTGCCCACTAGTGGATATATTGACTTAACCACTATGGGAACATAAAAGATGCATGGAAGTATGATGGAAGTATGATGGCGGTTGACATATGACAACGTTTGAAATGGACGTCTCCATTTACATAGTTGGCCTTCAGCAGAAACTGTTTTAAAATGGACCTTTTCCCACGGCTGCATCACTAAACCTACAGCAGAGCAACTGTTTCACTGGTGATGCTGAGTGATGAATTGGCCTGATAAAGCTCAGAAAATAAGATGTAGCTTTACTTTCTGAACTCTTGAAGGAGATACCTTGCAGAAAAAAGTTCCACTGGGGAATATGCTTCTTTTCGCAGCATCAGTGAAGCTGCATCCTCACCGCCTCCGCTGGGACCCACTACATTGACGTTTATTTTTCTCTTTTGTGTCGACTACCTCTTGAACTCCTCCACATGAACGCCGGCTGGCGCTTCCTTCTTGATAAATGCCACCAGTTAAAGAGTTAGGCATTAAATAAGGAAAAAGGTTCAGAGCAGGAATTGTATATTGCTGTAAAGTAATTAAATTAATCAAGATTTTTTTAATTAAGCATGGATCGCTCTGTTCATATTGATGTTACTCTGATTCATACTACTTCCCTAAACATCATGGTTGGTCTTGTTCTTCTCTGTCAAACCAGCAGTATTCCCTCATGGTGTTGTTCAGAGGTTGTTTTGGCTGGACCAGGGGGACCCTTGCAAGATTTTTGCCTGGTGCTTTTAATGTTGTGGCTGATACCAGATACAAGTGATGCAAAACCAAACATGCTGAACTAAACACTTACTCTCACACACATACACAGTCATTAATCACTCTGCACTTATTCCAATCTCATCAAGTTCTCGGATTGATTTCTTCCACTGCAACCATTTAATTTCCCATGGTCGCTGCAACCCATTCCTCCCTTATCCTTTGACCAATTCGTCTTTATATGTCTAAATGTTACGTGTCTTTTTTTCATTTTCTTTACAGTACCATGGTCTTCCAGTAGCTACCATCACTCTCATGACCAACAAGGATTTCTCTCTTCATTAGTTAACATGGTCTCTTGTACATCTAAATACATCAAGGATTTTACTTTTAAACAAAAACAGATGTGGTCTCAGATTTACAAAAGTATACAATGGTGTTTTTATGTGCGAGTATATATGAACTTAATTTTATCTTCATTTTAGTTACAAAAGATGAATCCCACGGACTTTAGATATTCCCTTCATAGAGCAGCAACATAAAGGCTTCTGAGGATAAATTTTTATATATTGTTTTATTAGTGACATCATAATAAAGGTGTGTTAAAGGGAAAGCATAGTTTGGGGCAATATTATAATAAAAAAAACTCCATAGAAAGAAAGAAAGAAAGAAATCATATTGCAATCTAATTTTTCATGGCTAAATGCTAAACATATATGTCTACTGCAAGTAAAGAATAATGCTAAGTAGCTAGTAAACTACTGGCTACTAGCTATACTGTTTTTGTTAACTTGAAAAATGGAAGTAGCTAAATTTGCTAATATAGAAAGATTTAAAAAAAACAGGACAATGCTAATATGCTAAGCTAAGTGGTGAAGACTGAAGATTGTTGTTGGGTACAAGTTAGCATAAGGATTTGAGCATTCATGTCCAGCTACATGAACCTGCCACTACAGCTATAGACTTAGGCTTTGTTGAATTTGTGTTCTTGTTAGCAGTAAAGTCATATTTCTAGTAGGTCTGTCATTCAGTATAAATGTTAAAAATGACTGAGCAGTTTCAAAGCAATTGTAAGCTGGTGCACTACCCCAGCAGTGCATTAGCATTAACATGTTTGCTTGTGACTCTATTAGACACTAACTTGGCTGATTTAACAGTGTATATAATAGTATGTTATATTGCATATAGTATTCATATAAAGTGGATAAATAGTTTATAAAATGTTTTAAATTGGACCTATTAGATGTGTTTTTATTTTATTTTACTGGAACAGATAAGTTTAGCATTTGGTTATGAAGTATGAGTTTAAAGAGTCAATCCTTTGGTTTGAGAAACAATAAAAATATCCTGAAGGCAGAATTTGCGATCTGTGAATACAAAGAAAGTAATGGAGATAGCTGTAATACAATAGAAAATTAATTGGACTGCCACATGACCTTAATTTCAGATGTACTAGCAAATATTTAATAGACTTGATTTATGCTGTTATTTCATCATAATTTAGTTTATTTTTATTTCAATTGCGGAAATGTAGGAAAACATTAATCAGTCACATGGTATCCTAAAAGCAGTATTCAGAAGTTTTAAAGTGCATTAGCTATTAAGTTATTCATCTGTTAAGTTATGCAAGTCATGGAGCTAACACAACATGCTAATGCTAACACAAAGTGCTGACTATGTCATGTCTACTGCAAAGTGATTGTACATCTCTGTGTATTAATGATGACAGGTAAATGAATTAACAAAATTATTTTCTCATCTGAGTCAATGTTTATTAAAGTTTAGCTTTTGGTAAAAATGATTTTAATGTTGCTCTAGCTAGCCAGCAGCTACCTGCTCTTGTCTCTGCATTGTTAGCATGGCAACACAGACAATATATTCTCTACATCTTTTTCTTTTTTTATTCTTGGTTAGTGTCCCAGCCCCTCACCAAGCCACCGCATTTGTTCCTGACTGCCCCATGAATCAGTCTGGCTGGCAGAGTGCCTCTGTCATGGAACTGGTGAAAGTGATTAGTCATGTCAAACTGGGCCAGAGTCTAGTTGGCCCCAGTTTGACAGAAAGCGAGTTATTCTGGAATAGTTCATAATAGCAGCGGCTTTATTCATTTTGTTGTCTTGGAAAGGTAAAAAAAACAAAAAAAAAAACAAAAAGAAGAAAGCAAGGATCTCAGATCAGATTGTCACCTTGAACACTTTTTATCCAGATGAGCGACCATGTTGGTCCAACATCTGCCCTTCCTTACTGCACCAGGAAAAAGCATGTTGCGTGACAGCAGCTTAGTGTGTATCTCAGGACTGCCTCTTAGTTTCTGAACAGTTTAGAGTGCAGATTGTTTGCATGTGTGTTTTATGTGCTTTTGACTTCCAGTCTATATTAAACGCCAGTGTAAACGTCTCTTTTTGTATGTATTTAACCACAATATCAACATGACTGGTGGGGACATCTGATGGTCGTTTGGACCATGACTTTGCTGAAAATGTCTCACTAAGGTCTTATTTAAACTACAACATCATTTTATCCTGGAAACAAATTAATTAGATGGATATTTACCTTTTTAATTGTAATGAAATGCCTTTGAATAGAATAGATTTTGCTGATGTTTCGTGTTCGTGATGTGCTGTGAATGAATTACTTTGAACTTCTGTTAAAAAAGCTTTTTGGTAAAGACTTTGGAAAGCATGAGGAGACACGAGCTCATCTGTGTAGGATGTGTGTTTACATAGCATCACGCCAACATCCGTGTTTATCTCCTTTGATCCCTCTGCTACAGTATGTTTGTGTGACTGTGGGCCAATTAGACGGTTGTTTTGTAGCGCATCAGCCAATGGAGAAAAAGTAGTGGCGCCCCCCTGAACCAGTGAACTCGGTTGTTAATGGGCTGGTTGTATGCAGCTGTTCAACACATGCAGAGCATGTGGTTTGGTTCTGCATGCTTGTGTTCGTGTGGTGAGAATGTGTGCATACTATGTATAAGTGTGTGTGTGTGTGTGTGTGTGGCGCCGATGCCAAACCCGACGTGGCCCCGCCTGGTTCTGGTCTCAGTCTTTGTTTACTCCTTTTCCACCCCTTCTTTTCCCCTCTCATCACATCTTATCTTCTTTCACTTTTCCTGCTCACTCTCTCTCTCTTCCTTCTTCTCTTTCTTCCTGTTCCCAGAGCCATCGCCATGGCAACAAGAAGCAGTGTTGGCCAGGAAATTTCTAGATCAACACCGCTTATTCCAATTCAGCACTGCGGGGTCCAGTCAGACTGTTTACGTTGTGTATTTTAGCGCAGGATTACACTCTAATCTGACAATAGAGATTAGTGTAGCAGACCTACTTGCCCACCGGCCAACAAATACATCCTTTGTCTTCACCTTCTTTTCCTTTTTTTTTTTAAAAAAAAAAAAAAAAAAATTTATCTAAAGAGGAAAATCTGCTTTCATCATAACCATCTTCTTCACTCTTTCACCTCAGCTTTCCCTCCTCTTTTTAATGATCTTTCACCGCCTCCCCCTCTTCATCCCTCCTCCATCCAGAATCCCCCCCCCCCCCAACTTTTACAGATTCCCTTTTACATGTTTTCCTTTCATCAGTGTTGATCTTGAGACTTTTATCTTTCTCTGTATCATCTCTTTTTTTCATTTCTTTCTTCTTATCGTCACCCTCCGTCTCCTCACCCTGCACCCCCCTCCTCTGTCATTGTGCTATATGGCTGCAAGGCCAAGTGCCAACGTAGAGGGGGATGGTGCAGACTGGGTTAAATTCAGCTCCTTTTATTGAAGTTTTTTTTCTATTACTTTTGTCGAGTTTGATTGCGTAAAACAAGAATCAAGCCAATATTGTGTAGGATTTATCCAATATTTTTAAAGAAATAAGTGAAACAGACAATGAATCAGGTAAATCTGTTCAGTGTAGCTGGATATTAACACAAGGCAGACAGTAGCTACACACACAGGTACAATAAGACCATTGTTCTCTATGTAACTCTATCACACACATGCTTGAACACACACTACTTTGCTCTTTGCTGCTCTTTATTCACAACTCACACACATGCAGTGCTTCTCATTTCTAAGGCAGTAAAATTGCACCGGTGTACAGAATAAACTAGGACATCTCTGCCATGACAAATCATGCACGCGCGCACACACACTTACTCTCAGCCAGTGCATCAGTCCAGAGCTTTCCATTGGTTGGTGCGAGTGAATAGGGGAGATACAAAGAGACATTTAATGGGCTGACAATTCAGAGAGAGGGAGAATGAAAGATAAAAAAAAAAGCAGCTGGGTGCCTGGTTTCAAAGAGCTCAATGTGCTCTTTAAACTCAGGATACATGGGCTTAACTTTCACCGTTGCAGAAATTTAAATGAGAAAGTCAGTCCAGACTCTATGAAACCCTGTCTCTGTTCGGGGTGAAGCTCACAAACTGGATCCAAACTGTAACGTCTAAATGATATGATCAACTCTTAGTGGGAAATTGAAGTGTTCAGTCAACATCGTATGTACATTTCTCAGCTCACGTAGAAAAGTAGCGTCATCGCAGTCATCGTTGCAGTGTGTGTTTATATACTTGTTGATATATGGTCACAAGTCAAAAGTGAACCATTTTTGTAGTGTAATCTGTCTGGTGTCCATTTAGGGGCTGAAGACGAGAATCACATTGTGTTCAATTGGATTTTGTACTAAGTTTTTACCATAAAGTGATGCTAAATTGGTTTTTATGTTTTAAAACTAAACTGAAACTGACATACTACATGGTAATAAATGGTAAATACTAAAAAAACATTTAGGAATATTTACCATTACATTTCCAAATATATATATATATATATATATATATATATATATATATATATATATATATATATATATATATATATATATATATATATATATATATATATATATATATATATATATATATATAAACATAAATAGGGTTTCTAAGTTTCTGAAAGGGCATATCAGTGAGCTCAGTCTATAGAAAACTTCATATTTGCAGAATGTAAACTATTTTGTTTGTGACTGAAGTTAAACCTTAAATAGTTACACTAAGAAAAATGTGTCTTTGCATTTCAAATATTATTGATTCTTTCCATTTACTTTGGATAACATTAATAGGATTAAATGTTTTTCCAATCGCTGAGAGCAGTTAATAATACAGAAACGAGTTAATAACTGGAAAAGTGGAAAATAAACTTTTGCTTCTCCACACCCAAACCAAACCAGACTAGACTGAGATGACTCTGGTAAGTTTAATTCCACAGTTCTTTCATAAAATTTGCTATCAAATGGTATTGCTGGAAGTTAAAAGGTTAAGAACGCGTCAGAATGACAACATATGCTAATTAAAGTTATCGATAGCGGATTTTTGTAATTTATGCATACATCACTCATATATGGTCATTACTACCTAAGAATAAAGCTTAGATTTCTGTAGAGATTTATCTTTACCAGGAATGATAGAATAATGCCAGAGTTGTTGCATATTTGCCTGTTTCAGTAGGTAGAGGTACAAATGTCTTGATTGAGGCGTGTTTGACAACTCGATCGAAAGGCTTGAACATAAAGTTGGCCGGTTTAACAGAAAAAACTGAGATTAAAGATGTTTAGAGGCATATTGGGCAGGTTAGAATAAACTCTGCCAATGTCTATTACTTGTCTTTTCTTCCCCTTCTTTAAATCCATTTCTATGTAAGACATTTTACCGTAATCTAAAGATGTGCATGGTGGATGCTTTAAGAAAAACACATAAAATGAGGAGCAGCTTAGGGGTGCAACAGTACATTGTCATGTACTCCCTCACAATCCACCTTATTTGACTCCAATGCTTGGACTGATTAGCATCTTATTGATAGATTTCAGCTGAAATCTGAAGAGTTAGCTTGTGCTTGTAGCATCATGTAGCAAACAGCAGCTCTGTAGGTGTGTCCTGGTGGAGAAGATGAAGATGTTTTCACACTTCCTGACAGGTTTTCAGAGAGAGCTTGATCTTAGCAGTTCACGCTAACCCGTGCCGGATGGTTCCAACCATCTGGTTACCATGGAGTTGAGGAAAACTGCTGTCAGGTGATAATTGGCTTCATCGCAAGAAGTGACAACTTTACTACAACAGATACAGATAAGTGATGAAGATACTGTGGATGCATCACAGCTTCTCATTTATCTGTCTGAAAATGAAGCACCAACCTTCCCTTATCTACTGATTTAATTTTTTTTCTTCGACTGCCTTGCTTGATGTGTAATTCTCTCTATGAACGTTAACCTTTGGTAGTAAATTAAAGGGCCACTGCTGACTCGGCATGATATGACTTCATTACACGCCCCAGTAGACTCAACTCACAGTTCAGCCCATCACATCTCGGTTGTTGTGGCAGCACAAACCTCCTGAACATGATCTACATTTTCAAATCCAAAACAGTAAAATTAAAAGTTACTTTGGTGGTGATGTTTTAAACGTGCATGAGGAGGACCTGGTTCAGACTCTGTTAAGTCTCACTCCTGTGGTTGTTTTGGAGATGGGAGACAATGAAGTATCATGTATAGGTAGGCTGATGTTGGATGAGTTTCAGGGCCGGTTGGTGGTTCTGTGTCCGTGGGATTGGCTTCCTGTGATTGTAAATCTATCTCCTATCTGTGTGATGGATGTGTGCTTTTGTGAGTGACACTCAGAGTTCAGGGTGTGCCGTCAGGATTGCAGAGCTGCAGATAAAACCCTTGACCCGCTTGTTTTATGTCTCAGTATTTTCTGGATTGTTTTCAAATTGTACCAGAGTGAATACTCTCTACTTGCCTCCACAACACGGTGGATTTATAAAACTCAGAAAGTCGGCTGGAGAACCTTTGATTTGTCTTTTCAGAGCTGCTGTAGTTATATAGACGTGAAACAAGCTGATGCTGATGTGGACGGCTTATTTCGTGACAGTAAAAACACAAAAAATTGCCTGAAAAATTGCTGGTACAACCTGGAATATAACATTATTGAGGCAGTGTGCGATCATTGTAGAAAAGATGCCTTTTTACTTTACTTTATTCTGAAGACTTTGTATGATCTTAATTGGTTTGGTTAACACAGAAAAACCATTCTTATTTTTGTTATAGAAATAAGTCTTGCTTTTCTTTTCATGTATATCGGAAATGAGTAAAAAAAAAACCTTTTTTATTGCCTTTCATTGACTATGGATTTGTGTTGTCTGTGAAGGCTTCTGCTTATTGTCTCCACATGCTAGCTAGTGTGTACGATGGGCCACTCTAGCTAACTAGTGTGTACTCTACTTTGTTAGCTAGACGTCTTCACGTGTTTGATGTGTTCATTTAGAAAAGCATTCTGGGCATCGCTCTATCCTGTTTGTCTTGTCTTTTAGTGAGGAAACAACGACGTCACAATCTCCAATCCATTGATACAATTTGTTGTCCGAAATGACAAACTGAACTGAGCGAGAAAGCATTGAGGTTTTCAGCACATAATATTTGGTATAAGTTACAATCTAAACTTTAATTTCAAACTCTTATACAGTGAATGAGCTCTGGTGAAATCATTGAAGTTCACCATTTGTGTGTGTGTGTGTGTGTATTTTTGTGTTTTGTTAGGAAGTTTTAATGTTGTAAATGTTATTGTTTACTGTTTTAATGCATTTGTCCTGGTCCCCTCTTGGCCTGGTCTAAGAGATATTTTAATTTCAATGGGACTGAACTGTTTAAATAAAGGCATATTATGACTGTGTCATTCCACAATCGCTGAATTAAATAGCCAAAACAAAGTTTAGAAAGTGGCGTGATTTTGAGGTGTTAAAAAGGGAACCTCTTGCAGCACTAAATGCAGCACGGAAAAGCTGTGTTAATGGTGATGGTGACTAGTTTTAGATTAGCTTATTAATTTAAATTCTTTGAACAAAATAAAAGTAAACAGTGTAGAATAAAAGAACAAGAAATAGATAAAAGAAAGAATAAAAAAATAAATAAATAACACTTTATTACAAAACAAGAAAAATACATGGAACAAAATGGAAAACTAAAGTTAATTTTTATACATTTCCAAATTATTCTGGCATTAATGAAAGAAGTCGGCAGAAGTAAAACTGTTCAAAGCCTACCCGTTATGTTTTTATATTATATGGATATAATTGTGAATGAATATTCACATGTACCATCCCCCATAATTAGTTAAAATATTCATAATCAATCTGCAACAAGACAAAATCAAAAATAACAGATGGTGAAAATGGGCGAATACAGTTCAGAAAGTGAAACTGTAGCATAACATGTTGAACATGTTTACACTATACATATAGTATCTTTGAAACATCCTACCATGTTGCTCATTTAACTTGCTAGAATTCTAGCGCTGCCTATCCCTGTAATCTTCACTCTGAAAAAAAAGAGAAAATATTTCTTTGCATTTTTTTCTTTCAACTTTGGACAATAATAATAAAGGCCCATTATGCTTCCTTATACATGTATACGAGGATGTCAGTTTAAAACGTTGTCATAAGTTGCCACCATAGACTGTACATAAAAGATGGACCTCCATGAGTCATCTGTAGGTTCCTGAAGAGCTGAATCAAAGCTTATTGGGCAGGTCCTACTATCGCCATCATGGCAGCGTCACATTTAGTCTCTTTTTGGATTTTGGTGAAACTGAGTGGGGGGCTGTGAGCGTAGCAGTGGATAATTGACATCTACCAAACAGTTGTCATGACCTGACTTATTAAACCTAAAATATTTTTTGAACCAGGCTGTAAACGTTTTTTCTGCTGTGAACTTGGTCTTATTAACTTGGGAGTCTATGGGGATTCGCTCTGTTTTGGAGCCCCTAGTGGATGAAGGGGGGAACTGCAGTTTTTGGCACTTCACTTTTAACAACTGGAGGTTGCCGCCTGGTTGCCACCTTCTTGCCATTGTTTATCCACTAGTGGGCAGTGTTAAGATCAGAGTTTACTTTAGCCACCACACCTGGTGGTAGCAGTAGCGCACCAATGTAAAGTTGTTTACGACGGTCCAAAAACACCAAAAGAAGAAGAAGCATAAAATCACTAAAAGTTTTGCTGCTCACCTCAACTTCTTCTGCGTCTTTTTCAGCTTTTTATTTTGCAGTTTTTGTGTTGTGTTCAGACTGTTCTTCTTCTCTGGTTTGTTCCTTTCACTGTTTGTGTGCCAGCTGTACAACTCAACACTGCTCCTGCAATTTCCAGTGGCATTTCTCTGTTTTCTGCACTAAGTGATGGATAGCTAAGTACGTTAAAAATGGATAAAATTAGGTTTAACCAATGCAGGATATAGACTAAATAGTCAATCTGTTTGTGTAATCCGTCTTCTGCATCAAGCATTAATGGTGCCTCAAGAGTCACAGATATTTTACAAATGTTTGAAATAACATATTAAATAGGATAAAAGGGATAGCAAACACTTACTGTTGGGATGATATACCCAAACCAAGTGGTACATTACTGAGGTGGATTTATTTACATATATTTTCTTTTATATAAATCATTATAGTTACTGTAAAATCCACTACCAAATAATACACCAGGCTGTTAAATGGTTAAAGTATCCCTTCCATCCAAAATAGATACATATATTACCATTTCTGTCCTGTAACTCAATCCTGCTTCTCTTTCCTGATGTTTTTTTTATGTCACTCTGGCCAGTATGGGTCTTTTAGGTCTTTTTACATCTTTTACATGTATACCAGCTGATATAAACTATTCCAGGTTTTAGTCTGCAAAGCATTTATAATGTTGAAGTTTTGACATATTAATGGAATAAGTAGCAGCTTCGATGCAGGATAATTATTGAGCTGATCCATCAGCAGATGCTTTAATCTAAACTTGTCATCTTATCTGCTGTTTATGCCTCAGCTCCTCTTTCATTCCCTCCATGCCTCCTTCCCTCCCTCTCTCTCAATCTTCATCTATCCATTTGGGCCCTTGTTTCCCAGCAGACGGACAGAAATAGCCCAGTGCGTACCAGTACACAACTGGAGTAGATCCATAGCAGGATATCGCTGCGCACACACCCAGAGGGTGAGCCTTTCTGGCTGGGTGTTCTCCATTAGAAACCTGGCATTTATGCTCAGAGAAGGATGGAGCCTCTTGCAGATCAAAGCTCCTCCTTTTGCTTTCTCATCCTCTTAAATCACATTTTGTGTTTGTTTTAACACCAGTCCTTTTCTATTTTAAAATGTTTTTTTTTTTAATTTACCAGGGAGCTTTTTTAGTATTAAGATATTCAGTTTAAATATGGATCCTCTGTGCTTTTCTTTGTTGTAAAATCTGCCACCTGTCTCCTAGTGACCACTTTTGTTTTTAAGGAACAAAAACAACTTTGTGTTTACACTGTGGCCACAATTTTGTGGCCTCCTAACCTGATAAAACAGACTATCATTTTTTTTAAAGCGTTTCTTACTTGGAAAGTAGGAAACTTGAATGTGACAAGAGATAGTCAGGAATCCAAAAGACTTATTGGTTTGCTGGTTAACTTGGGGGAAAAGTTGCTGCTTCTGCACTTTTGCTGATGTGATGTTGAACAAATAGCCTAAATGAACAACTGATGGAGGTGGTGAAAGCATATGTAGTTTTATACAACATGAGGGATTTACAGATATAGACACTGCTGGGTGCACAATACCACCCCGCTGTGGACAAACACTATCGTGAAGTATAAATCGACTGAACTTTTTTCTTGTTCTTGCAACCTCGATAACAAGAACAAAGTTCTTGCTTCACACAGAGTATGTTACAAGTTTTAGTTTGGAGTATTTTGATCATCTTTCTGGGAGATGTTTTGGGGACTTTTTGGTTGAAACTTCAGTGGATCAATTCCTCGCTTTTCTGTACTAAATGCATGAAGTAATTTTGCTTCCTTACGACCGTCTATGGGGATGTCCTTTTTATACCTCGCCGCTCTCTTTCTTCTATGCGTCTTTTACATTTCCACAGTTTTTAAGTCAGTCCATCCACTAGAGGGCAATGTTTTTGATTTGAAACATAGGACATAATGGTAAGTATCCCGATTTGTAAAATGTCTTCTGCACAGGACTCACCCCAGGTGGCCCTAACCCGAACCCTAACCCACATCGGTTGGTAGTAGTAATGCGTTGTTCTAAAGTTGTTTATAACCATCTAAAAACACCAGAAGAAGAATAAAACCACAAAGGTTTTTTTTTGTTGTTCTCAACTTTTTCTGTCTTTATTGGGTACTTTCTATTTGCCAGATTATTTATTTATTTCAAACAGTAATTAGATTAGAACTCAAACATGGATATAAAACGACAAAGCAAACAAAATTAAGAGGTGACACATAAAATAAAATTAACAAGGGAACAATCTACATGTTCACCCTTTTTCTGAATGTCAATGTTACACATCATATAATCACACTAACTATAAGCATAAATCCACATGTAAATATTAGCATATTAGCACAGAGCATACAAGATCTTAACTCACACATAATCACACCAGACTACATTATCCATGATCACACAATCCAAAACAATAGCAACCAACAATACTCCATCATATTTGCTACAATTCACAATCCATTTGTGCCCAAATACTGTGGTTTCTGCATCATCTTTTCCCAATTCCTTTACTTTGTTATCCGGCTCCTTGAAAATGGACCAAATTATGTGTGTACCAATCCAGGAGACAGAAAAAAACTATCTGTCTAGGTGTTTTTATTTTGTGTTGAGCATAAATATGCTATAAGTGTCCTTGGGCAAGAAACTAAAGCCCACATTGCCCCCCGATTATCTACCAGGGTATGAGTGTGTGTGAATTGGTGAATGTGGCATGTAGTATGAAGCTTTTTGAGTGGTCAGAGTGGTAAAGAGCTGTAAAAGTACAGCACATGTACCATTTTACAGTGAATTGTGTTAAGTAGCGTAGCACTAAAGTAAAATTTTGTCTCAAGGTTGGATTTAAATGCAAATCACTTGCAATCAGCAGGAGAGTGTCTATCTCTATGTTTTCCTCCCACAACTATTTGCGTTCCTTAACTAGTATTATGACATTTAAATAATGTTGGTACAACGTGTGCATCACAGAAGGATAACTGGCATTATGCAGCAGTAAAGCAGCTGTCAGAGCAGATGTCTGCTTTTAAAACTCTTGACTAAGTTCCAGTATGTGAAGAGTTGTAAATGAAAATTGTGCTGATTTGGCTCATTTGCGAAATCGTCAAGCTGGATGAATTTGAGGAGGCCTGTCTGCTCGGAGATCTCAGAGATTTCCAGAGGGCACAAAAGTTAGTGATGGAGACTTTTGCAACAGCTGGCAAAGAAGAAAAAGTCTTCCATAAAACTGTGGGAAAAAATAGTTATCCATTTATACTTCCTGTAAATGGTATAAAAAAATGTATTTTGCTTAATGAAAACCACAAGAAAGTCGCAGTCAAATACACCTCAAACATAAGTTTGTTAACAGCATCGTTTAAATGTGCAATTACCACCACAGGCTATTTCTGACTATAAGAAATACAAAAAAATTCATACTGAGGACAGCTGAAACTGCTCATTTTGGAAATATAAAATCTGAATGATTTTTTCCACTATGACCACTAAAAGTGTTTTATAAGAAAATATTGCTAACCGGCTAAAAAAAAAAAAAAAAAGGCAGAAAGAGCTAAATATATTCATATTGAGGTCATGAGAGATAATGTATTCTGTCGTCAGAAATAATAGCTGTCTTTGGAAAATATCTAATTTTCCGTTTACACTCTGTTGACTATTGAAGTTTAACCACCTACTGAACTATCAATGCGTAATTGTAATATATTTGATTAATGTAGTGCTCTACAAATCAATATGCAAAGACAGAGCCTTGCAAACACACACACACACACATATCAGGGTTTGCTCAACTGAAGCTGTTTTTGATAATTATGTGAGTGTAGCATTGGGCTAATTCACTGGTGGGTAATTTATCTTTTTAACAATCCTCGATATACGACCGCCATTAACACACATTCTCAAACACACCAGCACACAGAGGAAGAGAAAGTCAGTGAGCTGCTGTTGAATCAGTACACTCAGCCTCGTTTATGAGCTATATTAGGAGTCAGATTCGAGTGTTCTTCTTTGCTGAATTTGATGCCCAGATAGTTCAGGGTCTGCTGTTGGTGTCACATGTATGTTTAAAGCCTGCATGTGACATGCATGTTTTCTGCACATTTTCATTTAGTGTAAACTGCCCATTGTTAGCATGACTAGCTTGACCTATTGTTCTGTGACGAAAGATATAAAAGGAATTTAGAGATTTTGGAAATGAATGCTTCTTTAAAGTCTTCCAAACCCCAAATCAAAAGCAACAGTGTGTATTTATCATCTAAATAAAGCTAAAAGTCTTGCTAACTACCCCAGTCTTAAAATAGTACTAGCCATCCCTACCAGTACTACAGTACTAGCTAGAGCTGTTTGCATGTCGAGCTGTCTATGTGACTCTTAAAACAGTATTAGCTTGCACTACCAGTGATGAAATACTAACTAGACCTCTTAGCATGTCCTGTTAACTTTGTAACTCTTAAAACAGTGTTAGTTAGCACTGCTAGTAGTACAGTGCTAGCTAGAGCTGTTAGCATATCATGCTAACTATATGGTTTTTAAAACAGTATGAGCTATCACTTCTAGTTATACAGTACTAGCTTAAGCTATTAGTATGACCTATTAACCATGCTACTCTTAAAACTGAATTACCCAGGGCTACTAATACTTATGTTACTAGCTGCTATTAACATGGCCAAATATGGTACTTTCAAAACAGGATTAGTTAGCACTACTAGTACAGCGGTACTATGTAGAGCTGTTAACATATCCTGTTAATATTGTGACTCTTAAAACTGTACTGACTAGCATTACTAGTACTACATTACTAGCTAGAGGTGCTAGCATGTCCTGCTAACAAGGTGACTCTGTACGGTTTTAGCTAGCAATACTTTTAGTACCAAGGTCTACAGGTTGCAGTTTCAGGAACTAATATAAACTTCTGCTGAATGCTTTTAATGAGGCATTAATTGTAAAAAAAACTTTTTCAACACATAGAGCAGGTGGTCATCAGGCAAGAATTGAAAAGCTGTGAATTAAACTATGTGTTTCTGATCAGTGGATTCATATTTAACTTCATAGCACTGATGCACTTTATACACATCTGAATGTTGACCTTAATTTGGGTCCAGTTAAATGTCATCATTGTGAAGTCAGGGTATGATTAAAATGAACTACCCAACTTGTTGATACATGAACTGTTTAACATTAAACTGATTTAATTTCGTATTAGTTTATGATCAAAGATTGATTTAGGAGTGTTCATCTTTATTTGTAGAACAGCTTTGTTTGAAAGTCCTGCCAGGAATTGTGGAGAATATAACTATTAATGCAAATTTAGCCAACCGTCTTTGCAATTTTGTTTAGTTACAGAAAATTTATTGCAACTTTGCAAATTACACACCTGACACTTATGCTATTGGCAGACCAGTCCAATCTCACCTCAGTATTAACGTCTAATCCAGTGGGCAGATCATCACTAGACATTTGCTACTTATATATTTATCATGGTATTTTTACTCATATGTTTAATGGGCTTTGGAGTTTTGATGTTTTTGAAAATATGATTTGACAAAAGTTTGTAATGGGTTACACAGCAACTTCACTCTTTTGGATCCTACTGGGAACTGGAACTGCTGGAGGAACCAAGCCACATTGCTAGTGTTAGCTTAGTTAAATCTGATAGCAACATTCATCATTTCAGTCCAACTCTGCCTGGAAATAAACCCAAACAAAGCTGTCTGCATCTTGTGAGAATGGAAAGTGAGGCAGCAACAGCAAATGTGTGATTCTTGCTTCTGCGCTTGGATCCTGACTGATGTTTGCATTATTTGTTAATTGGATTTAGTGTGTTGTGTACATGTTCTTATGACGCGTGTAGAAGTGGGGGCGGGTAGCTGTGGTAATGGTTCTGGTAGCACGGTTTACATCCTGGCTGTTTTCCAGAGCCAGTTTCCAGCCTGAACGTGAGAGATAACGCAACGCTGCTTGGAAAGGGAGTAAGAGGATGACTGAGAGGAATACCGAAGAGGCAACTAAGCAAGAAAAGGAAATGGGAGTTTGCAGGCCAGCTGGGATGGAATAAGAGGATGATGGTGAGAGCAATGAAACAAAAATGATAGAGTGGGGGGGTTGAAGGAGAAGAGTGCAGGAGGAGATAGCAAAGAAGTGTTGGAAGAAAGAAGAAAGGATTAGAAAGCGGAGAAAAAAGATGAGATGGGAGAGGCAGAAGATGGAGTGAGCTGGTGTAAAGAATGACTGGAGAGTCGAGAACCCTTGGTAGATAAGGAGAAGAGGAGGTGGTTCTGTGTAGGGGGGTTTGCATTGTGAGTCATGCCCAGATAGGCTGCAAGGCTGCTGGGAAAACAGCTCACCAGCGGTCCCAGGCACCAAGCGGCCCTCTTGAGCATCACTGTGTGTGTGGTGTCATCAGGGAGAATGTGGACAGACAGACAGATAGAGGTCAAAGTAAAAGTGGGACACTCCTCTCCTCTCCTCGTCCTTGTACATACAGCAGATTTACTGCTCTTCCTGCAAACACACCGTGTTCTGCTTTATTAGCAACCCAAGGCTAACTGCTTTATGTGAAAGGTCATATACATTAAAAAAAACCAAACATCCATCTCCATCTTTGCCTCTCCATCTCTTTATACATCTCCATTTCACATCCCCCTCTCCTCCTCTCATGGTCTAAATGTAGCAAGTAATCACAATATTCCACAATAGTCCGAGCCCACGCTGTTGGGGTATAATAGAGGGCCAGAGAGGAAGTGGGAGAGTCGGATAGAAAAGATATTGACAGGCGGTGAAAAACTGAGCGTGGAGAAATGAGGAAGGAGTGTGAAGGAGCAGGAAGAGATGGTGTTTTGTTTCTTCTTGTTGTGGAAAACGCTGCAGCTATGAGGCTGTTTTTCAATCCTGTGCTAGCTCATTCCTGTCCGTGATCACTGCCTCACTTGTGATGAATTTGTCACCTTTGTCTGTCTTTCCCCATATTATTTTCACCTCAGGCGTCACAACCCTGAGCGTTCTGATCTGTCTTTCATTGTACTGTTTTTATAATTTCATTACTGGACAGATAAAAAATGAATAGTCCGGTGACTATAAAGATTATTCTACAATTTGTACATAGTTTTGCAACTAATTGTGTGATGTGAAATCTCCACAAATCTGAGTACATTTGATGGTGCGTCAAACAGTCCACTATTCACAGCAGACACTTTGTCGCAACATAAAAAAAAACTTTAAGTCTTAATCAGATCTTACTAGTTTTGGAGTAAACTTTATTTTCGAACCAAAACGCAAAAAACAGCATGAACTTTCTCTAAGTAGGATAACCTAAAACATTATAGCTTTAACTCTGTAATTTTATATAAAATTACTATTTGTATCCTAACATGCCTTAAACAGTACGACAGCATACATAAAACATATTAGCATATTAGCATTGACTTTTTGAGTTTTGCATTAGATTTCACTCCTGGTGTCTGAGTTGCTAACCTGGTTGAGACCTGGTAAAGATGACTTTCTGAAGTTCAAACTGAGCATCAAAATCAGGAAGAATAGGGATTTAAGTAACTTAAGGTTGTTGGTGTAAATATTTCAACTGCTGATTTACTTCAATTTTCACACTCAACCATCTCTAGAAATTACAGAGAAGGTCTGAAGAAGAGAAAAGTTTCAGCGAGCAGCAGTTGGACCAACATGTCTTGTTGATGTCAGAAGACAACGAACAGACTGGTTGGAGATGATAGAAAGACAACAGGAAGTCAGAAAAACAATGGCTCCAAGCATATGAACATCATACATACATATGCATATATGAAGGACATCATCTTTGAACAAACAACACGTCCAGCCTGGAAGCAGATGGTCTCCAGCAGCAGAAGACCACAGCGGGTTTCCTCCTGTCAGTAAGAACAGGAAACTGAGGCTACAATTCACACAGACTCACCAGAACTGGACAATAGAAGATGGAGAAACTGGTCTGATGAGTCTCCAGTTCAGCTCCACATTCACATGGTAGGATCAGAATCTGCTGGAAACATCATGACAACATGGATCCATCCTGCCTTGGGGGTGCTGGTGGTGTAAAGATATGGGGGAGGTTTTCTTTGCCCACTTTGGACCTTTGGCTTTGGGCTTAGTTAGCTAATATAGGATTGTGGTTATTTGCCCCCAAAGCAAGAAGCAGGAGATGAGCACTGCTGATGTATGAAAAACTTTACTTTTGCAAAATATCATTTGGGTTGTGGTAATGAAGTGCTTCCACTCTGCTCATGCTAAACAAAGCGATAGCAAGCTACGTTTGCTTAGCTTTAAAGAATAGAAATGTCTGAAAACAACTCTGTTTAGAGATTTTGAACTTTTCCTACCAATTTGTCTCAATCAAACATTGTAATTATTAAGCTTTAGAGCAGGGGTGTCAAACTCCAGTCCTCGAGGGCCGGTATCCTGCAGGTTTTTGTTGTTTCTCTCCACCAACACAGCTGATTCAAATCAAATGGGTCCAGCAGCTTCTTGTCAACATAATTGGTGAATTTTGATCAGGTGTGTTGAAGCTTGGAGACAACAAAAACCTGCAGGATACCGGCCATCGAGGACTGGAGTTTGACACCTGTGCTTTAGAGGAACTGATACCTACCGTTTTTTTAAGCATGGCCATGTACTGTAAGACTTAAAGGGTAATTTTTGTTGTTGCAAGTTTTTTGTTTTGTTTTTCTTCTTCTCCTTACTCTTACAGTCCATTTTATTGCCCAACCAACCCTGCCTTTGCCTACTATACTGTTTCCTCCCTGCCTTTTTGCTCAATGACAAACATGTGGCTTTAATGATGAAGGAAGCAAAAAAGGAAAAGATAAATACATCCAGTGACTAAAGTGTCCTCCAGGTGTTTACCGTACAGTGTCTCCTCATTATGTGTGTCTAGCTATCTCTGTTGTTTAAATGCAACATATTACCAGGCAACCTCATGTTTTCATGTGTGTTTGTGCATATTTGAGTGAGTGTGTTCATAGAAAACACATACTGTATCTAGTTCACGTTGTGGGTGTTTGTGTGTGTGTGTGTGTGTGTGTGTGTGTGTGTGTGTGTGTGTGTGTGTGTTACTGGTGTGGAAATCTGGCTGGAAAACAGTCATTTGATGGCTTTTGGGTGAACAGAGTGGAAACTGTGGTTTGAAGCTGGTTTTAGCTACATTTCTAGATAGTGTTTGTGTGTACGTGTGTGAACTTGTTTATCCTACATCATGGAGACACAACTCAGACTGCATGACAGCTTATAAGGGCCTTCCTGTATATATGGAGACATCATTTTGTCCCCGTGGAGGAAAAGTAGTATTGGGGTATGAAAAAAATGAGTTTTCCTAAACTCTGTCCATTTTCCCTGCATTTTCATCTGCAGTAACACAGCTGCTCTGCTGCATGTTTAGTGGTGCAACGGTGAAAGAGGTCCCCCCTCTAAACAGGTTCTCACTCCTACATGTTTTAAACATTGAATAGCTTAAACTGGTGTTATGCTTTTAAACAAAATTAAAACCAGTTGTTAGTATGGATCAATTCACCTAGCATGAAGTGATTTTTTTAGGGTTAGCCTTTTAAATCCTTAAGTTCTCCATTTGGTAAACATTGAGGAAAAATAGCCATTTTAAATACGCCTTTATGATGATTTTTGCGACTTGTGGCTCCCTTTTACTACTTTTTTACTACATTACAGAGGGTGCTTTTTTGCACCCTCTGTAATGTTGGAGAGTTAAAGAGATCATGTTCAACGATTGGACTATGATTTGTCAGGGGTTTCAAGCTACTGCTGCATCTGTTAGGGTTTCTTGTACTGCAGGACTATTAATCAGAGACTCATTGATTTACTTATGTATGAAGTTTATTTACGGGATTAAGTGTCTTGGTGCTGATCCAAAGTGTAGAATGGTCTAAATTACTGATGGGCTGAGATTTTCAGAGCCAGTTTTCTTTGCAGTTAGTGATCCTCCTGAGAAGTTGGCACCACAGGGTGGCTTGAAAACAGGTTGTGATGACAGACAAAAAAAAAGCAGAAAACAGCTGAGAAATGCCCCTCATCTATTCCAAGACTGAAAACATCCTTTTCCACAATGAAAGCAGACAATTTGGCACCAAATGGAAAAACGGATCTGGGCTTAAGAGCAGGAGGCAATCAGTGAATTAGCTGCATCAAATAATCAGCCTGTGGAAGTCAGGAACAGTAAGAGAAACCAAAACCTGCTTTCTTGTAGAAACTGGTTTTTTTTGGTCTTATGCTGTTTTCTTTTTAAGGCAAGCCTGAAGCTTTTTCATCTGTGCAATTTGCCATCTTCATTTATTCCTTCTCAAAGAACATATACTGATACCTACTTTGCAAAGCACACCAGTCTTTACTGTGATGCCAAGAGTATTTAAAAAGACCTTGTGGTAATTTAATAGAGCCTTTTTGTAATTTATGCTGACATCACTCGCGCATGCTCTTAACAACCAAAAGTGTTTATTTGCAGTGAATTTTCACATTGAATGTGGATTTTTCTTTAATTTTGGCAAAATGGTTTACATAGAGAAAGATTTGAAGAAGTTTTAGAAAAGAGAATTATTAGACATTAGTTATTCTAACCTGCCCAAGAAGCCGTCTAAAACTTCTTAAATTGCAATTTTATTGTCTAAACTCGCCTGCCTTGCTGGAAAATGGAAATGCTGCGAAGCAGGGGAACAGATAAAGCATTTGGCATCTTTTAGTGGATTTTAAAGATCCTCCTTTGATATGTCACAATGTCTGATACATTTTAAAGCGTTAAAGCATTTACTATTTATTTATTTAGCATTTATTATTTAAATGTATGATGTTTAAAATGTAGTAAATACGGTGGGTGCCCTGCCAACTTCCCAGCGATAGACTCGCTGCAGCCTCCTACTTGGACCACTGACTTTCAACTTTCCCTTCAAGCTCACACACAGGCAAAAGTTGATGGGTTTTCAGTCATCAGCCAGTTGAACATAGATGAAATGAGCTGCATAACCGATGCCAGGCCAGTTTGTGCCGTCAACTGCGAAAATTCAGGATCTTTCTTCATGGAAAAGCCGATAAAAAACCTATTCTCCCTTTACATGACTTCTCTCCCCTTTGAATGGAACAGTCAAACATTCAATAAACTCTCTGGCTTTGTTTTAATTTGCATGATAAAGACAAGTCTCTAGATTTCAATGGATATTTAATCTTTCAACATTAGATAGTTAAAAACATGCGTATGTAACGTGCATAAATGACAAAAAATTGTCTATACTTTTAGTGGTAACAGGTTTAATTAAGGTAAGAGTAAATTCATTTTGTTATTTTGAAACTCCCCACTGGCAACATAAAGCAGAGTTGTGTGTATGTGTGTGTATATTTTGTTGTGAAATCTTTGTGTGTTATGTATAGCAATTACAGTGCTGCCCTGAGGACTGTGTTGCAATTGAGGCCACCGAGTTAATTGTCACACTCCAAAAACACAAACAAAAAGACCACGCAGCAGAATTTATAGTAAAGGATAACAAACTCACATCTAGGCCACGAGAAAATAACATTTTAACACACTGCAGTGTTAAAACTAATTCTGTAATCAGATAAAGTAAACACTCCAAATATAATCAACTTGAATGATTTTAAGTGCTTTGTCATCAAACCCAAAACTGCTGTCAACAGCTTCCTGTCTTCTTCTCTCGTCTTCTTTTTGTTCTCCGACTTTGATGCTGTATTTGGGGAAAATGAGTGCTTCAGTCTCTGTATTTAGTCCTGACAGAGCCAGAGTATGTTGCGTCAGAGCTGCCTAATCTGAAGATAATGAGATCCTCTCAAATCGATCAACAGCGGATTAGCTGAGCTATCATCACGGCTAGATTTCATTGTGTGTGTATATGCTTGGCCTGTTAGTTTATTCTAATGTTTAAAATGTTGAAATGAGAGTATATCTGTGGTCTGCAGGACTCTGAACACTGAACAGACACATCTGCCCAGATACCGTCTATAGCAATGATACACTAAAATGAAATTGTACTAATTGTCCAATCTGTTTGTAGTGAGTAATGATTACATCCTGTGTAATTAGTTATGGTTGTCCCATATGGTTGACACTGGTTGTCCCATGTTTCTGACAATCAGACAGGATGAAGACTTATTGATGATCCACAGGTGATTTTTTTTTTTTTTTTTTTAAATCTCAGGAACCAGCATTGTATGTGGTATCTTAGAAGCACATGGAAAACTTGTTGGACTGATGATGGGGAACATCTGACATCAAAACAATATAAAGATTTCACACAAACAAACATACACACAGAGAAGAATTTAGAATTATTGACATATTTCCCCGAAGTACTCACTTTACAGTATGCTTTTACTGCTGACATATTTTAAATACATATAAAAGGCTTTAATATGGAAGCCTGTGTAAATAAATATATAGATTTACACTCACTGGTCACTTTATTATTATGCCTTACTAACTCTGAGGTGGAACACCTTTTTTAACCCTTGGTGTGACTGAATCAACAAGGCACTGGAAACATTCCTCAGAGATTTTGCTCCATGCTTCGTCTGAGTTTCGCTTACGTGTACAAGAGGTGGTTATTTTGTCTTTCCAGACTGTGCCCTCCTAGAGGCAGTCTGGTGGTACCTGTTTTTTTACCCTCAACCCTAATGGTCCTAATGTACCTCTCTTCTATCTGTTGTCAGGCGGTGCTTCAGACCTGTTTATCTGTGTCATAAATGCTCACTGTCTGTATGTCAAATCTTGGACGAGCTGTCTTGAACTTTATTCATCCCAGAGGGGAAATTCAAATTAAGATTGATTTGAATTGAATTGAATGTTGGCATCACACAGCTGCACATCCATGATGAGAATGTCCCGTTCCACCACATCCCAACGCTGCTCTGCTGGACTGAGATCTGGTGACTGTGGAGGCCGTTGGAGGACAGTGAACTCATCATCGTGGTGGAGAAAGCAGTTGAAAATGATTCGAGCTATGTGACATGGTGCATTATCCTGCTGGACGTATCCATCATTGTCCAGTGGGACCGGTTGGTGTGGTTATTTTAATTTGTGAGGTCACAAAAGGAAAGACCTCAGACTCTCCCACTTGAGCACATATTTGCTAAAAAGTGGAGCAAGCAAGTGAGAGAGGTGACAGAATTTTCTCATTTTTGGGGCCTCATACAC
The DNA here is from genome assembly GCF_933228915.1 of Telmatherina bonti. Taxonomy (NCBI): domain Eukaryota; kingdom Metazoa; phylum Chordata; class Actinopteri; order Atheriniformes; family Telmatherinidae; genus Telmatherina; species Telmatherina bonti. The sequence goes on from NC_136612.1 coordinate 11,440,429, forward strand.
AGAATGTGTTAGAAAACCTTTGGGAAGTGAATTTTGCATCATATTGGACCTTTAAAGATTTGACAGTCTTTGGTGCAAGTGGTCATTCAGTTGAGATGATTGGGATTAGTGTAAGGAACAAGGGAATGGCAGAACTGTACAAAGTTAAAAAGAGAGGGGTCTGCATGTGTGTATGTATTACGGCCTACTGCTGCAGGCATATGCATTGTACTGCAGGAAGCAGTTGGCCCCTTGTTGATCCTTACAGATCATGTCTGGCAGTCTAATCGGTTGACGTTAAACAACGCTGACAGTTTTCCTTCCTCTAGCAATGGTCCACCTCACATTCAAACACAGAGGAGCTTGTAATGTTTCAGCACTTAGTTAATTAAATACTGGCCTTGACTTTGTTGGAGTCAAATCCAAGGAATCTGGACCGAGGACCTGCGAGGGATATTGGATGATAAGATTCAGATCTGTGTCTGTCATTCACATATTTCAGGTCTCTAAAAGCAGGAGTGCTGTCTTAGCAGAAACCCCACTCATCTTTAGGAACATATGTGAGTAATGCAACATCAGCAGCCCTATTCTGGGTGATTTCCTACAAGCTGGCCATGTTTTACTGTCAATTATTCAACTATCTCCAGACACAGTTATTATTGTAACTCTACAATCTTGGAAAGTTTGAAGCTTGCACAAGCTTTCAAATACTATACTTTCAGTATAGTGTAGCTGTTATTCTCATGCCCTAAACTGGTCTGGTGAAGTGAAAGTAATGGTAGAGTGCATGCTGGATTGATAAGCGGGCCATTTTATGCTTCATTAGCAATGAATAAGTCTTTATATGAGGTCAGATCAGGTGTTGGAAAAGTGGGCACGGGTGATTATAATCTGGTAATTAAAGATTTAAGAACACAGCTAAAATGAGCAACAAACGAGAAAAAGTATGATGAATAAGAAGAAGATAGTGTTTTCGGCTGATGATGTGGGATAGAATGAAAGGAGGCTGTAAACAGACATTCAGGTAAAGAGCAACGAAAGCAGATAGACCAGAGGGAGAGACAGACGAGGAAGCAAAAAAGATTTCTCTACAGCTGACACATGGTCCCCATTGATCACTGAGCCATGTGACTGTCCCCCGGATGTGTTGCGGCCCTGTCTAAGTCTATCTTTGCCTGAAAGCATGCCGGTCTGTCTGCGTGGGTGTCGTCATGCCGTCTCCATGTCTCAGTGTGTTCAGTATTCAAAGTGGCATCGTTGTCTCTTCTTGGTCTTTGTTGTGTGCAGCATTTCCTCAGGCAAACAGTCTCAGATCTGAAACAGATTGAGGACTAGATGTGTGAGTTGGGGAAGAAGGAGTGGAGCTAAAATCCTGTTTTTGTGTCTCAGTCTAGACACCTCTTCACAGTAAGAGGTTTGGCCTTTCACTCCATTCAGGTCACAAGTTTCTACAGCTAGTGTCATCAAAAGTGACCAACGCTGTTCGGGGGATAATTGACATCTAGCAAACTTCGACCTGCTTGTAGCTAAGAGCTATGTGAGCTAACCAGCTAATGGAGGTGAGTGGGCTAAGGCTAAGGGACTTTTTATGAAGCTGCACCACCCACACATTTTTATTTGCATTTGCTCTGAACTGAGGTTGGAGGATGTGACAACAACAATGTGATCATAATATTTTCTATACTGCTTGATCTTTAGGTTGGTCATAATAGAAGTATATGACAATCAGGGGAATTGTGTCTTTGGTTTTCTTGTTGGGATAGCAGCAATAAGGAAATGATGATGTTGCTTTTCTGTTTGACACTGGTGCACTGCGTCACATTGTGATACCTTTTCAAGTGATTAGTCGTGCTTCCTGTTTTGGCGTTCACCGACCAATGACAAAGTTTGCAGTGTATTAATTTGTTCTTCATCATTTTTACTGAATACAGAACATTGATGAGTTGGTCCTTTATGTCAACTTCTTCAGCAGTTTGGGAAGATGACATGAACCCAGTTTTAGTCTCACTTAAGCTTAACTCATTCTCCCCTGTTACTGCTCAGTTTCCTGTCTCATTCTGTTGACAGGTCATTGCACTATTTGTTTCTCTGTTTTAGCTTTTTTTGGTGGTTTACAACCAACTTGGAGTTGCATTACTACCCACAAGTGGATTGGAGTGTGGATTGGAAATCTTGAGATGAATCAATTGAAATGTTTTGTTTTGTCCCAGAGATCAACGTAATTTGTGAGATTGCATTATCACTAAACCCAAGTCTGAACACACTGTAATTTAGATTAAATCATGCATTTCCTTTATGCAATTCCTAAATTTGTTTTGGGTTTTCTCCTCAAGTAGCAACTCTTATTCCTGTAACTATGACAGGGCATAACTTTTAGCTAAATACTAAGAACCCACTGTAAATTGGCAGTGCTACAAGCTAAATGCTAACAGCACAGTGCTAAGATGGTATCACTTCAAGCTAAATGCTTTAAGTACAAAACTAAAAATAAGTTTGAATGTTTCAAAATAAATTAATAGTAAACTGTTAAGCTTAAATTTCATATTCAACTGGTTCAGGAGTCATTCTTTTAACTTAAAAAAGGACATTTTGTTGGGACTGACTGGGAATCAGGGGGACATTCATATGATGCAAATGAAGAGAGTGGGGTAAAACATACTGGAGCCTGTAAAAAGAGCCGTGTCCACTGGAAGCACCGATGGTGGCCCTGACTGAAATAATTGTGACTAACTGACCAAATTATTTACAGATTAGTTGACTATTAAAATAATCGTTAGTTGCAGCCTTAGTATTTAATATTTATTTACATAGTTTTGTGTGTTGGCATGCTATCCATCCATCCATCCATCCATCCATGCATCCATCCATCCATCCATCCACACACCCAACCAGCCACTCAAACCAACCTGTCCCAGCAGCTGCTAGGTGAGAGGTAGGGTACATCCTGGAGAGGTCACCACCCCACTGCAGAGCACAGAGACATAGAGAGACAAACAACCACTCACACTAACACTTACCCTCAGAAAGAATTTTAGAGTGGCTAATTAACATAACAAGAATGCTTTTGGACTTTGGGAAGAAGCCAGATTACCAGGAGAAAATCCACTCATGCAACGGTGGAACTGGAACCTTCTTGCTGTGCTAATGACCACATAACTGTAGTTGTGTTACCATACCATACCATACCATACCATACCATACCATACCATACCATACCATACCATACCATACCATATCATACCATACAGTACCATATCATACCATACCATTTTTTTTTTTATTTCTAAAGCACTTTAAAACCAACAAACAGTTGACCAAAGTGCTGTACAGTAACAGCAAGTGAATAAAAACAGCATAATAAAATAAAATAAAAATAAAATGGTAAAATAAAGAAATACATTAAAAAAAAACAATGAAAAATATGTACAAGGACACAGATGACAACTTAGTCTTGCTCAAATGCCAAAGAATAAAAATGTGTTTTTAAACAACTTTTAAAAACGCCAGTGGAGTTAACCTGTCTAACCTGCAGAGGGAGGCTGTTCCAGATTTTTGGAGCTAGAACTGGATTTACGCCGTGTTTTAGGGACAGTTAAAAGCATCTGGTCCACTGATCTAAGAGCACGCTGTGGTGAGTATGGATGGAACAGTTAACAGCCGTTAAGACTCTTAAAACAAATAAGAGATTCTTGAAATTGATCCTAAACTGAACAGCAAGCCAAAGAAGGGACGCTAAAACTGGCGATATGTGCTCACGTTTTCTCGTGCCAGTTAAAGACCTTTTAGCGGCATTCTGTACCAGCTGCAGGTGAGAAAGCGGGTTTTTGCTGATTCCCATAAAAATTGGGTTTAAAGAAATCCAGTCTTGAGGTAATAAAAGTATGGATCACTGTCGCCTGGTGGCATTGCGATAAAAGGGGCTTAAGTCTAGACAGTCACCTCAACTGAAAAAAAGCGGGACTTCACTACAGTATTTATGTGTGAGTCCAGTTTTAAACAGGGGTCGTACTACCATTTGCCAGCATTTGCTAATTACAGCTAACCATTATCACCCCATGATAACCCAAGTTGAAAGCTTGAATTTAAAGTAGTTAATACTGTAGCAAATCAACTAATTTTGTAAACTATATTTTAAGTGAAAAATGCTTATATGTTCATGATCCAGCAAAAGTTATTTCTTATATTTTCAACTTACTGGACTTTTTCTAATGCTGTTACCAGAACAAATGTCGATGACAGAGCAAAGTCCTATTCCACACAGCCAAAAAACTTTCCATTTTTTAAAATAAATTGGCGACCCTTTTTGTATTATACATAACGTTATTGCTTTAAATTAGTCTCTCTGGGTAAAAATACATTTGTAAAGGATGTAAAAAAAAAATAAACAGATGAAAAGTAATGGAGATTAAAAAAAAGCCTTATAAAATGTAAATCAGAAACCTAAGAAAGAAAAGACTTTTAAACAAGTGTATAGATGTGTGTTTGAAATGTGTTAGCCATCAGGGAGAGAGAGAACCTTGGAGAGGAAGCTGTTGCTAGGTAACAACAGAAAGCTTGTGTGTGTTTTACTGCTGCATTTGTGTTGCTTTCAATTCAAGGTCTAACGAACAACAATTATCCATAAATGAAACATATTTTCATCCTATTTAATATGATCAGCTCTCTCATTGACTGATGTTGATTAGGCTTTGTTCAAATGAGGCTGGAAGTGTATATATAGAGAGAAAAAGACAAGTTGAGGATTCCCACTCATGAACAGATAAAGCCTTGGCCACTTTGGATGTGCAGGATACTCAGATCTACTAGCAAAGGTCAGAATTTCAAGAGAAAATGAAAACATGGAACATATACTTGGTGTTTTGATTGGACAAAAGACTTATTTAGCATAATTTTCATATGAAAATATAAATAGTTAATGTTGCTTTAGATTATTTTAAGTTCCATTAAATCTTGAAGACTTCTTAGGACTTAAAAGGAAACTTAACCTCTTTGTGTTGGGTCTCATTAAGTTTGACATTAATACAAGGTCATTGAGATGCTATGTTAGATCTCTCAACTGTGTTCGGCCCACCTCATCATACTGCTTCATTCTGCATCTGACAGATAGAGACTCAGGACATTGCTGCTCTGATATGTGGTGTTAGAGTTTCAGTGGGGATGGCCTGTAGGAGATAAAGAAAGCTGTTTGTCATCCTGTTCCAGCAGCACTTTAATTGTAACCATGGAGACAGCCTCCCATTGTAAGGTGAGTGTGTTTGAACATGTGGTCAAAGCAGAGGTTAGAGTTTCACTGAGTGTATAAATAGGTTTTACTGGAAACAAAGCCACTGTCCAACGATGATAGACCAGTAATGTACAGTAGACTGCACCACACACAAGTTGCTTCTTGTAGTTTTGTAGCATTAATTGTATAATCACTTACATCTTGGAATATATTTATTATTATTTTTTTTGTTATTTGGTGTACTTTTCCTTTCTATGTTTGGTTTTGCTGTGATTCTTGCCAAGTAGGGATTTCAAACTCTATTTTTACACATTAATGTACTCGGATTCTGATTGTTACAGCTACATGTAAGAATTTCACATTGATTTCATATAGCATAATAGCATACAGCTGAGTGGGAAAATAAATGGTTGTTACAAATGACAAAAGGCAACATTAGTTTGTAGTGAAAAGTCTCATTCGTCAAGCTGTCGACGTTCATTAGTTGTAAGTGTGCACACTTAAAGTAATGTTAAACAAAAAGGCGGTAATGCAGTGTACAGTATTCCAGCATGTATTGATTTGTCTCATAATCACTTCCTGTATCAGTGCTTCCTGTCCCATCTGTTGTCTTGACACTCCTTCCTCATCCATCCCCGTCTTTTCCCCTCTGATGGCCTTGGATCTACTCGGAAAGTCTCTAATTAAATGATCCTCTTCCTGTTTACCTGCTTCTGAAGTCACATTCATGGCATTGTGCTTGTGTGTGTGTGTGTGTGTGTGTGTGTGTGTGTGCAGCTGTGTAAATATGGATCGGCAGCTCAGAACTAATCACTACTCATCTTCCTGTCCCGTTCACTTTGCCAAATGTTGTGCCCACAAACACGTGCAAACACACACAGATGCAGGAGTTGCTAACGCTTGCTGTTAATTTAACCAGGAATAAAAATGCAGAAACGCCACCTTCACTAAAAAAAACAACTATTTGCTTTTTTTTTTCTTTTCCTTTCTGCGTTCTCCACATGGGTGACAACTAGATGGTGTAAATGCTAACTACAGCATGTTTTGTCAAATTAACACAATTCTTTGACGGTATTTGCTCTTGTCCTCAAGGATGAATGAATGCATGATAAACATTTATAGTTGCATGTAAAGACAACCTAGATGTTACATTTAGTGTCCTACAGCCGTATTTCTCGGATGCGGGTACATTAGGCTCTGGAGGTGCTTGTGGGAGATGCTCCACGGGTGCATGAAGGAATAAGAAAAGGTGATAACTTGTTATATGTTTTTTATGTAGCAGATCAAACTTCACTTTGTGTTACGAGGCGAGTCAGTTCAAGGGATTTTTACACAGATGTAAAAACAGATGTGGTACATGTATGCACAATAACTTCTAAAACCTGGAAAGTCATTCTGATCCTAATGTGAAATGTTAAATTTTTTACTTCTAGACACCTGCAATTAAATGTTCTGTAATTTTATAGATCCATTATGGTGCATAAGTACAAATATGTGAAATAAATGTAATATTTAAATGAAAAAAGAACAAAATAAACTTTAAAAAAAAGTATATTTAGTAAATATTTGAACGTGTTTCAATTCTAAAATATATTAAATTGATAAATTTTAAATAATATTAAATAAGTCCTAAATAAAAATGACTAATTGATTTTATTAATTTATATGCACACACTTATACATAGGATAAATAGAAAATATATGTGAAAAAAAAAAAGATCAATGAAATTTATACATACACACATACAATTAAAAAAAAAAAAAAAATGAAATGAAATGAAATGAAATGAAATGAAATGAAATTAAGGAGCCATGTTTTCTTTTATAATTTCCCCATCCATGAGGGAGTTGTACCACCTCTTGCAATTTTGTAATGGGGATTACTTAAGGGCAGCGATTTAATTGTACTAGGGTTGTGAATGGGAGAGGCAAACAGTTTTTCCAGTCTTTGAACAGAACCCTTTTTACACCATTTATGGACTTTGTTGTGCATTCTGAAACACAAAAACATGGACAACAGAGAGAAAAGAAATAAAGATTTTATCTAACATCATCGGAGAAGAGTGGTCACTGTTTTTGGAAGTACACGTAGTAAACTCAGTGAGCCACAATATTGTTGAAACTACATTTTCTTACTAATATATCATGTAAACATCTTGATATTTACTACTTTGTACAAAAACAGAGTCAAGTGTTGAGTTTTCATAGGTTATCATGGTGTTTTTTTTTACTGGTCCAGCACACTGCAGATCAGATTCTACTGAATATAGCTTCTGAACAAAAAGATAAATGGGTCGCCCCCTGGTTTAAGTAGTTCCGGCCTGAAAAATGACTCCACATGGGGTAAAAAGCTTAAAAAGTTTGAGAACTATGATCCTTGCGACTCCAGGATGACTTTGTGCACAAATTTTCCATTTTCTCCATCGTAACAATGCAGCAAATATGACATTAGCATTAGCATTAACGTTAGCTTTTTACTGAGAGTAGCTAACGAGGAGCTAACATTGACACACATTGATTGTAGTTTGCTCTCGTGTTGTGAGTTTTGTATTTCATTGATCCTTCCACCGTATTTGAGGTACTTAAAGACCACAACTTTTGTATTTATTAGTGGTAATTTTATTATCAAACTTTGAAGAAATTATGCTAATACGCTAATTCTACCAATTTCATTAGCTTAAATTGAAACTGGCCTGAGAAAGCGTTTTGTCATTCTGCTGATGTTGAACGATAAACCTGGCTCGAAGAGAACAATCAAGTGTTTTTATACTTTGTGTGCGTGTTGATTAAATGGGACTGAGAGGGTTGGAGGGGATAAAGAAAAATGTCTCAGATCCAACAATCATGGAGGAGGAGAGGAAAACAGGCAGGAGGAAGGATGTCACAAAGGAAGGAGGTAGATACGAGAGGGTAGAAGAAGAGAGAGGATCAGGTAATAGAATCTGAAGGATTTGCTTGTCTGTTGGTTTAATCAGTCGGTTTTTTACACAGATATTTGATCATTTTTCCCTCCCTCTTCCTCCATACTGGGCTTTCATCTTCCTGACTTCATCTCCCCTACAGGAGGCCTCAGAAGCAGATGTGTGATGAACAGAAATGCTTCTCTGTGTGCTCTGCTAAGTGTGTGTTTAGTGTGTATTTATAGTAAATGGATTCAGCTGGCTTCACCTCTGACTTCCTCTGGCACGGTGTGTTTACCTGCTGCGTCCATTCTTCTCTTGCCCATGTGCTTACGATGATGTTGTGTTTACGTGCTGAACATTGCATCCATGTGTGGCTCCATCCTGGTGTTTACGTGTTAGCCCGCATCCATCATGGTAAACTGTCGGCTCTGACAATGTGCAATTATTGACTGTCACTTCCTATAATGTAGCTGTCATTCAATAAAAAACGTCCCAAAGCAGCATTTTCAGGGACGGAGAGAGACTGGGGTCATAAAAACAGCTAATGTGGATGCGTGGTCACTGATTTCATTAGTTTTATTTATTGTTGATTGTTATGTAACAGTACACTGCTTTAATTAATTTATTATTATATAATCATGTCGGTTACTGTTTTCATGCTTTGTATATGTTCATTAATTTATTATAATTGTGCATTGTGAATAATTCATTCTAATTTTTCTGGTTATTCTTTGAAGTTTGTTTCTCTTTGGTAAAATTTTATAGTACAGGCAGTCCTTGGGTTGATGCGTGACACGGAGGCTGAGACCACGCATTAGTGCGGATTTTAATTGCCTGTATTCTTTTTCTATAAATATGATGTATAATATGTGTATTTAGAGGTTATTTAGTGATCAAAGGGGCAATATGGGGTATCTAAGGATAAAAATTCGACTTACACGGAGTTTAGAGTTACGACACAGCGGTTCGTAAACTGAGGATCGCCTGTCTGAGTTTACCAATACATTGATTCACATCGATTTAATACTCAATAAGGCAGTAATACTCATCAAAATATTGATATATATATATATATATATATATATATATATATATATATATATATATATATATATATATATATGTAATAAAAATATTGAGCTTGGATATTTTAATTGTTATATATTATATGTTGTAAAATCAATATTTGTAATTAGGAACATGTTGTATTGTTTTTTTTCTTTACTGTTTTCCAGAAAGCTAAAAACCAGTAGCAGAATAAACTATTTGGCACTGGAGAGAACATTTGACAAGTTTTTATGGGTACAGCCGACATACTCAACTCTACTGCCAATCTCACAAATTAATTTTCCTTACAAATGTAACTCGGTTTAAAAGAGAAATAAAAAGAAAAAAATCCAACTTTTAAATATGTATTACCAGGAGAATTTCAACAAAGAAATCATCAACCAAACCTACTTACTATTTGTGCTAAATTTATTTCAGTCTTTCAGTTTTGCTCACTGGTTGGGAATGTGAGCAATGGGGCCATAATGGCGATGCTTTAGCACAATTCAGGTCCAACACAATAAACAGAAATTGCTTTCTTTTAAAACACCATGGCTAGGCCTGTCGCAATAAGTCAATTAATTGCACGATAAGAAAAAATGTGCAATAAGTTTGCTGGACGCAATAATTTTCATTTGTCTTTCTTTTCTGGAGTGCCACATTTGTTTTAAGACAATATTAATGAAACACGGCAATACAACAAGCTTCCATCTGCACATCAACTGCAGTTTTCCCAGCTGGGAAATAAATATCTTCACAACAGGCTAGCTCCATCTTCCCGACAGTCCACGATCACTGTGGTGTATAACCGATAGATTAAACACAAACAGAACGGTGCAACATGGTGTCCACCCAACAGTGTGGTTGGTAAAGTGATGCTATAATATTAATATTTAAGAAGGCATCATTTTGAAAAATGTTGCAAACATTTCACAGCCAGTATGAAAAATGTATGTTTCATCATGTATTCAGTATGTTTCAATAGTATGAATTTCTTGGATGAACAAACATGTTACAAACGGCATTTCAACAACCTTACAATAACATGAAAAACGACTTACTGAAGGCTTTCAAAGACATTCAGTTTCACCATTCCACCTCAGGTCCAAACATGTCCCCTTATATGAACTCTATGTAACTGTGTCACATGGTGTTTAGAGACAATATCTTCCAGATAACCACATTTTCCAAACCCGCAGGAGAAATCCTGATCTGTTTTAGCAAGTTGGGGACTGGATTAGCATAAACTAGTCCGCACATCGAGCTAAATGTTCGTTCGAAATCAAAGTACTTTGATCTTTGAAAGGGTGTATTACATTATTATGGCATTATTATTATTTTAGTTGAAAATGGTCTCAAAATGACAATAATCACTTTGTACAAAATTATCGTTTATCACAATCATTTCTGAGACAATTAATCACATGGCATGCGTAACTATGGCATGAAAGTGGAAAAACTAGCTCTACTGCTCATTCCAAGCCACAGCTAACACATGTTGTTGACTCTTGTCTATCACATGCTAACAAACACGCAGATTTACACTGACATGCTAATGTGAAACGCTAGCTTGTGGCAGCTTTTTCCTCCTGAGAGGCTGTTGCAGATATGTTGTATAGTGTAGCATATCTTTTCTGTGATGAGGCTCCTTCTTTTCTCCAGTTTCCTTCATCACTTCATGACATTAAGCCTGCTGTTAAGTTAACACGACATGTAAACAAACTGTGTGACTGTAATGGAATAAAAAACGGTGACCACTGAGATAAATGCGAAGTCAAATGAATGCAACATAAAATCAAGACAGATTTAGTTTTATTAGTTTAGCTCTCTAATTATGATTCTCGATCCGTATTATGCAACGCAGTCTGAGGCAAGTCTGTGCTTTTTTTGATTAATTAGATCAACACAAGCGTGCATTGCAGCATCTCATTATAGATCAACTACACGTTTTCAAGACTTTACAAATGAGTGAACAATTAGAGGTGCAAGCGTGATTATTTTTAGCTGTTTTATTGGAATAAAATACCCCAGAAAACAGATTTAGAGTTACTCATTTGTACCAAAAGTGCTGCTGTTTGTCCCTTGTGTGTCATTACTTTGCATTGATGTGTTTTGCCTTGCTGTGTAATTACACTGCCTTCTGCTTTAATGGCTTTCCGCTCCCTTTTCTGTTCCTGGATTTCCAACTGAGCTCCCCGTAAACTGCGAATCAAGCTGTGAAGGACATTTAAACACGTACAACTTTTACCGTTACTACCTGGAAAAGCAGGCTTATAGTTAAAACACTTATGAATGAGTTAACAGAGATGAAGAACCGAGGAGATGTGGATTCAGGAGTTCCCATGGAGCCCCGCTGGTTCAGTTGGATTCTCTGTGTGGCGCAGATGCTGCTTTAGACGGTTCATCTGGAAATGAGGATGTCACACTGTCACCATTCTCATCACAGCAATGTCTTCTGTGTGTGTGTGTGTTTGTGTGGGTGCGTGTGATTCTGATTCTGTGTGTTTCTGGTGTACAGCACACTCCTCCGTGTGTAGGAAGAGCTAGGATGCTTGTTACCTAGCAACCGCCTCTGTGCAACCCAATGCTCCCTGCTTGTGAGTGTGTCTGTGTGTGTGTATGTGTGTGTATGTGTGTGAAGGGAGGGATAGTTGAGCTGCTGGCTGAATGGTTGCAGTAACATCTTGAAATCAGTATTTTCTATGAGTTCTGCTGCAGCAGGCTGGAAAATTGCGAAGGGTTCCCTGTATGTCGGAGCGTTTCTGACACCTTATTTGTCTTCGGTGAGGCACAAGATCAGCTTTTTAGATCAGGGTTTTGATTTTGATCATTTCTTTTATTTCATCTGTACAACATGGATGTCGTGTAGCGACCGCATCGTGTCACAATATAATACACTCACAAGGGGCTGTGGGCAACTGATTTGTGATGCAGTCACCATTGTTTGGATTATTAAGTATTTTATAGATTTTGACTGATTTGTTTATTTCATTGTCATGCACAAATGTGCCCAGCCCAACAAGATGTTATACAATATAAATCTAAGCAAACAACAATGATGAAAAGAATCAAGTTTAATGTACCCATCAACTGATACAGCAACATTAGTCACACTTTACAGAAAAAAACAACTGTTCTTATGTGGGGTACATTGTTTTTTGTCTTAATGTCCATGTTTTTTTAATATATCTGGCTACAACTTGAATCTCTTTCTTGCAGAATAACAAATCAGACATGCAAAATAAATCTGGTTTCTTCATTTAAAATTTTCAGAGATTCTCTGACTTTATCATGCAGTGGACATTGGACAAAAAGTTCATCTTCAGCAACTTCAAGATCACACAAACCACATATAGATAATAGATTATTCCTTCAATAATTGGATAAAAAAAAAAACCTTTTGTGTTAATAAAGCCTGATGGTAACAATACAAATAAGAAAAAAACTCAAAGGGACTTTTCTTTTTTTTCAGAAATTGGAACCAATTTAGTTAATTATTGACATCCATGTAATACAATAACAAAACCAGTGTTGTATTATCACATTTAAAGCAAAGATCTGTTAACAAATAGACTGACATAGATATGATGTCACCATCATTAGCAGTGCCTGATTTTTTTCTAATTTATTTTGGATGAATCTTCATGTAAAAGGAGAATATTAGTTCACATGGACAGTTTACAGGCTGACACTGCTCTGATGGACGGACAATGCTAGCACTAGCCAGTCAGTTTTGTTGAAATTTAAGGCAAATTAAGGAACTTGTCAAATATAATAAATGAAAGTTGTTTTAAAAAAATACAATCTTGATGTTATGGCTGATATGGACTCTTTTTTTCTAAAGTTTAAGAAGATCATAATCTTTAATCGTTAATGCTAGCAGCATTAGCTTCTCGTCATTGCACTTCTGGATGGGTTTTTTTTTTTAGATGACATGTCAAATTGCTGATGCTGAATGATTTGATGCTGCATCCTCTTCGTATTTCTTTGAATATGCGAGTATTACATACTGCTTTTAAAATATAATTCCTTTGACACGTTGAAAAACGACTCCCATTCTTTCTCCACTATGGTTAAATGACAAGGCAGCTGAGACGTACCAGTTTTCAACTGGAGCGGCCATCCTTGTAAACCCAAGCAGGCATCATAATTCAAGACTTTACGTAGTGTTTATTATGTAACTTTCATGTAACGACATGAGAAAAAGCAAAAACATGAGTGTTATGTTTGTGTATTTATTTTGAGCTAGCTAGAAGTAGCTAGCTTTAGCATCTGCTCCGTAGCTGCAGGTTCTGAGCTGCAATGCATGATGGTCCATGAAAAAATATGTGGATTTATGACAAGATTTAGGCTGTGTATTGCCAGTTTAAACCTAAGTTAAATTTAACACTGAACGACTGTAAATAATTCACACCTGTCAGTTTAGCTTCAACATTTAGCTTACATGCATGTTTTTCATGGAGGAAACGTCTTTGCATTTACTTCTTCTTTAACCTGAATCCTGGTGGAAGACACTCCAGTAACACCAACATCTGCAATGTACTGAAACTACACAAAAATATGACCTTCAGGGGTTGAAAACAGAACACTTGAAATATTTCATGACAGAGATTTCGGGTCACTCGGTCCCACCCATCCCTGTGTGCCGGACAGGATGACCTGCTTCCAAGATAGTGTTAGCTAGTTGGATGGAAACAGCAGCAGATGTGGAACTAACACCAAAATTACCTCCAAGTCCCTCCACTACGCCATTCCTGGCTGGATTTTCTCATTGGCAGAACACTGAGCTCCAGCTTTGACGCACATTTGATCTATCAACCTACTTCTCAGTACTCCAGCGTCTTCCATGAAATATGTGTAGAAATACAGTGAAATGCTCACCTGAGTAAATCTACAATAAATGTGAGTGATCACGTCCAAATCTCTGACTGTGAAGTGTGTGAACTGTGAACAGATGGTGTGTTTGTGCTACCTGCCCAGGAAGGGTTGATGAGAGGTCAACGAGGATCAAAAAGCTCCCAACACTTAACATGCTAACACACACACACACACACACACACACACACACACACACACACACACAGAGTGACATTTACTCTGTTCCGATAAATTATTCTCGTTAATTATTCATACAGTCATGTTCTGGTGGACAAATCGCTGTAATGTCTGTGTGTGTTTGGTTTGGATGTGAAGCAGCCCGTCAGTGTTTGTGCATACATTCATGATGCAGCACTTTGTGTGAGCGTGTACATCTGGCAGGCAGAGGATGGTGTTGGCAGAGGCCCCTGTCTTACCCACTTTGCCCTTATATGATGTCTGGTAGAAAGCTGCTGTCATTTGATGACACGGCCGTGCCCTTTTATGATGTCAGTAAATAAAGACGGAGGTCAATGATTCCTAAACAAAGCCAGGATTTTTACTCTCTTAAATTAATATTATTGCAGACAGAATGAACTTGGGCTGCAACTTTGTTACATAAACATCTAAATCTGCAGATGTATTGATATGTCTTCCACCCATAACTCCGTTGTGTTAAGCCATAAAACACAAAAGACATAAAAGGCATGTCCACATTTGACCTTGTGTTCTAGTCTTAATTTATTCTTTTTCATGAGTAGCCTTCCAGTTTTAGTCAACTAAGGGAAATGATGTTATAGTCAGCTTCATCTACAGTACACTTATCCATCCATTAGTCCATCCTGTCCCACTTAACTGGGGTAAAGTTGCAGCAGTTTAACCTTTCAAAGCCATAGAAAATATGGGAGAAAATTAAAATTTCATTAAACCTGAAATCTTTATTTTGTCCTGTAATAAAATTTAAAAAACTAAAATGATAGATAGATGGATAGATGGATAGATAGATAGATAGATAGATAGATAGATAGATAGATAGATAGATAGATAGATAGATATGGTACTGCAGAAACTGTCCACAAGGGGGTAGAAGACCAGTATCACCAGACCAGTGTTAAACAGGAAAGTTTTTACCACAAAGTTATGCAAAATGTTTCAGAAACTTCATGTATGAAATATGATAACATTAAAAAGTTAAGGAGAGACATCTAGCCATGTTTTCAGCTCATGTTAGGAAATCCTGAGGCCTTTTCAGGCCAGCCGAGAGACATCCGGCCAACAAAACTGCTTCATTTGCAAGGAACTAAAATGCAACTGTTAGGTTCCCAAACCAGATGCTTGATTCTCCTCGACTACATCTGAAGATCCTGGATCATGACTATTTGCTGGTCATATTGTTGGAGGAGTGTCGCTTGTTTTGTAGAAAAAAGATGACGAATGAGGTGAGTGTGTAAAAGTAGGGGCTTTAAGCATCAAACGATTTGATTTGATTGTGATATAGATGACTGCGATGCGATTATAAAACCATTAACGATACATTTTCTTTCCCTTTGTGACTATTTCATACTTTTCGAGTGTAACATGTAACATGGTTTCTCATACTTGCTGGGACAAACAGCGAAGAAGAAAACTGGTTCATTTATTGGTTAAACCAGGAAAACTTCTTCTTCCACCACATCAGAGCGAAACGTGGAACTGCATCAGATCCTTGCGGTCTTGGCTTGGTCGTATTTCTAGCAGAACTGTTACTGTATTCTTCCACGTCCGACTGCGAGACATTTCTCCCGTCCGGAGCTGCTTATTGCTCTACATGCATGTATGTTTGGGTTGTGTTTACCCCAAGCGGCAACCTTCGGTGGTTAAAAGTGAAACCTATGCGCTAGGGCCTGGCTCCAAAACAGAGCAAATCCCCATAGACTCCCATGTTAAAAAGACCAACTTCACGGCAGAAATAAACATGTTTACAGCCTGGTTCAAAAACCATTTTCGGTTTAATAGGTCAGGTTTACCTTCATGACAACTGTGGGGGGAGTGAATTTTTTTCTAACTCGCCCGTTTTAAAGTAATTTAATCTCGAATTTCGACAAATTTAGGGGCGTGTCCTTTTGATTGACAGGTACCAATCTCTGACTTCAAGTCAGAAGAACGTAGAACAACTGCGATTTTTAGCCGGTTAACAACGTAACTTAGCTTTAGCCCGCTTACCTCCGTTAGGTGGTTAGCTCCTGTTATCTCAGGGTTAGCTCGGTTAGCTCTTAGCTACAGAAAGCTCGGGGTTCACTCGATGTCAATCATCCACCATGACGCTCACAGCCCCCCTCTCAGCTCCACCTCTTTGCCCATATATGTATTTTCCGGGCGAGACGACACGCATGCCCCTGCCAAGATGGCGATGGTAGGAACTGCCCACCGAGCTTCAATTCAGCTATTCAGAAACCTATGGATGACGTCACAGAGACTCTCTTTATATACAGTCTATGTTTTACCCACAATGCCCTTTATCTTTACATTGTAGTCTTCTTTCTGGTTTTGGTTAATTTACAGTGAACTAAGACTTTTGTCTGCAGGGCAATCAGAATTCACATTCTCACAACTGGACAAAAAAATCCCACCAATAGACAAGGCCGGATTATCCAATGGGCATTATGGGCACAGGCCCAGGGGCCCACGCCCGCTTGGGGCCCACATAGGGCAAACCCCACCAGTTTGGACATGAAACAAAATGTACAAAAAAGCCAGATAGTTATACCACAGTGTCTAGTGTATTGCTTTTGGTACAATTGGGCAAAATGAAAGAAATGTTGTTTTACAGAGTATCATTCACAATTTTTACAAAGCTGCGGTGGGGAAGGGGGCCCCTGGAACACTCTGGGCCCAGGGGCCTCTACACTTTTAATCCAGCCCTGCCAATAGACACTTAACAAACTTCCGCTTTAAATGAAAGGATTTCATGTTTAGCCATCTTATGTGCACGACAAAACTCCGCTGGAGCTCTGCCGCCATCTTCATCATAAGAAAAGATCTCTGTCACTACTATGTTGCTAAGAGACCTTTAAATTATGATGAAGCCACTTCCTGTCAAATTTCGACCAATCAGAGAGCTTCAATGTCCAACCAAGAGCAGCCGAAGGTCAAGTGAGCAGAACGTGCTGTGTGTGTCTGAAAAGAGGACATATAATGATCCTCTGGCTGGAATAAAGCAGAAAAGATGTTTTTGATGCTCGTTGGGGTTCGGTTTGGGAGGATAGCTGGTAAATAGAAACAATAAATAAGCGTAAATGAGGAAAAAAGTAAACATGTAAACAGTGTCTGTTGTGTTTGTCTCTATGCCAATATTTCCCCTGAAAGCCAGGACTTAAGAAAACGATGTGCAGATGACAAAAGGCTTTGTCTCTGTTGATCTGTTAGTTATAAACCTGTTTTTCTTCTTCTACTTGGTCTTTATGTTGCTTTATCTGAAATGAAAATCTAAAAACTGAGGCTGTCCTGAAAAAAACAATCCGCAGATGTTGGCTGGAAGTAAAAGCGTTCAGCTTCAGCATTTACATGCAACAAAACCCCCCTAAAATCAGATTGGGCAACAATAGCACCGAATGGCTTGGAGGTTTTTGGGTTAACAGTTAAAAATTAGATTTTTTTTAAACATTTGTCCATCAGTTTTGCATCTTCCATCGAGAAAACGTTGCGCCCTCTCATTGGTTACACTAAACAGCTAATCAGAAAGAGCTCTGTCTCCGCCGTACAGGTTGATTCTGCTGAAAGAAAAGACGCTGATTGAGTCTGACTGACCTGATGCTGTGTGCATACCCGAAACCCAAGCGAGACAGATGTTCATCTGTGCTTACGACGTGCCCCATGGCTGACTGTCGGCTTGGTATACAACATGCCTTTTGCCTGAACGCCCACATGAGAGGAAAAAAGGTCATTTAAGGAACATTTCTTGTGATTTGTGTTCCGAAAGAGACAACTTTTGCATTCCTGTTTGATTCTCTTATGCACTTTGGCTAACATCCGTGCTTGAAAAGAGGCTCATGAATAAAACTGAGTTGATTCTGCTGGAGCAGGACACAGACGCACGGAGACAGATGCTTCTTTAACGCCTGTCACTGTTATTTCTGAGTTTTTAAAAAATGCGTGAGACGGTAAAGAGGGACTGTCCCTTTCCTCATTTGCAGGACCAGAGGGAAGGATGTTCCGAGAAGGCGGATAGAAAGACAGAAAGCTGGAGAGAGGGGTGAAGGAAATAGTCAGAGGAGGTGGGGGTGGCGGGGACGGATCGATCTGAGCCAAGAAAACAGGTCTGCTTTTAGAAAGCACTCCAGAGTCCAGAGAGCTGTTTTCCATCCTCGCTGCCAGAGACAGTGAACGGAGAGGACAGAGGAAGGGGCAAAGAGCTGAAAACACAAGCTAAAACAGCTGGGGGGGGGGGGATCTCACTTTATACAGTTACATGATGTTTTTTCATTCAGAATAAATAATTCGGAATTAATGTATTCTTCTACGAGTTTACATGGACACATTAATTCTGAATGAAGGTTTACATGAAACACGTCCTCACTTATTTCCTCTTTAGAGCGGCGGGTTGGGAAGGGTTCTGATTGGACAGAGGGTGCACGTGACGTATGACATACACCAGAAATAAACAAAGTTGGCTCCCTGCTTCTCGTCTTTTCAGTCGTAACTTGTAAAAACTACATAATAAGTACCAGTTTCGTAGCTATTTTTATTATAAAATTCAAGTTCCAGCTCAACACGAGCATACTACTTCACTTTCTGCAGCAACTGAGAAGAAGAAAAAAGATAGACCACCGAACACGGGAGGTAAAACAACGTTTAATCGGGACAGGACGAGGGACAGAGGAAATAAATGGTTCGGAATTAAACTGCGAATAAACCAGCTTAAATCGGAAATAAGCTTAATTCCAAATAGAAATTTACATTAGGAAATAAGTGTTTACATGGTCGTTTTTCACCAGATTAAAGCAGAATGAACTTTTATTAAACAGGAATTAAAACTCCTATGTAAATATAGCAACTATCAAGTAGGATAGTCAGCAGAGTTAAAATGTCTGTGGTTAAGTTAGACACAGGAGACACATACTTATGCTAATGTTTGATTTTTAGATTGTATCAAAGGTAGAAAATAAATGTCAGACAGGAGAGTACCAGATTTTATTATAAATGTGAAGTAGCAGCTCAACACAGCCATACTACTTCACTTTTTACAGCAACTGAGTTTTACCTGAGAATTAATTTAGAGCGGAATGAAGGTTTACATTGACAGAGGAATTAAATAGTTCGGAATTAAAACGCGAATAAACCAGACACTTACATCGGAATTAAGTTTAATTCGGAATAAAAATTAACATTAGGAATTACATGGTTGTATTTCATCAGTTCAAAGCGGAATTAACTTTTATTCGGAATTAAACAGGAATTAAAACTCCCATGTAAACGTAGTGAATGTGACTAAAAGAGTGTAGAAAGCAGGATTTTAAGCCAATAACAGACACTGCTCCTCTTTCCTTCCCTATGAGGATAAAATCAGCCCATAAATAACCTCTCAGGATCTGCTTTTACCTTCTCCAGCTGTATTTAATAGTTGGCATATGGACGCTTCTGACCTTTTCCCGCCTGCATGCTTGCTCATGCATTCACAATGCAGCAGAATTAAAAAAAAAACACCATAATGCCTCTGAGCTCCCACCAACCTTTGACCATTACACGTTGAACAGGAGGGATCAATACGGGCATGGAAAGCAGAGCAGATCTGCTGTGTTAACCGAGCTTTCACTCAGACTTAAATGTCACGTGCTGAGGTGAAGCGAAACAGGAAGCCGGTTCTAAAATCACTTAGAAGCACTGAAAGGCTGTTTTATTATGCGGTTCACTGAGGTTGTTTTGGCAGCCGTCGTCATTAAAAAGCAGACATGTGAAAGGGTTGGTTGTACCTGCGTGATGCATTCAAACAATGTGGGAAAAAGAGAAAAACTCTTCTAAACTCTGCAGAGTTACGCAGCAAACAGCTAAAAAAACAAACATTTTTCACTTTGTTTTCTGTACTTTACTTGTAATTGCAGGCAGAATGCCAAACTCCGTACAGACAGACAGATTCCCTCAAGGTTCAACATTTTTAATTGACTTCATGGTATCAGATTCTTATTTCAGAGTTTTTTTTTTCCTTTCCTGGAAGATAACTAGCCTCCAGCGTTTTCAGAGAACATTGACTGTCTGAGAAAGTTTATTTTCTGATTACCACTCAAGCCTCAAGACACTCATGTGGAAAAGAAAGCACACTTTTACATGTAAGGACAAAGTGGAAATGAGTCCGTTTCAGAAAGTTGCTTTGTTTGGGGAAATGTGAACGCACCAAACAAATTCTGATTCAGATCAACAAAGCGGATTTGGTCCGCTTACAAAAGCAGTAGGGATGTGACGAGACGCTTTTGTCCCGATTCGATTTTTTTGGGTGCCGATTCAATTTAAATTGCGATTCTCACAATTCTTTGATATTGCTGATTTTTGTAGATTAAAAACAAAATAAATGTATAAAACTTATTTTTTGCTTGCAATATTTCTTGATTTCAATTAGAAAATAACGACACAGTAGCCAGACCATCATTTTTCTGCTATAACGCCCCAGAAGATCAATAAAAACAATAAAAATGACTAATTTTTTATAATGGATTATTTTTATTTGTTTGAAAAAAAAAAAGTTTTTTTTTAACAAAAAAATTCATTTTAAAATTGTGAAGCAAAAAAATCCAAATTTTTGATTTTTCGATTTGATTTTCCCACCCCTGAAAAGCAGGTCTCGGTCCGTTTCAAGTGCACCAAGTGGATTACAAAGTCACAAAAAAAGTCGCTTTCTGCATTTGGCGTAGCATTGCATTGTGGGTAAATACAAGGGATTATAGAGAAACGCTACTTGAACAAACACACGTTGATGTCTTGAAACGAATCGGGGTCAAACATGGAGCGATAAAGAGATACATGGTCGGAGGAAACATATCAGCTTCTTGTAAGAACTCCATGCTTGGCTCTCAAGTGGAGGAAATGGAAAAGCTGAAGTGTTTTCTTCTTCATGTGGGTCTTGTCCTCTCTTTTGGTAAATACTAATACAGCGCCACCTCTGGTGGGAATGGGGATATATTATTCTAATGGTTTGGCTCGTTTCACCAAAGTGCAGCGTGAACACGATTGCGGTCCGAATGGATGCCCCCCCCACAACTGAGCCGAGTCCCCAATCAGACCAAGTCTAGTAGACTATCCTGATGTGAATGCACCCCAACACTGAGTTACTATTTAATAGGGCTGTGACAATATGCTTTTGTCCCGATTCGATTTGTTTCCGATTTTTTGGGTGCCGATTCGATTTAAATTGCGATTCTCACAATTCTCTGATATTGCTGATTTTTGTAGATTAAAAACAAAAAAAATGTATAAAAATCTTTTTTTTTTTGCTCTTCATTTTTCTTGATTTTAATGAGGAAAAAACAACACAGTAGCCAGATCATCATTCTGCTGCTATAATGCCCAAGAGGACAAGTGAAAAGATCAATAAAAACAATAAAAATGACAAAAATTGTGTAAAGGATTATATTTATTTATTGGAAAAAAATCGATTTTAAAATTGTGAAGCAAAAAAATCAGATTTTTCTATTCGATTTTCCCACCCTTACTATTTAATATAACGTAACATAACATAATGTAACGTAATATGATGTATACTCTCCACCAGAGACAGCTCTATGTCAAGAATTACTAAAGGAGAACACAGACGACAAAGAGCAAAACATGGAGCTGTATCAGGTCTTAAGTTGATCCTTTTTCTGTCTGAACTCTTTCCGGGTTTTTCACATCGGACTGGGAGACATTTCCTCTGGCTAGAATCTCCTTTTGTCTCACGCACGCGTAAGTTTTGGTTGTGTTTATGTACTTTGCTTTGTAGTCTGAGTCCTGTATTTGCTCGGCCTGAGGTGGATCGAAATTTGGGTTTGTTAAACTGAATCCAGATTCTTTCTAAGTGACTGGACTTGGATTCATATAAAAAAAAAGCTGGCTTTGTAGAAGTGCCTGTTTCCTGAAGAGTTCATCTACAGTGGAAAAAAAATAGTTCACAAGAGCAAAGCTGCCAAATTTTCCAAGTAGTGGATACCCAAGAAAGTTGTTTCCAAGTACAAACCCAAAAACGGCGTCTCTCTCCATGTTAGCGTGTTAAATATGAAAGTTGATGACAGTAGAAACAGAATCAGACTGAAGTAGTTGGTTTTTGTTTGGAGGGGTTGCAGGAAAAAACTTCTTTCTAAAAAGAACATGGCTTCATCTGAACAAGCCACACCTGCCCATCAGGCTGAAGTGGTGCTGTTTGGTCGTGATGCACCGTAACATGCTGGGAAAAAACCAAACACACCCAACTGTGAAGCACGGTGGAGGACGGGTGATGATCTGGGCTTGTTCTGCAGCCACAGGACCTGGACTCCTTGATCATCGCGGTCACTGACCAGGAACTCCTCTGTAGACCAAAGTATTCTGGAGTGAAAGGTGAGTCCATCTGTCTGACAGATAAAAGCTTGGCTAAAGCTGGGTCATGAAACAGGACGACAAACCCAAACACAGCAGCAGATCTACTGAGAATGGAGGCGTTGACCCGATCCAAGTCCAGATTTCAACCTGACTGGAATACCGAGAGCTGTGCAGAAGACTCGACCAAAACCCGATGACTACATACAGAAAACTTTGCCTTAAGTTACTGCTGCTGAAGCTGTTCTACAGGCTAATAAATCACAATGTAGTTTTTCAGATGCTGCTTTGCGTATATTTATAATTACAACCTTAGAATTTAAGAGGGCTGTTTTCTTTTCTAACTTCTGCTCTTCTCAGATACGGCGATCTTTAGATTTACAATGCAGATGCTCTTCTCTCCTCTGGCATGTCTGGCTGGACAGAAATCAGGAGACACTTTGACAGCAAGTGCAGATTCAGCCTCACAGCTGCCTCGTGAAGCAAACAGGAGACCAGAGACAGATGGTTTAACTATTCACTCCTTTTGAAAATATGTGTATGAGCGTGTGTGTTGCTTCAGCTCTGTGGAGTGTTTGGATGTTTTTTGGATGGATGGCTCCTGCCTAACCACGGTTACGCTGGTTGTCATGGCTATTTACATGAATGCTGTCCAGCATCTCTAAGCAGCAAATACAAAGACTCACAACAGGCCTGGACACAGTGATAATCTGAACTGGTTTCGACTTAATTTATCGGAAGTTGAGGAGGTCTCATTACTGGCCACTCTGTTGTCTGAAAGCAGCACTGAAATATTTATGACCAGCCATGTGTTGCTAACTGACCCACTTGAACGTCTTCAATCGCTACTGTGAAGAATCCTAATTTCCATTTTATTTAAATCTGTAACATGATGGATTTTTGTCTTAAATACACGTCTTCTACACGTCTCATCCAAAGTTCAGCGTTCAACTGTTCAAATACATCATAATAAAGTTGAAAGGAGAGTTTTTCTAATGAAAATAGACTGGAAAAGAGCTGCTTGAGATGTTTTTTTTTTTTTTTTACAGCACAAGGAAATGGCAGGATGTTGTATTCCTGCAGAAATAGAGCTAGTGATCTGACCAATCATGTGTAGGAAGAGTGAACAGAGGCAGCTTCTCATATAACCTGGCAGGTAACTCATGCATCTAATCATTTATTATCTGGAGTAAGCGTTAGCCTGTAGAAGCCAACAAGTTCCAGTGACCCGTAGTCCAAACACTGCCTCTACTGGGCTTTTTCATACAGATTAACCAACAACAACAACAATATCAGTCCCACCAGGAATTTTTTGTGGTGAAATCTAAAATGCCAGAAGCTTCTATGGAAAATTTGCTTTTCATTTATTTATTTAGTCACTATTTTTTTTTGCAAAAACACCTTAAATTATGGAAAATGTTACTTATAAGAATAATATTTATTAATTATATTAAAATTACAACATCACAAGAGTATACACGAAGCGGCAACCTCCGGCGGTTTTAAAGCCAAGCCTATGTGGAAGTGCATAAAACTGTAGTTCCCCCTTCATCCACTAGGGGCTCCAAAACAGAGCGAATCCTCATAGACTCCCATGTTAAAAAGATCAACTTCACAGTAGAAATAAACATGTTTACAGCCTGGTTCAAAAATCCATTTTCGGTTATTAGGTCAGCTTTACCTTCATGACAACTGTGGGGGGAGTGAATTTTTTTCTAATTCGCCCGTTTTAAAGTAATTGAATCTCAAAGTTCGGCAAATTTAGGGGCGTGTCCTTTTGATTGACAGGTACCCGATCTCCCGCTTCAAGTTAGAAGAATGTAGAACAACCGCGGTTTTTAGCGGTTAACAATATAACTTAGCTTTAGCCCGCTTACCTTCGTTAGCTGGTTAGCTCCTGTTATCTCAGGGTTAGCTCTTAGCTACAGGCAGCTCGGGGTTCACCCGATGTCAGTCATCCACCATGACGCTCACAGCCCCCCTCTCAGCTCCACCTCTTTGCCCATATATGTATTTTCCGGGCAAGACGACACGCATTCCCCTACCAAGATGGCGATGGTAGGAACCGCCCACTGAGCTTCAATTCAGCTCTTCAGAAACCTATGGGTGACATCACGGAGGCTCCGCCCATCTTTTTATATACAGTCTATGATTTACACTCTGCTTGTCGTTCTTGTTTTGTGCTGGTACTGTTTAGGTACATATTGTTTACATGTACATATTGGTACATCATCAACATCAGGGAATCTTCTAAAACCTGCAGGACACTGTCTTTTCTAAGACCAGGATTGAGAATCCCTGCTCTAGTCAAGTCAAACACATACATGTGGATTTTTTGAAGCCAAAGTGATGTAAGTTGTACAGAAAGAGGTCTGACATGGATTACTCCTGATGGAAGTGGTGAATTCCAGCATCCTTCTCTGCATCACGTAGATGCAAGTCGTCCATATCATGGAAGTTGATCTGTGTCTATATCAGGGGTGTCCAAAGTCGGTCCTCGAGGGCGACTGTTCTGGCAGTTTGCATTAAATGGATCGTAGTTTCAACAAAGTTCCGCACAATGACGGATTGAGTCAGGTGTGTTGGAGCGGGAATATGTAGAAAACCTGCAGGCTTGTGGTCCATCAGGATCACAGATGAACATCCCTGCTCTATATTATCGATGTCTTTTGCACCTTCCTCTGATAAAACCATAGTTGGTCTTTCTTTGGCACATGGGACCAGATTTAACCCTTTCATGCATAGTGGCCCTGTAGTGGACAACTTTTAGTCTCTTTTTTCTTGCATATTCATGAATGAGGATGGTATTTTTTTTAAAAAATAAACCACTACAGTGGATGTTAGTGAGTCATCCAATACGTTTCCACTCACAGGAGAATAAATAAATAATGATATAACTGAACATAATGTAATCACACAAGTTTGCCTTTGCAATTAATAGGAAAAGAAAATGATACAACTATATTTTTATAGAAGATTTACACAATATAATTGTGATTATATCTTTTTAGAAATATTTTATAGAATACATTAAAATAAATAATAAATCATGATTAATTCTAAATATCACTAATAAACAAAAGTACCAAGTCTGTAGAGGTAAAACACTGTATTTAAAAAAAATGTTGCATTATTTTTTATTAATTTATGCACGAAAGGATTAAGGAGCTAATCTATGCACTCATCCGACAACAGAATAATCATGTCCATAATCTTGCAAGTTGCAGTTTTGAAGCAGTGTTGGAATGTCGAGCGAAAATGGTTTTCCAAGGTACTCCCAGGCCCATGTGAGTGTGTTGATCATTGTGGAATGATGGTCTCATGCAGATCTAAAAGCTCATACTGACCCAACAACTGTTTCTGTTTTTGATCTTTTGATTTCTGAAGATTCGGAATCTTTGAACAAATTGCAATTGCAAGAAGACTTTTTTATTCCTTTTTCATTTAATAGATTACTTTTTTTGGAACCCATTGTGGAGTCTTTGACTGAGTTTTTCCACAAACAGTTGCTCCCAAATCTTTCCTTTCTTTGAAAGCTAATCTTTTGCCAGATACTCCTTTTATACCCAAACATGACACCCTCACCTGCAGTTAATCTAATCTGCTAATTTTAGAATTTGACAGAAAACTGATTATATCAGCTAATTTGTGCTTTACTGTAATGGACTGGCAAGCTGTCCATGGTGCACCTGCCTTTCGCCCAATGATTCCTGGAAAGACTCCAGCTTGCCACTACCTTGAATTGGACGAAGTGGTTAGGAAAATGGATGGATGGCTGAGATTGTTTTCTTGACACATGCTGCTACCATGAAATTCAAAATAAGCTAAAAAATTTTGAGGAAATGGTAAAATGTTTGTTTTAAGATCTGATATGTTGAATATTTGTATTTACTTTTTAGACGGCGTCCAAACTGTTTTAGAATTGGGATTGTTATAACATTAGCAATGTGTACAGCAAATCATGAAGAAATAAACAGACCGTCGTCACACACAAATTTGGGTTAATTATGGATACATTAATATGAAATAATGGACTTCATGGATTGGCTTTTTTTTCCCCATTCCAAGTAACTTTTGTTTTTGTGGGTTGTAACTACTCTGGTCATAAAAAGTCCACGCATCTTACTGAAGCATAGGTTTCTTTATTCCATGAACCACGAAACACCCTGAAAACTGAAAGACAAAAATGTCTTTTCAAATTTAAAACTCAAATATTCCTTTCCAATCACCAATAAATTAGAAAACATTCACGTTTTAAATACAATATATACATAAACTAAAGAAATAGCTCAACAAACATACCGTGTTCACCTTTCAGACCAGCAGTAGAATTGTTAAGAGCATAAAACTCTTCCTTATGTCTCTATTACTTGACTCTTTTTGGTGCTTAGTGAACAACTTCACGGCGCAGCCACATGACCCATGACGTAAAACTCTCCCCCCTACAGAAACAGCAGCACAGCGATCAAACAATGGCCAAAATCATCAAAGCAGTCTAGAATAATACAACCAAACACAAAAAAGCTAATAAAATAATTAATTTAAGAAAAACAGCATGAATGACGACTTCTGACGTTACTATGGCAACACATAAACATTGTGCCGAGTATGCTGCCAGCTACATGGGGGGTTTTGAGCTCTCCTTCATTATTGTCTGATTAAACTGTTATCAAATCTTCCAATTTGTTTGGATAATCTGGAATGTCTACTTTCCAGACAGAAGCAACAGCATCACTGCAGCTGGTAGCTGAAAGTTGGCAACCCCACAAGAAACAAGAAAGACTGCAGCACAAGCAAAATGCTGCTTCTTTGCTCCGTGAATTATGAACAGTTGCTGACATTTTGCTTTTGTAGCACTTTATGGTGAAGACGTCAAGCTGATTTTACGTATGGTTCGGAATGAGACTGCAGGAAATGTGAAAAGCTATAATAAATTATCAAACTACTGCCGACATCTCTTTGAAGCTACAGTGTGTGCACTAAATTGATGGTTTGTTGTTATCTGTGTTGAAGTTAAATTTTCAGCAAGACCCAGATGAAAACAAATCTGTTAATTAAAACTGAACATCTGGACGTTTTTTTCCATGGAAAACTATTCATGGCCTTGAATTAGGAATGATTATTCTTTCTTCAGTGAATGACGATTCAATCATGCCACTCTGACCCGTCTGGATCTGGCAGCGACTATTCGCAGCTAGCAGCAACTGCTGCATTGTTCAGTCTTGCTAGCTTCTTGTAGTTTGTGCTGTCGTCTGATTTCATTGGTCCGTCATAGCTCATGCAAAATAAAAACAACTCCATGCCACAAGTAGTCGGGATTGGTTCTCCATGTCTTCTATCTGGAAAATGACGGCTATCTAACATGACTTTATACTTGCAAACAGAGGAATTCCTACATGAGTTAGTTTGCAAACAGGTCCGTCCGTCGCATTTACAAGTCACTGTAGAGGATAAAGGGGGTCGTTTGACCAGTTTATTTCAAGTAAAGATCACACAGTACGTATGGAAAGAGGAGGACATGAAAATCTTGTTCAAAATAAGTAAAGACAAAAGTAGAACCACCATCCTTGATGTTTGTGCATCCTTCACAAACAACAGCGAAATGTAGAGTTTTACAAGGAGTTAGAAGGGGTAATGAGGGAGAAACTCGACGAAATGTCGCAGCAAATCTTCCGCAGAAAGTGGAAAACACTGAAACAACACTACCTGGCAATAGCCTTCATTCTTGTGGCTTATGCACTAAACACCTTTAGATAGCAATTATACTTTGTCTAAATTTTAGAAATGTAGCTTTTATTTTGCAAATGCAGCTTCTGACTGTTTTTTTTAATGCCGCTGTGATGTTGCTCCGCAGCATCCGGAGGTTGAAAAATCACAACGTTTTATCCTTCCCAGTGCATCTTTTTACAGCAGCGCATCACATGCTAGCAACTGGATATCAACACACCAGCCATTTTGAAATTTCACTATTGCTGATTCAATAAAGAAACCCAAGAAGATTTTAAACAGAGAAAGTGATAAAGCTACAGATAATACAAGAGTCAGCATCAGACTGACTTTTATTGGCTGGTTTTTCTTTTCACTGTCGCCTGCCAACCCTCTACATCACAGCCGTCAAACTCCAGTCCTCGAGGGCCGGTATCCTGCAGGTTTTTGTTGTCTCCATACTCCAACACACCTTTCCAAAACTAATGCGTAGGTTGACAAGAAGCTGTTGGATCCATTTGATTTAAATCAGGTGTGTTTGGACAGGGCCTCAAGTGCCTCAAGTGGAGGAGTTTAAAGAGCGCGAGATCGACAGACGGATCGGTGCGGCGTCTGCAGTAATGCGGACTCTGCGCCTGTCTGTCGTGGTGAAGAAGGAGCTGAGCCAGAAGGTGAAGCTCTCGATTTACCAGTCGATCTATGTTCCTGCCCTCACCTATGGTCATGAGCTGTGGGTCGTGACCGAAAGAACGAGATCTCGTATACAGGCGTCTGAAATGAGTTTCCTCCGCAGGGTGGCCGGGCTCACCCTTAGAGATAGGGTGAGGAGCTCGGTCATCCGGGAGGGGCTCAGAGTAGAGCCGCTGCTCCTTCGCATCGAGAGGAACCAGTTGAGGTGGCTCGGACATCTGGTTTTTTTACCTCCTGGACGCCTCCCTGGTGAGGTGTTCCGGGCACGTCCCTCTGGGAGGAGACCCCGGGGAAGACCCAGGACACGCTGGAGGGATTATATCTCTCAGCTGGAACGCCTCGGGATCCCCCCCGCATAGTTGGCAAATGTTGGTGGGGAGAGGGAAGTCTGAGCTTCCCTGCTTAGGCTGCTGCCCCCGCGACCCAACCCCGGATAAGCGGCATAAGATGGATGGATGGATGGATGGATGGATGGATGGTGTTTGGGCAGGGAAAGAATTAAAACCTGCAGGATTCTGGCCCTTGAGGACTGAAGTCTGACACCCCTGGTCTACATACTCAGAATGGGGTTTGAATCATAAACTTTCAGTGCCAACCTTGTATGAACTCCATTATTATAAACTTGACTATTATTAATTATACAATCAAATTGGGTTGAAGTGGGTAATTATAGGTTTGGACTGTATCTTTAAAAGTGCATTGAGACGGCTTTTGTCATGAACACAACTGCCACTAAATGACACAGGCGAGGCTCCTTGGATCAAAGCGCATCCCTTCAACAGAACGAGGAACAGCCTGCGAGGTGGATTTTCTGGTAGCTTGTGAAAAGCAGATGCACTGAGTCACAAAGGTCTGTTTCAAAAACATGACGTAGCTCTGGGATTTTTTCCTTTGGGTGTGTCCATTTTCCTCTCTCATAACTAGGCTACACGGAGACCGGGGTCATAGTTTATGGCTGGTAGCCATGATATAATGGTGTCAGGAGGTCACGGTTGGTGGCTGATAGAACAGACAGAGTGGTTTGTCCTTTTTTTTTCTTGGGAAGAAGCCAGTCATTGTGACGAGCTTATCAGTAGGGAGGGCAGGAAATAAAACAACAAGCAGAAAAACTTCATGTCTGTTTCCTCAGTTGCTTTGAACCTTTCTTTCACCGCAACTTCACCACATTGCTTTATTAACGGACACGTATGGCTCAGCCACAACACATGCAGGATGTGATTCTGCCTTTGAAAGCTCTTGTGTTTGTGTACATGAGAGATGGAGTGAATCCCTGCATTCAGTGGCCAGAAATAGTCTGCAAGGAAATCAATGTTCCTCTTGCAGTGCTGCTGGGAGCTGTCTTCTCTACAATGGAGCAACTGTCCTGTTTCCTGCACCCTAGAGGGAGCATGTGTGTGTGTGTGTGTGTGTGTGTGTGTGTGTGTGTGTGTGTGTGTGTGTGTGGCAAATAAGGGGAAAAAACTGAGAGAAAATGGGAGTGTGCAGGCTCATCGTCGCTACGCCTCAGTTCTGCATCATCAGCTAACAGGAGATATAAAAACAAAGGGCAGGGGATGAAAATAATGAGGGGGGAAGCAGCTGAATGTTCTCTTAGTGGACTTAGTGCATGGTTACACTGATGTGTGTGCAGATGTGTGTGTGGATGCACGCATGCAGGGATCTGCCAATGTTATTTCAAGCCAATGTGCACAAGATTGTGTGTGAATAAACTTGACCTGCTTCAAATCTCCTCTGCTTCCTGACTTCCTCTGACCGCCTTCCTAAGTTACTCCTGAGGCTCTAAAAGTCACAAAATGTGGTTTAATGTGCAGAAAATAAGGTCCTGGACTTAAATGCTGGAATTTTGAATCAACTTACTAATCCAAAAATGCTACTAGCAGGATAGCCGTTAAAGTCCACAAGCAAACAGGCATCCGAAGTGAGGCTGAGACATTAGAACTGTCCAATATGACATCTGCAATGCTCTGCCTACGCAGTTTGCAGTCTGTGCTACATTTGCTCTTAGCTAACTCCTGACCTCTTGGGTCAGTGTCTTGCAGTTTCTAGATGTTTCCCTGCTGCAACACACATGACTCAAATGAATGCATCATTATAAGGTTTGTGGAGAACTAGGCAGGAAACGTTTAAAGTCTGCACGACAATGGCATCATCTCTGTTCTTCATTAAATACCATAGACTGTATATAAAAGATGGACCGAGCCTCCGTGACGTCACCCGGAGGTTTCTGAAGAGCTGAATTGAAGCTCGGTGGGCGGTTCCTACCGTCGCCAACTTGACAGGGGCATGCGTGTCATCTTGCCTGTAAAATACAAATATGGGCAAAGAGGTGGAACTTAGTAAGGGGCTGTGAGGATCATGGTGGATGATTGACATTTAGCGCACTGAGCTGCCTGTAGCTAAGAGCTAACCGAGCTAACCCCGAGATAACAGGAGCTAACCAGCTAACGGAGGTAAGCGGGCTAAAGCTAAGTCACACTGTTAACCAGCTAAAAACCGCGGTTGTTCTACATTCTTCTTACTTGAAGCGGGAGATCAGGTACCTGTCAATCAAAAGGACACGCCCCTAAATATGCAAAATTTTTAGATTAAATTACTTTTAATGAGCGAGTTAGAAAAAATTTTACTCCCCACACAGTTGTCATGAAGGTAAACCTGACCTATTAAACCTAAAATGGATTTTTGACCCAGGCTGTAAACATGTTTATTTTTTGCCATGAAGCTGGTCTTTTTAACATGGGAGTCTATGGGGATTTGCTCTGTTTGAGTGACAGCCCCTAGTGGATGAAGGGGGAACTGCAATTTTTTGCACGTCCGCATAGGCTTCACTTTTAACCGGCGGAAGTTGCTGCTTGTTAAATACAGATCTTACGTCCATGTTTTTGCTTCCTTTACGTGCATATTTCCTTCCGCCAGGGAGGTCACGGAGGTTTGTTTATTTGTGTGTTGGCAACTTCATAAAAAAAACTACTGGACGGATTGTCATGATTTTTTTTTTTTTTCCAGAACAGCTCTCTGCCTAACTTTGATTCCATTAAACTATGGGACTGATCTGGATCACCATCTGGATCCTGGAATGTTTTTGAAGAGGACTATATCATGGAATTAATATCGAGCTATTTTCAGTATAGATATCAACCATAGATCTGGATCCCGACAGAATTCTCAATATTACCATCCAGAAGAGGAAAAAAATCTTTGGGATTTTCTTCACTGCAAGAGAACAAATGAAGATATGAACATGCAGCAAACACCACAATATCGCCAAGACACTTTGGACTCATTATCAGTGTCTGTTTGGATCTTATAGTGTATCCATATAAAATGAAAATAGGACTAGAACGGCGGTGGGAAAAAGAGGCTGACATTTTGTCAGGAATCCCGTGGGTCACAGGATTCCTGCGGGATTCCCACAGGATGGGAGTCAATTTTACTTTTGATCAAGTTATTGGGACGGTAGAGGATAAAAAGTTAAAGGGAGCAAACGGGAGCGGGTACCAACCAACCAACAATCAACAAAAGAAAAGGAAAAAAAGACGAGCCCTGCCATTTTCTAGTTTTCGCTCAATAATCTCACAATGTAACCCAAGAAAAAAAGAACTACACTACCCAGAAGCCAACACTGCTTCCCCGTCAGAACTGAAATAAGAAAAGGAATGGAGTTAGCAAACACCCGCGGAGAAACCAATATGGATTTACAACGCAGCGTTAAAAGTAATGACGATTAGGTTAGCAGAATTTAGTCATTTAATCAAATTCAACTTATTGCATAAATAATTTATATATTTTAAAAAACAAGAGCGGGAATCATTCTGAGTGGGAGTGGGATGGGATTGGAAGTCATTTTTTATAAGGATTGGGATGGGATTGGGATGGGAGTGGAAATTCCACTCCTGCATCACCCTTTAGAAACTCCAGTCCTCGAGAACTGCAGTTCTACACGTGTTGGGAGTTTCCCTGCTGCAACACACCTGACGCACATCAGACCGAATCAACAGATTTATGTAGAGCTTGACATCAAGCTGCGAATTGCTTATCTTTTTTAGCCAGGTGTGTTGCAGCATGAAAACTACTAACATGTGCAGAACTGCGCTTGAGGAGCGGGATTGGTCGCCCCTGGACTAGAACATAAGCTGGAAATCACAACATGGGTAGAAATGAGCTGCTGGGTGGAGGTCTGCGGTGTTTGAGTCCTTTTCTAGTTCAGTATGTTTTCATACAGCTTGTGGTTGTGTAGCCCAACGTAGCAGAGTAATACCACTGGAAGTCATGGGGGGGCAGTGCTGCATAGTTGAGCTTTTATGCAACCAGTTAAAGGAACAAAGAAGACAAACATGTACTGCGTTAAACGGCCAAACAGACCACCAGCGTCTACTGTGCTGCCTCTTTTTATCTCTTCTCTTTCTGAATACGTCTACATCGTAAGCTCATCTTCTTCTGATAATACAAAAACATAATGCAAGCAAGACGTGGCAAAAGTGGGTTTAAATCTGTTGCAGATGGATTTGCTTGGTTTTTATATTTAATTCTGTCATCGCTCTGAATGATGTCATTCATTTGAATGATGTGCGAATGTCATAACCACGGGGCTGAAACGACATGCTGTGATGCATACAGCCGCTCAGACAATGACTCACAATCAGAGAACGACCTCTTTGTTTTTATTCAGGTGGAAATATTACAGAGTTCAATGTTTTGTTTTGTTTTTTACATGTTTTACATGTTTTTATTGAGTGAAACATCAGTAAATTTCACACGTGGAGACAGTTACTGATGGTCTGTTTGGTTTGTTTCAGAGCTGCTCGGGTCTGCGAAGAAAGTGAATGTCAACTTCCAGGATACAGATGGGTGAGTTGCTTTTCTTTCCCTCCTCCCTGTTCTTTTCATCCATTTTCCATTCTATTCACTGTCTCTCTCTCCATCCTTCCTCTCTTGTCTTTTAGCTCTGTCCCTGTTCATATGGAGGCTTATCAGGGTACTTTTACATTGGTCTCCATGGTATTAAAAGCTGAAGGATTAGCCCTCAAACCACTTAGCTACAGGCTAGAAAAGTGTGTTTATCGGTGCTTATGTGACGTTGTAAGAGTATGATGTTATTTAAGAGTTACAGATTCGTGCAGCCTCACATCACAGCTGCTGTTTGGTTCATAAAAATTCAGCACGATATTTGGCTACATGCCTACAAGTGTTCATGACAACAAGCTGCTGCTTGTGATTACAAAAGGAGAATAGCGGCCCACATTGATGCAGTCTTTTTACATTATAAAACCGAGAACATTCAGAGAGACAGAATGCATAACATCTTCACATCTTTATTTAATATTAAGAAGCTAAATATTCCATTTTTGAGGCTGATATAAGAAACATTTAAAAAAAAAAAAAACTTGTCTGGAAAATACAGATAAAAAATTATTAGATTTTTCTTCTTTTGCTCCCTTATAACTTGAAATTAGAGTTGATTTGTGGCAGGTTTATTTTACCTGGTTAACCTCAAAACCCTACAACTCAGAGGATACAGAATGCTTCAAACAAGAACACTAAAAATAAAATAGTTGAACTGACTCAATTTTTGCTATTATAACAAGTAATTAAACTAAGTTTATCCAAGTTCAGAAATTAACTTCCTAAAATTCACCAGTTTGGATTCAGACTCCCTTAAATCAGATTTTAATTCAAATAAAGTTTCAGTCACTCTGACTCAGTTGTATGAAAAGTCAACTTCAAAGATTCATTGTGTTCTTGATTAAATATTTTATAATATAGCATGAACAGAAAGTATTTCACATCATGTATTGAATGAAATTTAAAATATTTCTCATATCTATCTATCGATATCTAAAATCTGGATTTTTTGCTTCACAATTTTAAAATAAATTCTTTTGTTAAAAAAATCATTTTTTTTTCAAATAAATAAATAAAAATAATTGCATTATAAAATTTTTGTCATTTTTATTGTTCTTATTGATCTTTTTACTTGTTTTCTTGGGCATTATAGCAGCAGAATGATGATCTGGCTACTGTGTTGTTTTTTCCTATTTGAATAAAAAGATGACTAACAGAAAATAAGTTTTAAACATTTTTTTGTTTTTAATCTAAAAAAAAATCAGCAATATTGAAGAATTGTAAGAAGCACAGTTTAAATCGAATCGGCACCCAAAAAAATCGGAATTGAATTGGGATACAAGCACATCACAGCCCTACTATCTATCTATCTATCAATCTAGACATAGCCTCCACTTTGCAGCTAATTTTATGTCAGACTGCACTGTTAAATAAATCCAAAACATGTGGATGAGTCCACTTCCAAGCTCCCTGTGCTGTAAATAACAACGTGGTCTGATGACGTCACAGCTACAGGAATTATCAGAGGTTATGCCAAACTAACAAACTTACCTGAAAAACTAAACATGACGTCGCTTATATTTTGTCATTTTGAGTTGAGGAGACATAGCCAAAGACTTTGACAGTTAATATGTGCATGTTGTGTAAACGTTGTCCAAAAAAACAAAAGTAAAAAGAGACTGATAATTTCTGATATTAAGTTTTAATAGTGATATCTAAATGTAAACACAACACAGGCAGTAAAGCATATAACTCAAATTTATAAAGTGGAAATCAATAAATTCCTGCAACATATGTATTTCCCATGAGTCTCTGCATTTCACAGTTGGTACTAAATTACTTATATAAGTCCAAATATTAAGTTGAATTAATTTAATATATTTACTTGTTTAAACTTGGAACATGGAAAACTTGAGGGAAGAGAAACGGATCATGACGATAATTACCTTCAACAACTGCTGAGGTCCATAAATGAAATGTCCCAGGCATTATTGACAATGCTGTTATCAATATGATTCATGATCAATATGATGTCATGAATGGCCAAAAAAGGATCCTTTCATTGTGAAGATGATAGCGTCCCCCGTTTTATTCTGCTTTCATGACCTGTTTTAAGAGAATTACTGGATATCTATATATAAATATTGGAGAGAAATACATAGTTTCTTTAAAAGTCCCCTTGATGTTGGATTAAATGCCACATTCTGAGTGTCCATGCTGTAAATCTGCTGCTTGCTACCCGACCAGGAAGAGATATTTTTGCTTAGAGTCTGTAGGAGGTTTACCTTATCCACATCACGGGTCAGAGGACGGAGGTGATGTGACCTTTACAGACTGTAAAGCTCCTTCAGGCTAATTTGTGATAAATAAAACTGACTTGACCCACCATAAATCGTGGACTCTGCATGTGTTATGTTTTTAAAAACATTATACAATCCCATTTGTGGGTGTTCTGTTGTTTTTAAGTGATTTCTTCATGTTTTTATGTATGAAAAGCAGCTTTATGTCCGAACCCCAATCTGAGAATAAAAATAAAACATGTTTGTATAACTTATATTTGGTGGACCCCACTACATGCCACTGAAGTCCTGCTTCAAACTGGTGGATCTACCAGGTCCACCTGTTTAACTGCTGGTTGACACAAATATCCCATCAGCCAATCACATGTTAGCAACTCAAGATAGTCATGTAGACTTGTCCAGATGACTTCCAGACAAACATCAGAATGAGGAACAACAGGGATTAAAGTGACTTTGAACATAGCATGTTGTTGGTCTGAGTATTTACTGGGATTTTCACATACAACCATCTCCAGAGTGTATAGAGAAGGTCTGGAGAAGAGAAAATATCCAGCGAGCAGCAGTTGTCTGGACCAGAATGTCTGGTTGATGTCAGAGGTCAGAGGAGACTGGGCAGACTGGTTGGAGATGATAGGAAGACAACAGGAAGTCCAGTAAGCACTGGACCAACCAAGATCTGCAGAACATCATGTCTGACCACACAACACGTCCAGCCTGGAAGCAGATGGCCTCCAGCAGCAGAAGACCACAGCGGGTTCCCTCCTGTCAGTAAGAACAGGAAACTGAGGCTACAATTCACACAGACTCACCAGAACTGGACAATAGAAGATGGAGAAACTGGTCTGATGAGTCTCCAGTTCAGCTCCACGTTCACATGGTAGGATCAGAATCTGCTGGAAACATCATGACAACATGGATCCATCCTGCCTTGGGGGTGCTGGTGGTGTAAAGATGTGGGGGAGGTTTTCTTTACCCACTTTGGGCCTCTTAGTACCAGCACAGCATGTTTAAGCTGCAACTGGTTATTTGTTTTTTTTAGTTAGCTTATATAGGATTGTGGTTATTTGCCCCCAAAGCAAGAAGCAGGAGATGAGCACTGCTGATGTATGAAAAACTTGACTTTTTAACAACATGGATCCATCCAGCGGATTTAAAGGTGTTTCCACTGAAAGGTGTTCAGCTCATAAGCCATAATTCTTGTAAAATCTCGTCCCGTGAGACTCCACATTTAAGAGGATAAAGACACAAAACATTTTGTGTTTTGGAGCAGATATTTCTATTGCCACTACTGC
This sequence comes from Telmatherina bonti, assembly GCF_933228915.1. Lineage (NCBI taxonomy): Eukaryota > Metazoa > Chordata > Actinopteri > Atheriniformes > Telmatherinidae > Telmatherina > Telmatherina bonti. The sequence goes on from NC_136612.1 coordinate 11,477,786, forward strand.
TGTCGCAGCTGTCCTCATCAGAACAGAAAAAATCCTCCAGAATCCATCTTTAGTTGGACTGAACTGGTCATGTGACCTGCAACGCCAGATCTGGTGATGTGTTAATGTGGGAAAAAAAAAGTATTTCCAATACACTTTAGCAATAAACACCTAATGAAAGCATAAAAACTTCTTTATCAACATTTGAGAGGTTTTTCTAAATGTAGGCGTTTCCATTAACAGTTTTTTTTATAGCGATACTCCAACGGCCTCCACAGTCACAGATCTCAGTCCAACAGAGCAGCTTTGGGACGTGGTGGAACGGGAGATTCTCATCATGATGTGCAGCAACTCCATGTCAACATGGAGAAAATCTCTGAGGAATGTTTCCAACACCTTGTAGGATTTGTGACGCCAAGAATTAAAGCAGTTCTGAAGGAAAAAAGGACAGGCTAGGTGGACCCAATAAAGTTGCCAGTGAGTGCATCTTCTCTCCTACTCTCTATCTGTGAAATAAATATCTCACTTGAGCAAAACGTTTTGCTCTTCAACCACAACTGAATAACTAATAACAGATTTAAAAATGGGTTTATCTGAAACATCCCATAAATTCACCACGATGTGCTGCTGAATGACTCTAATGCTGCAGTTTCTCAGTCTGGGAACATTAAAGTATCTCTGACGTCTGACTCTGCTGTTCAAATTGGATCTAATGAATAAATGAAAAGATGTTAGCAAAAGTGCAAAGGAAGGTTAATTACCCATGAGTGTGTATTTGTCACTGCTACTTCAGGAAGTAAGGGCCATGAAATTCTTAACAAGTTAATTTTAATTCTCTTGACTTTGTTTGATTATCCAAGTCTGTCTCAGTTTATATGCACTCCTGTTTTCTGTGAAAAGTCATCCTTTGTCACATCCAGCAGGCTAAAAAAATAACAGAACCATCGGACAGCATCACAGCAGAGAAATGTGCGCTCAGATACTAAATTTAGTTTCTGTTGTCTGGTTAAAATTTTGCTTGTGCACCAGTGAAAAATGAACATTCTTAGTCAAGTGTTTTTAAGCACTTCCTTTGGTTATTTTTCATTATTCGCAGCCATGTTATACAGCTTATTTGTGGCAGATGCGGCAACAGACCTTTCTTGAGCCAGAAATATTCACTTAAGTAAATCTGAGGTCCAATTTTATCCTTTTATATTTGTTTTGTAAGATAAAATAAAAAAAAAAAATATTTTTTTAATCTGTCAAAAATGTTTAATTTTTGAATAACAGTTTAATTAGTTATTGAAAAACCTTCAGTAGTAAAACTGCAATAAAATAACATTTTATGCCTATTCATTAAATCAGTTTGTCTATTTAGTTATAAAAGCAACATTAATTTTTCATATTCATTAAGAAAATTCATTACATTCATGGAACTTTCACTGTTTTGGCCCCTGCTTTATTATTATTATTATTTTTTTATTTTTTTTAGCATCAAGCTATGTTTTCTAAGGTCCATGTCTTATCAGTATACATGGGTACAGCTGCCCTCTTGTGTTAGACGAGCTTCTGCTTAGTTTAGCATTTTAAAGTCCAACTTTGCATTAGCAAGTCTGCAGGTCTTAGCTAAGGCATTAGCTGCACCTCTTTTAGCTAGCTAAGCCAAAATGCTATGTTAGAAAAAATTCAAGGTTTCAGCTAATCATTGATGTCCTCATTTTGGTTCCAGACTGTGCTAGCATATGGAAATCCTACATTAGCATTAAATTTTAAACTTTTTGCTGCCAGACTCTTGGCTACTGCCTGTGTTAGCATTTAGAAATCCTACTTTAGCATTAGCATAGACCTCTTGTACCTAGCCAAACCATTGTGCTAAGTTAGCAAAGTTTATATTCAGAGCTAATCTTTGCTGTCAGAATTTTTGCTCACATCTATATTAGTATTAGAAAATCCTGTTTTAGCATTAACATGTGCCTGTTGAAGCTAGATCAACAATAGCACTGTGTTAGCAATGTTTATGGTTAAAGCTGCTTGTTGCTGCCGCACTCTTAGGTTCAGCCTGTTAGCATTTGAAAATATGACTTTAGTATTAGCACATGCCTCCTGAACCACAGCATTAGGTATTTCCATAGTAACAGCTACATTCATGTTAAACTCTCTGGGCTTCTGTTTGTGTTAGCATTTGATAATCCTGCTTTGATATCGGCATGTGTGTCTTGTACATAGCTACATATTAGCAAAGCTCATGGGTACAGCTGGACTCTCCTGTCTGACATTTATTTTCTACCTTTGAAACCATCTAAAAATCCAACATTAACATAAGTATGTGTCTAACTCTACTGACTATCCTAGTTGATAGTTGCTACGTTTACATGGGAGTTTTAATTCCTGTTTAATTCCGAATAAAAGTTAATTCCACTTTAAACTGGTAAAAACGACCATGTAAACACTTAATTCCTAATGCAAATTTCTTTTTGGAATTAAACTTAATTCAGATGTAAGTGGCTGGTTTATTCGCATTTTAATTCTGAACTATTTAATTCCTCTGTCATGTAAATCTTCATTCCACTCTAAGTTAACTCCGGTCGTTCTGAGCATGCTCGTTACCTTGTCCTGTCCCGATGACGCGTGTTGTTTTGCCTCCCGTGTTCACTGGTCTATCATTTTTCTCCTTCTCAGTTGCTGCAAAAAGTGAAGTAGTATGCTGGTGTTGAGCTTCTACTTCACATTTATACTAAAAATAGTGACAAAACTGGTACTTATTATGTAGTTTTTACAAGTTAAAACTGAAAAGACGAGAAGCAGGGATCCAACTTTTTTTATTTCTGGTATACGTCATACGTCACGTGCACCCTCTGTCCAATCAGAACCCTTCCCAACCCGCCGCTCTAAAGAGGAAATAAGTGAGGACGTGTTTCATGTAAACCTTCATTCTAAATGATTTAATTCTGAATTATTAATTCAGAATAAAAAAAAAAACAAACCATAATGTAACCGTAGCCAATGTGTGGTTGGCAACATTATTTACTTTAGCATTAGTTAGCCTTGTCATTTCAGGTTAACTTTGAGAATCACCACACCTGTTAACGCCATGATACATCTATACTGATGGTTTGGTGAGGTATTGCAACAAAACAACAAAACATTTTTTGTCATTAAGTATTTGTATTATTTCTGTTATTCATCCTATCTGTTATCACTGAATGATTTTCTAATTGATTAAATGAACTATTACTATGTTTTAATCACTCTAAGTCATGGTTTATTTCCAACAGTTTAACCATCAAAGTCTAATTCAGCTTTAAAAAGCAAGAAATTCCTTCATTCGAGCGTTAAAAGGCTCATCCGTTGATGAAAAGCTTTCCAGATGACCTCATGAATCTGGCTGAATGAATGCTCAAAGGAGTGTGCAGCTGTTTCCTAAGCAGGACCAAGTTTTCTAGTGGAATCTGAAATATGACAGATATTTAGTTGACACTAAATGAGAAGGAAATGAGGCACATGAGGCAAATCAGACGAGACTTCACAAACAGACAATTTCACATAAAACAGAGAGACTGATGAGTCCCTCCTTTTTTCCTTAATTCCTCCAAAACCGTTCGTACAGAATAAAATGTGGGCTGATGGGAAGTGTGGCCATGTTAGTCAGCTGCAAAGGCAACCCTGGTATCGGTTTAGTTCTTTAATAAAGTTTAATTCATATAAAAGTGGAATTTTATAGGAGACTGGAGATGTGACAGCAGCAATGCACTGGGAGGAAAACAGAGGGAGTTTAGTGATTCCCTGTTTAGTTTCAGGAGTTCTGTCCAGGAGTTGATGATTTGGAATTTATTTATGATTATTTATTAAGTTTTTCTCCTTGGATTTGCACATGTAGTTACTTGTTGAATTTACTTAACTTTACAAACGCACATGCAGTTGTGCTCATATTTATTCATACCCTTTCATTAAAAAAGGAAAAAAAACTGCTGCCTGTAAAATAAGCTGAAATTGACGCTGAAGTATTAATAAATATGAATATTTTATGAAAATCATTACATTATTTTCTAATTGTAGTTCAATAGAAATATTTTTTTAAAAAGCAAACAAATAAGATAATTTATTACATATTAGATCAGTCATAAAGTAATATTTAGTTGAATAATCCTTTAATGTTTCCGCTCCAGTCAGGTGTTTTCTGTTCCTCTCAGTCAGACTTCTGCACCTGTTGACAGGTATTTTGTCCCACTGTTCAACAGAAAAGTCTCTAATTTGTCCAGGACACATTTGTTTTTTTTTCTTTCTTCAACTCAATTAAATGAAAAAACAGTGTCTTAAATTACTAAATTATATTTTTGCAGATTTTTAGTTATTGTTCCTTTTTTAAGTCTCCAGTTATTTGAGTGACTGTTGTAAATTCAGCCTTTTCTTTAATGAAAGGGGATGAAGACATATGAGCACAGCTGTATATCCACACACACAAACATTCTTTATATATTTGCCCAGCACTAATGTGTGCAAATATTATAAAGCCAAAGAAAACTGTCAGGAATGAAAGACTCTTAGCAGCCAACTACTGAGACAGAAGACAGGTGTGATCACACCGTATGAGCCAGGAGCTGGTACCCACACATGTCCAGACACAAACACGCCAACATCAACACGTCTTTGTCCAAACTATACCCAGCTGATGGAGACAGAATGAGAACGACCTCCTCTTCTATCCAGTTTGTGATTGTTGGAGCTCTGTGTGCTGTGAAAAGCCTTGGAGGCGTGAGAAATCATTCGTTACTGAAAATGGGTCAAACCACGTGTGTCTGCTTGTGCATGTGTGGCAGGTGAGGAAGACCTGCAGAAAGCATGCAGAAAAGCTGGATGTGTGTGCTACACACTGTGAGAGGTTGGTTAGAGTTTATACTTAAACAGGGGAGAAACCATAGACTGTATATAAAGAGATGGACGGAGTCTCCATGACGTCACCCGTAGGTTTCTGAAGAGCTGAATTGAAGCTCGGTGGGCGGTTCCTGCCGTCGCCATCTTGGCAGCATCATGCAAGATGGTGACGGTAGGAACTGTCTCGCCCGGAAAATACAAATATGGGCAAAGAGGTGGAGCTGAGAGGGGGGCTGTGAGCGTCATGGTGGATGATTGACATCGAGCGAACTCCGAGCTTTGTGTAGCTTAAAGCTAACCGAGCTAACTCCGAGATAACAGGAGCTAACCAGCTAACGGAGGTAAGCGGGCTAAAGCTAAGTCACGTTGCTAACCATCTAAAAACCGCGGTTGTTCTACGTTCTTCTGACTTGAAGCTGGAGATTGGGTACCTGTCAATCAAGAGGACACGCCCCTAAACATCCCAAATTTCCAGATTAAATTACTTTTAAACAGGCGAGTTAGAAAAAAAATCCCTGCCCCCACAGTTGTCATGAAGGTAAACCTGACCTATTGAAGCTAAAATGGATTTTTGAACCAGGCTGTAAACATGTTTATTTCTGCCGTGAAGTTGGTCTTTTTAACATGAGTCTATGGGGATTTTCTCTGTTTTGCAGCCTCTAGTGGATGAAGGAGGAACTGCAGTTTTATGCACTTCCACATAGGCTTCACTTTTAACCCCTGGAGGTTGCCGCTCGGGAGAAACACAAACTCTGAGAGCATCAGAAGTGAGACGGCGATGAACAATCATCAACAGCCGGTTGGACGAGATAGAAAAAAAATAGTTTTTTAAACAGAAATCATTTCAGAGTGATTCACTGGGACACATTAATAATTATTGATCTGCATGACATGTTATGAGCAGTTTATGGTGCGTAAAATGAGATTATATAACTGAGTCACTGTTTGTGATGAAGGCCATACGTTGACCTTGTGTTGACACTAATTTCTCAGTAGCATCTTCATCTTAGACTACGAAACATGAAACATGAAACATGAAACACGAAACATGAGATGGAACCGCAGAGAAGAAGAATGGAGGGCATTGCATACGAAGAACATGAAGAGAAAACGTCGATGGGGAAAAAATACGACTGTCAGGAGATCTGAGGAGATGCAGAGAGAGAAAGGTGGATTTGTGGAGGAGAGGATGTATAAATATTGCATGTCACGTTTTACAACTTGGCAAAGGCAAGGGCTTCCCTTCACCCCCCCCCCATACATACACCCAGCTGACACACTCTCCAAGCCCACACACAGCACACACTAATGGATGTTCCAACCAGCCGACTGCAGCATTGTGCAACAACATCCCCGTGTGACTCTGGAGGGTGAAAAGACAGGAGATGATGAGTGAGATGCGCGAATGGCGGTTTATTTAAAGACGTAACCACAGCCCAGCCGAGGATGACGTCGACTACAAACGTTTATTTTATATCGTGTTTTTCTTGGATGCTTTGTCGTCCGTTTGGCAGAACGAGACAACAAAGTTGTGAATTTGCAACGCAGCATTTTCACTTCCTCTTCTTGTTCTCTCTCATGTTTTACGGCAGTGAATAAACTGAAACACTTATGTAAAGATTTACATGTTGTTCAGATGTTGCTCTTAAAGCCAGAGTACTTATTGGACACGGTTACATGATGTTTCCATTGGAATTTATTATTTAGTATGAAAATATTGGTAAATAAAGTGTTTTCCTTCATGTTTATATTGTAATTGTTTTTTCAAATAATGGAAAACATGTTTAATTGTTTTTATTCTGAGGGTTGGTAAGGGCTCCGATTGGACGTAATTATGTAAAAAAAACGTAATGACGTAATTTGCAAAAAAAAAAAAAAAAAGAAAAAAAAGAAGCAATTTTCTTGTTGAGTTGAAAAGATTTTATCTGAAATGAGTCAAAAACCGCGTCCACTTCGGAACCTTGTAGCTCAGCCGTGCTTGACGATAAAACCTTTTCCGGTGAAAGGTTTTACTGCTGCATGCGGGGGGTTTCTCTCCTCATATCAGTGTATTTTCTCCCCATATGAAAATACGAGATGACGTAGGGAAACAGGGAAAATACGGTAGTTTCCCGACCAAAACGGGTTACTTGACAACTATGCTCCCTGTACATTCATGGATTATATATATATATATATATAAACGTAGGGATTTTAGCTGCGCCTGTTAAAGATTGAGACACATTTACCTGTTAACTTATAGGGTCAGCTGTTTATTGCTTTTTGGAAACTTCTTGCGTTTTGAAATTGGGTTTTTATTTATTTTCTTTAGTTTTGCAACTGGCTGGTTTCCTGGGGCAGGGATCCCCAACCCTGGTCCTTGAGGACCGGTGTCCTGCAGGCTTTCCAGCTGCAACACACCTGAGTCAGACTCAGACAAGCTCTGCTCATGTCTGCTAAATACACATTGATTTGAATCAGGTGTGTTGCAGCAGGGACACTTGGAAAACCTGCAGGACCCAGGTCCTGGAGGACCAGGATTGGGGATCCTTGTTCTGGGCAACTCCAGACCCGGTCCAGCAAACAAACTGAATCCAGTCACCAGTTGTTTCTTGTGAGAAACAGGACTGAACCAAACACTGATTTATTGTACTTTTGACGTCTTTTTTTTAAGCTTCCACCTGAGAAAACATCTCCAGTCCAGTCAGAAACAGCTCGACACATGTGAGGCCAAGATAAAGAACCTTTTGCCCTGCGAAGACTTTGATATGAAGACAAAGACGTGTTGGGAAATATCAAAGAACAGTCAAAGAGTCTCTGTTTACATCACCAGACCTGAGCAAGACTTGCAAACTCGATTTATTTCCATTATCCTGCCTTATCCTTGCAGTCTTATTTCAGTCAGTAAACACTGATGATACAGGATGAGACATGTTTTGGGCAGAATAAGTAGTAAATGTGTCATGTGACAGAGCAGCTGCCTGTGAAAAGCAGGAAGACGTTGCCTGATGTGTGTTAAAATGACTCTGTGTCCTCGGGGCGTGTTGCCTTCGCTTCCTTACACTGTTACTTATCCATCCCAGCCTCATCTCCTCGACACGTGCCCTCTGGCCTCTAACACACAATCGCTGGATTCTCTACATAATACAATGCTCTATTCTTCTGCATGCTGCATCCCTCCATCCCCAGCTCTTTCTTGCAGCTCTGGAGGTAAGATGCACAGTAGATGTTTGATCCCTAATCCTCAGCTGATAATCCATTTGTTTTGCTAAGCTGTGGCATCATCACTGACCTGTGAGGGTGTGTTTATGGGTGAGCATGCTAAATGTGATCTGATCCCCAAACCTCTTTGTAAAACCTTTTTTTCTGTATTCATTGTTGGTTCCTTTGTGTAGATTAATGAAGTTTAAGATTTATATAAAGTAATTTGTGGTTTTATTAATTTGTTGTTATTCTAGTTGATGAAATGTTACGTCTATCATGTTGAAGCTGTGAAACTTTTTGCACTTTTTCAGATAAAGGGTCAGATTTAACTAAATGTACTGCAGGATTTTAGTTGGGCACATTTAACTCAGTTCTTTATTACACAGATTTATTTTTATTTCTAATTATTCTTGCCATATTTGTCTGTATATCAAGAAAACTGGCTGCAGAAGATGGAAAAATAAATATAAATCTTGGTGCGTCTTGGCAAAAAATTGGCAACATAAAAAAAAGCACAAATTCAAATGGAAATGAAAATAAAAGACAAAAAAATGGAAATAAAATTTAATAAAAACACATAAAAAGACAGAATTTTCTGAATACATTTAACCTTTTCAGTCCCATGTTTATGTTTTATGTTTATGTCATCGACTAATGTGCATTTCTAGCGTTTACTGTATATAGTTCCATGCTGACACACACACACACACACACGTCTGAAGTGAAACGTGTCTGGTCTGATACAGGCGACGCTACAAGCTGTAGAAGAGAAAAGGAGCAAAGCAGATCAAACCTGAACCAAAGTTTGATGGATAGAAGATACGTTTGAGTAAAATGAGTCACAATTTCTGGAAAGTTCTTCAAAATAGAAAAGATGAATTCATTGATCATGTCTTGATGGAGTTTTTCCTCTTGGTGAGAGACAGGAGTCTTTGACTTCTTTCAGTGGAGCGAAAAGCCGTCTTTTCAAAGTGTCACACACACATTTCTGTGTGTGGACGACACTTTAGAAAAATGGAAAAAACACTTGAAAATGTATACATGTGTGAGAAATCAGAGGGTCAGAAACTGGCTGTTAGAACTGCTGCGTGTGAAGAGAGAGCAGTTTCTACAGAGCAGGACAGTCAGGACACAGCAGGCTGCAAACAGAGCTTGTTGCTCATCCATGATTTCAAACAAGAATTTTCTGATGTTTTAAGTCCATTTGGCCATAAACTATGTTACGAAACTAACAGCTTGAGCGCTAAAGTCCAAGTTGCACAAAAATAACCTAAGTTTAAATGATTTGCTCACAGCTTGGTGTCTCCCAGTTGAAAAATCCCATCTCATAATGAGATTTCTCTGCAACCAGAAGGTCTGAATCCTTTTGGAGTCAAAGTAGAGGGAGATCTGTAAAAGTCTGTAAATATTAGTGCTACTGGTAAAGAATAAATGAAAATGGTACAAAGCACAAATGAGAAATATCTTACCTGAAAAAAGCTGCTAATTTCTCAAATTATTATCGGGTTAACTCAAGTTTCTTTTAACGACATTAATCTTTACTTTAATGCATGCGCCGTCTGAACAGGTTCAGGAAGTCATGCAGAGATAAGGTTGTGGTTCTCCAGCTGAAATGGACTCTGAATGTGTCTTTTACGCGGACAGTTTAGCTTTAAACCTCTGAAAGCTGCTTCTCTGGACAAGTTATAAAGTCATTATTTCAACTATTGTTTAAGTAAACCAAGTTACGAGTAACGTGCGTCTCAGATACCGCCTGCTGAGCTGATCGCTGAGTGAGCTGCCCTCCGTGCACACGAGCCGTGCAGGAACTGACGGGATTTTCCCGTTATTTTTATTAAATGACTCTTAAAGCGGTGCTATGATGGTATTTGGAGTTTTCTGAGCTTTCTACACTGTTACAGTGTTGAATCCTCATCAGACATGTGAACGGCACTGTTTTTTATCACCTAAACGCATGTTTGAGTTTGAGTTTGAGTTCCAGCACTCTCTCCGTTCGGTTTCCATGGCAACAAAAAACGCGTCTTTTTAGAGAGTTTTTTCTACTTGGAAATCCTTGTGACGTCCCGGGGGATAAGGTTCAGTGATTGGTTACCTTCTACTGGTTAACAAGGGCATGTACAAATACATCAGGCGGGTGGAAAACGTGGGATAAAGTTATTTCCAACGATGGCTGGTGAGTTTACCAAAGAGAGACATCCTGCTGCATTCGTTGCTGTGGGTTGCTGTTTTCCACTTCGTTTTCAGGCTCTGATTCAGGTTCCAACATGTAGGGCTGTATGCTATGTGTTGACATTGTATTTTGTTTTTTTATTGAGTTCATATTAGCCTAATCCTTCTGTTTATGAGATGTTACAATGACGGCGAAAGCAGTTGCGGTGCGCGCTCCCGATGTAGTGCAGTGGCGGGAGGCGGGGCTTAATGCGGAAGAGTCTCAATCCACTCGTTTTGCCCGCAGGCTGATCTGACAGCCTACGGAGAGGGTCGGTCTGAAGTAAATAAAGCCATTTGTGACAATAACTCCATCAATCCCAGCCCTTCTGGTCTCAGAAATAAAAATAAATTAGCCTGAAATGCACATAATAGTTCCACTTTAACCTGACCTTGCATCAGCCTCCAACATTCACAAGCACTTCCTTTTCCAGTGTTTACATTTCAGAATAAAGCTTCTGCTTCATGCAGTTGGAGCAGATACTGCAGCTTCCAGCAGAAACGTCCTGATATTTCTGCAAGCAGAAACATTTCAGCTGATCTGGATAAACTGAAGAAGCAGGAAACGCTGCCGGAGCCCTGCAGGGTTTTTAATCCTGTTTATATGTTTGTTTCTTAACAAAGGAGAGGCTGTCAGAAGAGCTATGCCAGAGAGGGTCTGCTGAGGGGTTTCGGGTGCATACGTGCACCTTAATGTGAAGTCATTCAGCATCAGTTTAGAACATTTTATCACTAACAAACGTGCCTTTAGCTGCACATACAGAAGAGCAAACAGGACAATTAAAAGAAAGGGATAAATATCATTTAGAGACAGAAAGAAAATCTGGCATTAACACTTTATATGGCACTCAAGGAAATACCTTGACCAAGACCTCCATTCTGTTGTTACATTAACAAAAAAAAATCATTTCATGTTGAATATGAAAGAAAACCAAGTCATCAAAAATAGTCACATAAAGGGTTAATATGCTATGTAAATATGCTAATATGCGATAAATTCTTGACATAATCATGATTAAATTTTTGTTTGACTGACAGCCATAGTGTATGTATATATGTGTCATTTCTCATTAATGTGTGTGTTTCACGTGTGATGCTACTCCTCACCCAGCCATCATCCATGTTTATTGTTCTGTTTTTGGACCCATGTTGCTGCCTCAGATTTTCCAATCGCCGCAGCTTTAATCAGGCTCAGAAACTCTCTTAAATATTGGATTTCTGCCTCCACAACCTCGATTAGATAAAGCCTCAGAGTTGTCATCTCCCATATGTGACGCTTTAGCTACGTTATTATTATGGTCGGGATTTCCAACCCAAGCATCACTTTCACTGTCGCTGGACGATCAATGACTATCATGAAGAGGCAAATATTTCCCTGTAGAATCAGAGATGACTGATATCTGGTAAAAGAGCTTCATCTGCAGTGAAAAAGTGTCTTCATATGCTGCTGTTTTCTCTGTGCACCACGAGCACTTTGGCGCTTTAAGACAGTTCAGATAAAGTCTCTAAATGAGACAGTTTCAGGTTTTAAAAGGCTCATATAATAAATAAATAAAATTCCTGATTCTTTTTTAAATTCTTCAATTAAATGTGCTTCTCATTGTGATTTTATGGATGCATCGCAGCTGTTTTCCTCTTTGGACACATTTCTCTGACTGAAACTTCAAAGAACTGAACAGATCCCGGCAGACCACATCAGAACACAGTATCCTGGTTTTATGGTATAAATAACCTCTGATCTTACTCAGTAAATCAGATCTGAACGTTAAATCTGGACCGTTTGGCTTTAAAACGGCTGAGATTTAGTTCTCATTTGATTCGTCTTTCACTGGAAAAGGAATAAAAAAGGAGAAAAATCTAATGTGATGTGATGGGAACTCCTGGTGGAGTTGACACAGGACGACCTTGATGATGTCACATGCCAGAAAAATAACCGCGGTGTGTGTGTGTGTGTGTGTGTGTGTGTGTGTGTACTACAGGTTTTCTCCACTGCACCACGCGGCTCTTAATGGGAATCTGGAGCTCATCTCGCTGCTGCTGGAGTCTCAGGCTGCTGTCGACATCAGAGACCAGAAAGGTGAGCAAACACACACATGAACAATAAAAACCATAGATGTAGAAAACGCTGCACGTCTCGTACTCGTGTGGATGGATACAGATGTCCCGTGTGTTTATGCAGGTATGCGGCCGCTGCACTACGCCGCCTGGCAGGGGAAGGCGGAGCCTATGAAGATGCTGCTGAAGTCAGGCTCGTCGGTCAACGGCCAATCAGATGAGGGGCAGATTCCTCTACACCTGTCAGCACAGCACGGCCACTACGACGTGGTGAGTGACGTCTGCACCCGCTCATCGCTCAGTGTACCAACAACCACAAATGTGACGAGTCATGATTGAGTCTAATCCACTGTTGTCCAGTTCTATTGGATTAAAACAAATCCGTCATATGAGCCCCGCCGGGTTCACGTAAACCAGTCCGTATGAAATGGAAACGAACCAACGGTTCCCACTGAAGCCTCTGGATTTGCTTCCATCCTCCAAACTGAGCTCCACAAGGTGACAAGCTTTCTGACAGGAAGGAAAACCTCCGTAAGAACCAGAACCAGGAGGAACGACAGTCTGGCTGGACTGGTGGAGGTGGAGACAACAGGAAAGAGGGGTCTTTAAGCGCGATAACCATGGATACCTGCTGGGAAAGAGAAACATCAATCACACATCGATGACAACAGTTTTAGATATTTCAGATACTTTGAACATTAAGAGCATCGTGTGCATCCTGGGAGATTCAGAAGCCTCCGCCTACCAGTTCATTTACGCTCGATGCAGATGATGAATAGTCGGTACGGTTACGTGACGCTTTTTTATTTCGGAATTGATCATTCAGAGTTAAATAATTCCGAATTAACAGCATTCTTCTACAAGTTTACATGGAAATAGTGGGATTTACATGGAAACACGTCCAAACTTAATTTCGCTTTAGATAGGCGGGTTGGGAATGGTTGTGATTGGACAGAGGGAGGACGTGATGTGTTGATGTTTATCGGAAATAAACAAAGTATGCTACGTGCCTCTCATCTTTTCGGTCATAACCGAGAAAACTACATAATAATGGACCAGTTTCGTCGTTATTTCGATTATAATTTTGAAGCACCAGCTTGACTTATCTACTGTTCAGTAGCTGTGAAGGAGAAGGAAGATAGACTAGCGAGGACAGAAGGTAAAACAACGCGCAGAATATGTGCATCCTTGGGACGTCATCAGGACGGGACAAAAGCTGCGTTCCCATTACATTTCTTTACAAAACAAAAGCGATAATTTTAAGTTTTGACAAACAACAATTTGTGATTTGCGGGTGTTTTCATTGAACAGTGTTATATTGATCATCTTCCTCTCTTGTAATACAGTAAGCACCAGCGCTTAATTTTCCTTTAGTGTTACTGATTTAATCTCTTTCAAAACGCACACAAAGAAAAAAAAAAGGAAGTCGTCATAAAACAGCAAATACATGAAAGTAATGTCCATTTTTTTAGGCTTTTCTAATTAAAAATGTGGGGAGAAATACTGCAGGGCTGCTTTAGGCTTGCTAAAACAACAATGAAATATAGCAAAGCGAATACAGCAGTGAACATACCCTGGAGGAGAAAAGAGCGGAGCTGAGTGTTCACAGGCTCCACCAACGAAGAACCACTGCTTCTACTTGATTAAATAAACATGATTTATGCAGAGTAACAAACTGAGGCTGAAGCTTGGTTTTAATCTGCAGCTGCTCCCAGTGCTATGCAAAGGACAAATAAATGATCACAAACTGAAAAATTATTCATTTAATACCCAGTGAGGACAAAGGAAAGTGCTAAAGTACGAGACGTTTGCTTTCAAGACAAACTGAATAAGGAACAGCTTTTTTGTGAGACAATGAAGTTTTATTTGGTGTATTCTCTTAGTTTGTTCTATTTTTGTGGCACATTTGCAATTGTAAAGCAATGAAGCTGTTCCTGTAGTGGGGAATATGAACCTTCTGAAGTTTATTACCACAATAATCCCCTATAACAGGGGTGCCCCAACATTTTGCCTCTAAGGGCCAAACTGAAAATGAGCCAGAGAGCCACTGGCCAAACACTGCAGCTTTAGGATGAAACAAAGGTAAATGTATAAAGCTTTTTTAATTGTTGTTCAATAGCTAATACAGTGTATTTTTCCCTGTCTGGGTAAATAAAATGTTACATAAATAATCAGTGTAGCAATAGAACAATAAAGCCATAATTGGAGGGGCAAGAAACAATAATTACAGCCACTAAACTGCAACCAAGTGCAACGTGTCAACATGAAGAAACAGTGCATGGTGAACAAGGCAAGGTGCTGATACTTAGTGGGACACATGAAGTAGATCTTTGGACGTTACCAGCCTCTCAATGATAGGTTGCACCTGGCTCAATGACAAGGTCAGTAGGTCACTGAGGTGTCGGTCAGTCAGGGTCCATCTGAGTCTGGACTCACTGAGGTTCATGACACTGAAAGTGTCTTTTCATCCAGCTCTGTAGGATATTAACATAACCAACAACAAACAGGCCAAAAGCAAAGTGTTGGCTGGCCAGTTTTGGCCTGCAGGCCCCATGTTGGGCACCCCTGCCCTATGATATCAAAATTTGTTTGATAAATTCTACTTAACATGGCTAGTAAGCCTGAAAACATTAAAGAAATGCTATAATTTAGTCATACAATGTTATTAAAGGTTACTAATGTGTTTTCTGTGCTGTTGTGATTAGTTTGCGAGGCGCCATATTAAAATGCGTATGAATGAGTAATGCACATGGCTATACTACATTATGTATGTTGCCCTACAAGTAGAAGAAGATTGTGAGTAAAAACCCTCCATTTATGTCACAAATTAAATTTTAAAATACTTTCAAAGTACTATTTTTAAACACTGGGTTAGTGGCATTTAGAAACAGATAAAGCACATTTCTCAGTGTAAGGTTTGGAAATGACAGCTATTAGTGGTGGAAGGTAACTAACTAACTAATAATGCTAAAATTAGTCATGGTTTGGACTTTTTGTGTGTCTTTTGTTTGTTTCCTGTTTTATTTTGCAGTTGTGATCTCTGTCTAGCCTTGTTCAGTCATTCACCTGGATTCATTTAGCTGATCAATTATACCTGTGTCTCGGTGTTTTCCTTGTGTTTGGTTTACTGTTTTCTCTCATTGTGTTTGCTTTTCGGTTCCTGATGCTTCCCGGTTCAGTTCTTCTATTTATTGAAACAATATTGTCAGCACTTCTTCGGCCTTCCTGGCTCTCTGTTCCTGCATTTAGGTCCCCAGATCTCCAGGATCCTTGACAAAAATCACCCCAGTGGTTTGGTTAAAAGAGGTTTCTCCCTCCGTAAAACTTTTATTATATGCTGGCTAATGTTAGTCATGGTAGTTGTAGATAGACTCAACGTACTATATAAATATAAGATCGGCGACATATGACAATGTTTGAAATTGACATTTACATTTATGTACACGAGGGAGCAGAAAGGGGCCTCTGAGAGGGGATAGGCCCTTTCTACCCATCTCCTCTCAATGATGGCTCATAATACTGCAACAGTATATTTCAGAGTTTAAGAGTTCAGTCAGATTAGTGTCCATTTTGTTGACTTTTTAATTGCAGTATGGAAGTTTTTAACCCTTTATAGGGCATTCAATAAAATACCTTGAAATTAGAAATTTTAACCTCCCTCTTGCCTGCGTGTGGGCGGGGCCACATAGTTATGATCACTCTTCTCTGAACACGTTCCACTCTGTATGTTCTGCACAGTCACTGAGTCGCCTGCAGGTTCATTTACTAACAACGGCTGGTTTTCTTCCTGTGTGTCTGATTTAGCTTGTGAGCTCCAGGTTTTCCTGATAGTTGATGGCTTCGTCCTCCCGCAGGGGGAACATGACTCCAGTGTGTATAGGTGTATGGATGTGTGTATATATAAGCGGGTGTGCATGTGTGCTTATGTACATGCAAATGTATGCAGGTTGTTCTCTTTCTCATTCTTTCTTTTTTTTTCTTTCTCTGTCTCTTTTTCTCTCTACAAGGTGTTTTTCTGTTTTCTCTTCTTTTCGATTCTCTTTCTGTCCCTCTTCTGTCCTCTCCGGTCCGGTCCAGCAGTACAAACTTTGTAATACAAACAAAAATGCAAAATAAATAGAAAAATAAAATTAAAATCCAGAATATCAAGGGGAGCATTATATCTATGATGATTGTCTTGGCAAGGTAAATTTGCCCAGCAGAACACAGCATCCAGAAAATCCATTTTGCCTGCTTAAATGCTGGACCAGACAAACAACAACAACAAAAAAAAAAGAAATTTTAACCTATAATTATCCTTCTGGCATGTACCAAGACCTTCATTCTGTTGTTACATTTAAAAAAAAAAAAAATTTTATCCTGAAACTGAAGGAATACAAAGTGATAGAAAATAGTCACCTGCCTGATAAAGCGTTAAATATAAAGCTGCGTTTTTAGGGAAATATAAGCAACATTACTGAATGTTTTTCTACAGAATGGTGTTTAGAGCAAAATTGCGGGAGGAGGTTTTACAAGAATCGCATCTCATGCCAGGTTGCGTCGTTTCAGGGTTTTCCACTTGTTGTGAAGGACATGCCATGGCTTATTGAAGCCCTTCCCCCTTTATTTCTCTTTCTAATTTGTTTGAAAATTTTGTGTTTTGTTGTTGTTTGCTGTTCATTTGCTTTTTTTTTTTTTAACTATTTGAAATTCACCTTGTCCGTCCTTACACACAGCGCCATGTTTACTTGAAATGAACTGGACATGTGACCCCCTACGTCACGTCTGGGGACGTGTAAATGCAAAAAAAGTGTTTCCATTAAACTTTGTGATATACTTCAAGACTGACACATCTAAAAAGCCACCTGATGAGAGCATTAAAACTTTTTAACAATATTTGAAAGGTTGTTTGAAATGTAGGCTTTCCATCTTTAGCTTTTTGTTGCAATATTTAGGCTTTGCACAATTCTAAGGGTGATGGAAATATATGTAGATAAGTTTGTTACTTTAATAGATTAGCTGATACTGTACTGCTAGTATTGAGCCATTTCAGCAAAAATGGCAATAATTCTAACCCTGTGATAGATAAATAAACTCTTTAATCAATTCCTTTTCCCATCTATTGTGTTTGGTTTCAAACTTGTTTCAGATGAATCCCAAATTCTCCCAAATATTGTAGTTGGAACTAGTTGATGTTCCCTGCAGCAGCTCAATGCAATCTGTCACTGAAAAGCAATAAACTGGTACAATCAATGGTAATTATTAGATGGATTTTTTTCTGATATGTCTGTTTGTGTTTGTTGTCGATTTGTTTTCTATCCCAGTCTGAGATGCTGCTGCAGCACCAGTCCAACCCATGCATCATGGATAATGCAGGGAAAACACCTCTAGACCTGGCCTGCGAGTTTGGCAGAGTTGGGGTAAGAACCTTTAAATCAACATGTAAACATGTCAGAAACTATTGTGTCAAACAACCACCAAATAAGACGTGTGTGTACAAGTACTTGTGTAACGATAAAGTTAACTCAAATTTTCCTACATGTCTGATCACAGAAAAAAATGACGCACACAATTAACACACACAAATATGTATGTATATTAGGACTGTGACGATACGCTTTTGTCCCGATTTGATTCAATTCCAGTTTTTTGGGTGCCGATTTGATTTAAATTGTGATTCTAACAATACTTTGATATTGTTGATTCTTGTAGATTAAAAACAAAGAAAATAATGCATAAACTTTTTTTTTTTTTTTCCTCACCTCCTGGTGATCGCCTCCTGCTCTGCCTGCAGCCTGGAGCTGCATGGCGCGAGCTACATGTGGTCTGTAGGAAGAGGTGAAGACAGAGGAGTTACTAACAGAGAAAAATACATATTCTTTTAATATTACTCACCAAAAGGCCTCCATACCACCAGAAAAAGACGTTAGACCTGTTGATGCTCACTTTGTCTTTAAATAAACTTACTGACGGGTCTGAAACTTTGCTTCATTTAGCACTAATGCAGCTAATTTAGTGGAGGAGGTACCGTGTGCATCAGTGTACATTGGTGTACTGGAAAATTGTGCTCTGGCCATATAAGAGATGGACAGAGTCTCCGTGACGTCACCCGTAGGTTTCTGAAGAGCCAAATTGAAGCTCGGTGGTTCCTACCGTCGCCATGTTGGCAGCGCCATGTGTGTCATCTCGCCCGGAAAATACAAATATGGGCAAAGAGGTGGAGCTGAGAGGGCAACCGTGAACTTCATGGCGGATGATAGACATCGAGCGAACTCCAAGCTTTCTGTAGCTAAGAGCTAACCGAGCTAACCTGGAGATAACAGGAGCTAACCAGCTAACGGAGGTAAGCGGGCTAAAGCTAAGTCACGTTGTTAACCGGCTAAAAACCGCGATTGTTCTACGTTCTTCTGACTTGAAGCGGGAGATTGGGTACCTGTCAATCAAAAGGACACGGCCCTAAATTTGCCGAACTTCGAGATTAAATTACTTTAAAAGGGGCGAGTTAGGAAAAAATTCACTCCCCCCACAGTTGTCATGAAGGTAAACCTGACCTATAAACCTAAAACGGATTTTTGAACCAGGCTGTAAACATGTTTATTTCTGCTGTGAAGTTGGTCTTTTTAACATGGGAGTCTATGGGGATTTGCTCTGTTTTGCAGCCCCTAGAGGATGAAGGAGGAACTGCAGTTTTATGCACTTCCACATAGACTTCACTTTTAGCCGCCAGAGGTTGCCGCTTGGCTCTGACAAAGGTTCAGTGATTAAAATGCCTTTTTTTTTTTTTTTTTTTTAAACGGTTAATGTTTCTAAAATTAATTAATAGTAAATAAGGGGTTAAAGTCACGCCCCTAGTTTTAATGCCACATGTTGTAGACATGTTCGTACTTTCTCACCACCTCGATCAGCATTCGTTTTTAATGCAACAGCAACAATGCTGAAGCAGATACAGTCCGCTTCATGTTTTTTGTGTTAACCACGCCCACCTCACACGTCCAACCAATCAGAAGTTCTGCCAGCCGGATGTGTCGAACTGTCCTCAATCACATCTGCGAGAACAAACACGTTATTTTCTTCTCGGAGCTTCGAGAACAAGAAGAAAAAGTTCTCGCTTGTCATGAGGAAGTAGCTTCGATCCCGTGTCACGTAGCAGGAAGTTTTAGTATGTTGTGTTTCCATCCTTTCTGGCTGCAATAATCTTCTGTAAGACATTACAGCACTGTTATTATTCCTCTTTGTAAAACGTAGCCATGCTTTGGTCTGCTTCTTCTTTCCTGCCCTGATTCAAGCTGGACTGGAGCGACGTGTGCTGGTCTCTTTCAGGCGTCAGCATCAAAACAGAACTCAGTAAAGCTCAGAGACGTACAGTTCTGGTGCTTTGGATAATTATAAATGGTTCTCGAGTGGACCTGCATGTTTATTCCCATCCTTAGTCCCAGTTACGAGACAACTGGAACGCACCATGAGTCACAGCTGTCAACATAATCCACCAAAAACATGTTATCTTCCTTTTTTACTGTTATCTTCCAGTTTTTACGTCTTACATTTAGAGCAGGTTGTCACTGTTAATGATACACAGGACTGATGAACGTATTTCTCTTGTTCCTTTTGGATACGTGTGTGCAGGTGGTCCAGTTGTTGCTTTCCAGTAATATGTGCGCTGCTTTGCTGGAACCTAAAAAGGGAGACACCACAGATCCTAATGGGACATCTCCGCTCCACCTGGCTGCCAAGAATGGACACATAGACATAATCAGGTACATGCATTCATCTTATCTCACCTCACAGACACACATGTCCACTAAACCTCTGGGTTTTAATGTTCTAGCAAATAAAACTTAAGTGCAACACAGCGGGGAAACAATATCATTCAAGATGCTCCTACTTTTAACACTGTAGATGCAGCTTTTATGTATTTTGTAATTATAATAATTATAGCTCATCTCAGTGGGGATCTTTATCTAATTTAGTTTGCTCTGTAGCAATGTTGTGTTATCAGCTAAATCTGTACAAGTTCACTCTTCCTGTCGTCGCTGAGTCACTTTTTATGTTGCTGTAAGTGTGTCAGTGTAGCTGTAGGAGGAGAGAGATGGAGACAATATGGGAGAGAGCAGGTCGATAGAAGAGGGAAGGGTGGAAAAATAAAAGGAGATAGAGAGAAAAGAGAGGAAGAGAGCGGGAGCGTAAAGCCTGTCGTAGTTGATGGAGCGAAGCAAGCCTCTCTAGTAGTGACACTGATAAACGACGCTCATTAGACATGGCCGGCAGTCCTCTGGAGACACACACATACATGCATATTAAAGCAGCCACAAACAAAAAGCTAAATTAAATGAGTTTGACAGCTTTTCTTCTGATGAACTTCTCTCTCACCCTGCAGTTTTATCAGACAGTAAACAGTACTTAAAGGGCTCATATTATGCAAAATTCACTTTCTAAATTGCATTTTTTTGCACCCACACACACAAATATGTAAGTATATTAGGGCTGTTACGATATGCTTTTGTCCTGATTTGATTCACCCAGTTTTTTGGGTGCCGATTTGATTTAAATTGAAATTGTGATTCTAACTATTTTTTTATATTGCTGATTTTTGTAAATTAAAAACAAAAAAAATTGTATATGACTTTTTTTCCTTGTCAGTTTTCTTAATTTTAACTAAGAAAAACAACACAGTAGCCAGATCATCATTCTGCTGCTATAACCCCCAAGAAGACAAGTAAAAAGATCAATATAAACAATAAAAAATCACAAACATTTTTATAATTAATCAGTTTTATTTATTTGAAAAATAAATACATTAAAAAAAAATCTATTTTAAAATTGGGAAGCAAAAAATCCCGATAATCGTGTTTTTTTTATATATATGTATTTGATTTTATATATATATATACACATATATACAGTATATATATATATATACATATATATATATATATATATATATATATTCATTCATTCATTCATTTTCCGAACCGCTAATTCCAATTCAGGGTTGCGGGGAAGCTGGAGCCTATCCCAGCCGGCTTTGGGCGACAGGCAGGGTACACCCTGGACAGCTTGCCAGTCCATTGCAGGGCCACACAGAGAGAGACAAATAACCACACTCATGCTCACACTCACTCCTAGGGGCAATTCAGAGTGACCAATTAACCTAACATGCATGTCTTTGGATGGTGGGAGGAAGCTGGAGTACCTGGAGAGAACCCACGCATACATGGGGAGAACATGCAAACTCCACACAGAAAGGCCACTGACCAAACCAGCCAAGGATTGAACCAGTGACCTTCTTGCTGTGAGGCCACAGTGCTAACCACTGCGCCACCGTGCAGCCCTATATATGTATGTGTATATATATATATATATATATATACATATATATATATATATACACATACATATATATATATATATATATATATATATATATATATATATATATATATATATATATATATATATATATATATATATATATATATATATATATATATATATATATATATATATATATATATGTTGAAACACATACATGCATATTAAAGCAGCCACAAACAAAAAGCTAAATTAAATGAGTTTGACAGCTTTGATGAACTTCTCTCTCATCCTGCAGTTTTATTAGACCTTAAACAGTACTTAAAGGGCTCATATTATGCACAATTCACTTTCTAAAGGTTTTCTAAGAGTCATATGAGTCTCATATGTCTCACAGTGTGATTTTAGGATGAGTTTGCTGGTTTGTCCATTCGTAGGAAGATTGACAGCTTGACAGTCTTGAATGATGTGGTCTAAACAATTTTGAAACCTTTCCTATACTCATGGACAGCTACTGCTGATGTCTTTCCTCCTGTTTTGTTTTTATTTCAACATTTTTTATTCTCTTTTCTTTTCCATGATATATCGGCAAATCCGAAAAACAACAACAGACAGTATACTCAGTAGTTACAACAACTACTGCACAACCATTGTTGTACATTTCATGTAAAAAGAAAAGAAAAGAAAATTGGAGTAGGAAGAAGAATTAATCTAATAAACCCTAAACCCCATCCTCATTTCAAAGTAAACCAGCTGGATGGCATCATCTGCGGCAAACGGGTTTCGTGTTAATATACCTGAATGATGCAGAACAGAGAACAGCCAGAACACCTGCATTTATGGAGCTTTTCTCACTTGCTGATGTTGATTTAATCAAATGCATTTGATTAACAGAACCTGCCTGTTGCTTCTTCTCTTAGTCCTGAGGAAGCAGTAAGGCTGGATTTAGCTTTTAACACACAGTCTGTCGGCTTCAATGTAACACGGTTTCAAGACTACAATGCAGTTTTATCTCACAAAAAGTAAAACAAGCTAAACTCAAACCAAAGATTTAGTCCCTTTAGGCTCTATGAGTCATTTACAGCAATGGATTTAGCAGAAATGCAGTTGGATCCTAGTAGGATGAACTATTTCTCAGCTTAGGAGCCTTTCAGTTTTGCCCTGAGGAAAAAAGCCTTTTGTGCTGGCATGCAAAAGGTAATGATGTATTGGTGAAACTGCCGAAGTATGACTGCAAAATCAAGTTTTTTTTGCTTTCTTGTTCGAAAACACAAGAAAACCCCCTTTTTTTTCAATTTTATACATAAAATGACAGAATACCACACCGACCACCTTATTCATTCTCGGCTGTCTTTTCTCTCTGTTTACACCACCGTCTGTTTAACCCATCGTTATCTGTCTCTTTCTCTCAGGCTGCTCATTCAGGCCGGCATCGACATTAACCGTCAGACCAAAGCGGGCACTGCCCTGCACGAGGCTGCCCTCTGTGGAAAGACAGAGGCAGTGAGACTCCTGCTGGACGTGAGTGGAACTTTGATTAAAACTTTCCTGCACTGAAAACTGGGGCGGCCCTGACATGTTGGCTCTTAAATGTGCCTGCATGTTTGTGTTACCATGTTTAGACAGATAAAATATCCCAAGATAGCAAGAGTATTTTAGCCCTCATCCACAAATTTACTGTAACACATTCATTTTGAAACAGGTTTCTCAGCTATCAGGGTTTGCAAAAAGATCTCTACAACATCAGGGAAATATTGGTTTCTAGTTTAGAAACCGATTCATGAAGGCGGCTGCACGTTGTCCGATTACAGATGACTTGTGTGTTCATTGCCGTGAGCAACAGACATCATCAGACATCTTTCTCTCTACTCATGAATGATACAGTAGATTGACAATTAAAGTTTGATAATTATTTTTAAAAACCGTATTCAGGAAAGTGATCGCCAGGAAGTGAACTGAATAGTACATGCATGCTTTAACCTGGTATTATAGGCTGATCTGACGGCCATTTTGTGTGTTGTGTCATCTTGCAACAGAGCCATTGTTGCGATGGCAACCTTGTATCGGCTGCTGTTTGCAGACACTGACAGCAGAAGGGATATCTGGACTAAGGATGTTAGACACACAGTTACCCATGAAAGTATCTGCTCTGCCAGTCTGGAACCTAGCTAGTTTCTCGTGTTAGGCATTGGTTACGACCAGAATAGAGAAAGAAGACATGAAGAAATGAAGAAAGAGATGAGGAAGTCCATCCCAAGATGTTTTGTTCTTAAGTGGCAGGTTTACACCTTGTCACATTCCACAATATCTCCAAAATTAGTCATTTACTCTCAGCAGCCCTTTGCCTCTCATTCTGTTTTTGACTTTTCATCTAAACCGTCTAAGCTGTTGTTGGGAATAAAATTCTTTCTGTAAAAATGCTTGGGCTACTTCTGTCGAACGTCGCTGTCTTCTGCCATATCACCATATAATATGTAAAAGTAATATGATAAACATAAAACATCATGCACAATAACCTGCAAAAAAACAGTAATTATCACTAAAGTAGCAGTATCACCGTGACATTATTACCATTTGACTGGACGGAATACAAGGTTGCTAGGTTTCAGATAACAATTTCTTGCATCAAAACTCTTAGAAGTAAAAAAAAAAAAAGTGATGTTTTATATCAGCAGAGTGGTTTCTCAATACTTTAAATGATTATTTTGAGTGGCAGATATCGAAGTATTGACTCCAGAGTATTGATATTTCCAGCCCTAGCTAATACATAAACCAGTCATTTTCAAACTCATCTTGCAAGAACGAATATTGCATTGACCTGAGAACAGCAGTAAACAGATGTACTGAGTAAACAAATAGCTGCCGTGTCAAAACAATAGGCAAAGTTTATTTGTTAGCAGATGAAAAGAAGATTTGTTATCTTGAGATAACAAAATAATTTATTTGTGATCTTGAAATGAAAGCATGTAAATAGTATGATTAAAGGCATAGCCTTTTTAAGCTTCTGTGGAAATAAATGTGTCAACTACTGCAGCTATAGTATGCTAACAGCTCGGTTATTAGCAAATGATGCTAACTCCTCAATTATTAGTAAATTGTATTAACAGCACAATTACTAGCTAAGGGTGCTAACAGTTATTGGGAAATTGTGCTAGCAGTTTTTTTAAGTTATTATTGTCATGTTATTATATTTTTATATTTTTCGTTTTATTGCTATGTTGCTATTAGCTAATAGTGCTGTTGTTCTTGTGTTTTTCAGCATTGTGCTAACTGTGCTGTTAG
The DNA here is from genome assembly GCF_933228915.1 of Telmatherina bonti. Taxonomy (NCBI): domain Eukaryota; kingdom Metazoa; phylum Chordata; class Actinopteri; order Atheriniformes; family Telmatherinidae; genus Telmatherina; species Telmatherina bonti. The sequence continues at coordinate 11,502,635 of NC_136612.1, forward strand.
CACAGTGTGCTTATAAAACTGTCACAAAACTTTACACAAAACCTAGTGATAGTAGGACTAGCAAAACTCCAGAAATACAAATCAGAGTTCAAAAGCTACAACTGCTGGATGTCACAACAAACTTAAGACAGAAAAAAGCTGCTAGAAGTTAGCAGCTTTAGCTAACCACTTCATAACAAGCTATGTCAGCGCTAGTTTCAGACTGTTGCTTTAGTGGAAGTTTGGAGAAAACATCTGCTACTAAAATGCTAAGAATAAGTCAGTTTATGTTACAGTCCTTTTGAAGAGGGAACAAGAGCTGTAATGTATTATTATATTACATAAATGTAGGCCTAATACATGCTACTTAGTACGAGTGTAACAAATACATTAGATCTATATCAGTATTGATCATTAACCCAATGACAAAGATTTAAAATGCAAATCTTGTTTAAATATCAATATAATTTATCTAATTATATTTTATTTTGAAAATTCTAGTATTTTGAGTTTTCCTGGCACATCATTTTTCATTAATTACTTGTCTGTTTTTGTTATAAGATTTTTTTTTTTTTTAAATTCAATAATTTGATATACATACCCGAGCTCAGGAATAAAAAAGCTATATGCTTTTTGTGATTTTATATAAATAGATATAACACTATTCAGTTACCTGTTTTATTGTTTCACATCAATCATCAAATCCTGAATCAAATTGAAACTAAACTAAATCAGATCGTGACTGAATTTGAAATATCAGGAAACATCAAATCACAATACATCAAAATTAATAAAGTATTATACAGTGATTTAACTGGGATTTACAAAGTATGACACTGAAAGCAACATCAAGGACATAACAGTATAAAAATAATAGTTAATCAGAAAAAGTATTTACTTTACTGCTCTGTTTTTTCATTTAATGGAAATGACAATGATCAATTAACATTTAGTCTTATTCTGATGGCTGCTAGTGGAATTGATCTTTTTATTTTGCAGTGAAACTGAAGAAGACTTTCACTGAACACCCTCTGTTCATTATTAATCCCAGTAAAATATATTCTTAGATAACTTCAGAACTATTTCATTATTTAGATTTCCGATGATTGCATGTTTCGGAAAAACATATGGAAAATCCCTTCATCCTTGTGATAAAAGTGAGCTGCAGTTATGAAGAATAAAGCTCAACAAACTATGCAAATGGCCCACTTGTGACCATGACATAAAAAGGCCACGAGGTTTATGAAAACAAGAAAGCCAATATGTTTTCATGTCTGTGTGTCCTCTGGCATGAGAACTAACTCTGTCATTTAGATGTCTAACTGTGAACGGCTGGGAGTTTTGGCCTGAGGGGCTTTTGGACTGAATTGATCTTTGTTCATTTAGCCTACATTTGGTTCCACAGATCTGAATGTGATATTGCTCCTCAAGTTTCAGCCCTCTGTGCTGAAAAATAAGATTCTGCTGCATTTAAAAAAAAAAAAAAAAGCTCATTTTAGAGTTAATTTTTGCTGGCACCATTCCGTGAAATTCATGTAAGGCATGTTGGATATGAGTTTGAAGTGAGGATCATGTACAAACATCCTTGTTTTAGTTCCTCTTCAAATAATACGAATTGCAAAGGAACCAGATGTGGAAAACATAACATTTTGTTTTCTTTTCCATTCAGAGTGGTATCAATGCTGCTGTGAGAAACACGTACAGCCAGACTGCTCTTGACATTGTCTACCAGTTCACTGCAACGCAAGCCAGCAAGGAGATAAAACAGCTGCTGAGGGGTAGGATGGATGGATGGATGGATGGATGGATGGTTGTATGTGTTGTATGAATGGATAGATGGATGGATGATGGATATATGGATGAATACATGGATGGAGGGATGGATGGTTAATGGATATATGGATGTGTGGATGGATGGATGGATGGATACATGCATAGATGGATGATGGATATATGGATGGATGGATGGATGGATGAAATATGTTTTGTTTATTACACTGATGATTTAGTTCAAGTCGCTGCCATCAAATAAAAATTAACTGAAAAAATGCCAAACCCACTGTTTTCCATGAGGGATGCAGCCCTGCAGGTTTGCTCATTGTTCCCCTGCTTCAACACATCTGACTCAAATTAATCCAAGAGCCTTTAAAGTTCGTACAAGGATTCATTAAGTTGGGTCCGGTGTGTTGAAGCAGGGAAACACAGAAAGCCAACAGGATTTTGGGCCTCACAGGACCAAAGTGAGCATCCCTGACCTGATATTTATCATGAATATCATAAAATGTCTCATATCAACATCTGAAATGTTGGTTATGATCCACTGGGACAAAAAAATAGATTTTGAGTTCTGCATTTATTAACATTTCAAAAGTTAAGACTGAAGTTGTCATTTTACATTAGAGTAAGTACTAATATACTGCTAGCAGCTTATTAGCATAGCTATGCACTAAGTCAGGAAAGCATAAATTCATAGTCAAGAAGGAAAGTTAAAGCGCTTTTGGCAGTACCGAAATTATCATATCAATCTTCCCATTTTGGCATCGTCTAATGGCAGAAAAGTAGACTTTCCTTGAATTTTGATTTGCCACTTTGCATAATGTATTATAAGAATTTTTAAAGCTGCAGGTAGTGATATTTCAGCATCCTGTCTGGATAGGAATCAAGTAATAAGATGTATTTTTGTATATGACATCTCTGCCTCACAGATGCATCAGCAGCGCTGCAAGTTCGGGCTCTGAAGGATTACTGCAACAACTACGACCTGACCAGCCTCAACATCAAAGCTGGAGACGTCATCACGGTAACCAGCAATGACCGCTCTTAAGATATGAATTCAAACCCACGAGGCCTGATTGTTGATAGTTAATGAGTTTTAACCCTAGACTGTATATAAAAAGATGGACAGAGCCTCTGTGACGTCATCTGTAGGTTTCTGAAGAGGTGAATTGAAGCTCATTGGGCCCTTCCTATCATCACCATCTTGGCAGTATCATGCGTGTCGTCTCTCCCAGAATCTACAAAAATGGGCAAAGAAGTCACACTGTTAAGTGGCTAAAAACTGCGGCTTTTCTACGTTCTTCCTTCTTGCAGTGGGAGATCCGTACCTGTCAATCAAGAGGACACGCCCCTAAACTTGCCAAATTTCAAGATAAAATTACTTTTAAACGGGCGAGTTAGAAAAAAATCCCAAAAGGCTCTAGAAATGCACATGATAGACGTCACTGTGTTGTTGAACAAGTTCGGGACCCAGAGTTTTAAGGTCAAAAAGTTACCAAATGTGTCTTTTAGTGTTCAGAAGCCTTAATGACACAAAAGCTGTTGTGTTTACTTAACATAACTAGGGCTGTGTATTGGCAAGAATCTGATGATGCACATATGGATCACAATGCGGGCCAACAATATGATAAATTGCGATATATCAGGATACTGTAAGACAATATACTGCATTTTTTTCTTTACTAGTAGTAAACACTGAATGCTGTTGCACGCTTGACTTCAACTTACTGAATAAGAACAGAAGATGTACATTTTACTGTATAATAAATAAAAACACTTTTGAATATCAATATAATATTGTCACACAAAATATTGCGATATTTCAACATATCTGTATTTTCTTACACCCCTAAACCGAGACAAACATCCCATTTTGAGGTGCTCACAGGTGGATTTAGAGAATTCTCACTGCAGTTTTGGTGAGATAACTAATGAATATGCAAGAATGAACAGTTTCAGCATCGTTTACTGCGGATATGTTTTACAGAACACATACTTGCTTGATACATCATTTATGAATATTTATGCAAATTTATTCTGCCTTTGGGTGCTTATTACGGTAGTGATGAATCCAAGCAGTGCCTGTGTGTCTTCCCTCAGGGTCTGAATGAACAATAAGGCTTCGCTGCTGACTGTCTCAGTGGATTTAATCCAGTTTGTAAGAAAGCAGTGTCTCCTAATTCACATTTGCCAAACATTGTCGTGAACATTTTTTACTCTCCAGGTTCTGGAGCAGCATCCTGATGGACGCTGGAAAGGTTGTATCCATGACAACAGAACAGGAAATGATCGAGTGGGCTACTTCCCATCAACTCTGGTCGAGGTCATCAGTAAGCGTACAGGTGTGTTTTCATTCCTTAGTGTGTGTGTTTTAGAGAGTTAAAGTGTGTTTGAGGTATTTACCTGTTTGAGTTGAACTCAGAAGAACTGGAAGAGGTTGATTATGAAGAGAAGTAATCGGCATTTTTCTACAGCAGCTATAGTCTTACAAGAAAAAGTCACAAAAAACTTTCCTGAATAAAAGCCAGAGTAGAAATCCTATCTTCAAATTACATTTCCTTTATCTATGCTGGTATAAGATCATTGTGATCATCAAAGTGTTGCCAAACAGCCAGAATTGTTGGATTTGTAGTCCAACCATAATGTTTGAAGTCATCCTGGATGTACTCTTTAACATAGATACGTGCAGATTTTTAGTTTAGCCAGTTTATCCAGAAGATAAGTACTATAGTCATTTACACAACATATCCTGGGTAAAACTTAGTACTTTTAGCACTATTTGTTAAATGTTGGAAAAGGACAAGTAAAACTCATGGAGAGCAGTTCAAAAATAAAAATGCAATAATTTCTTTTAGGAATATTTCCACCATTTTCATGTGTAAGGTCAAGATAAAACTTTTAATCCAAGCGAAGAGAGAAACCATTCTCAGCTTTTGTCACTGATCACATGTTGCTCGACAATGATGTTCGCTAAAAAAAAAAAAAAAAAAATTGATAAAATAAAAGCCACAATTTCATTTTCCAGACTGCCTGCTGACCCCTGCCATTAAATGAGATAGCTGGAAGCACCCCTAGCTGTGTTAGGGAGAACTCTGTTGGTTTTCAAGCACCAAATGAACAAAAAAATAAATACATGAAAAAGAAAAAAAATTATAGTTTCTTTTAGTGTAAATGTGACTGCGATGAAGCTGGCTGGATATTTGACAAATTCAACCTTAACCACGTTGTAAATGTGAGATGCAGAGATGACAGTTTCCGTGTTTTATTTCTTTTTATGTCAATAAACAGTCGTAGAAATAGGTATGTTTTCTCACATTAACGTTATGCCTAAATACAACTCAGCCATCCCTCATTTTTACATTGTGTTAATGTTATCTGCTTCTGTTGTTTTTCTTGTTTTGTTTATTTGACATGAGGAATTATTTGTTAGGGGAACTTTCCACAGCTGGAAGTCTGAAACCCAACCAGCTTCAAAAGATTAATAACCCTTTGATGACTTGAAAGATTTTAATTCTGCCCGTGAGAAATCAAGTAAGTCATTTTAAATGTGAAATCAGGTAGCTAGACATAAATCAGGTAGCTAGACATAAATCAGGTAGCGATATCATCATCAGTTTTGGAAGTTTGTAAACCAGGATATTGGAAAACCATGCAGGTCTGATAACCAAAAAGGCACACTTTTAAAAAAAAAAAAAAAAAAAAGTATGGCTGTCTCACCTGACCACATGACTGAACTAGTTTGGAAAGTATAAAGTTTGTTAGCAGCTAGCATCTTGCCATCCAACATGGTGACATAACAAAAAATGTGACATTCCTGAGAATGGTCTATATCAGTTCCATTAAAAGGAATTGATAAAATAATAAATAAATACGAAAATTGATCAAGGCCTTACCAAGACTTAAAATGAGTAAAATACAACCTCAGATAAACAGTTACAGATGAAATGACACTGGCAAAATGAATAATCTCTCACTCTTTCTACAAGAGTTTAAATGTTCAGTACGTTCAAGTGCTACTAAATAAATACACTTGATTAAATTATCATTATTAGTGTACGATAGAGGTTTTGTCAGTTTAATAAATCAGAGCAGGTGTGTGTCAACACACTGTTAAAGAAGTATGATATCAGCAATGACCTCAAAGAAGAAATTATTGCTGCTCGTCAGATTGGGAAGGATTAAAAGGATATTTTCAAACTATTTTGAGTTGTACAGATTTTTTAAACTGTTAACTAGAGAAAAATATACAAGACTGCTGCCAATCCTTCCAAGTGGATGCCCCAGCAATTTCAGACCAAGATCAGACCATGCAATGCTCAGAAGAACTGTAATAAAAACACCTCATCTCAGACTCTCCAGGACTCAGTTTGTATGTTAAATGTTAATGAAAGACAAGTATGGCTTGTTTGGAAGAGTTTCAGAAGAAAGTCTCTTTATGAAGAGAGATGGGATGCAATGCAGCACAGTTTAGGTTTGACACATTTGAATTTCAGTTTTTCTTTGAATAGATTAGACTGAAGTGCAAATGTCTAGTCATGATGCACAAATGAAATGTGACAATGATCCCAAACTTAGCAGCTGATCACCAACAGAACATTCCTAAGAAATAAATTGAGATGCTGACATGATCCATTTCACTAAAGAAATGGATCATGTCAGCATCTCGATTTAAAATGAAAGTAATGCTAGAGGTGCTTTTACAAGATCTTGAATTGTGTGGCAAATTTAGTTTTATCTGCATTTTGGCTTAGTTTTTCTTAACACAAATAATATATGTCATGTCGTTCATTTGAGGTTGCATTTACCTCATTTTAAAACCTGATATGGATTTGATAATATTGTCTAATAGTTTTTTGGGTTTTTTTTTTATGTTGGCTGTATTTTTTTTTTATTAATAATAAGATAAAATTAGAAAACTAGTCAGCAAAGACTGTGCTGTTAAACTGTAATTAAAACTACCTAGCTAACGTAGCCAGTTTAGCTTTAGCATATCACAAAGAGCAACAACACTCGTATCATCAGTTTAGATTAATGTAAACTTGAAGCACATTTTCTCCATTGTTCTGTCACTGTCCATTAGATCATAAATGGTTTCATACAGTTTCCGATATAATAAAGCTTCTGTGGGAAATGTGTTTTCATTGTAAAAGCTAGATAAAAGTAATGATACCACTCTTATGTTTGTGAACTTAAAATTTATTCCAGTTAGCTTAACATAGCACAGATATTGAAAAAGCTAACTTAGCTCTGTTTTAAAGTGTTGTAAAAGAAAATAAATAAACAAAAGTTACATACGTTCACTATTAAAAGTATCATTTATTGACATTACTCTTGTGTATGTGCACTAAAATGTTCTACCAGTTAGCTTAGCTTTTGTGGGTTAGCACAAATACCAGACACAGCTAGTTTGACTCTATATAAAACTTTTTCTTTTAGAAAGCATTTCCAACATGCATGTACAATATCATTGATTAAAATATTACATCATTTATTGAAAATACTTATGTGTTATGCACTACAATGTGCTACAGCTTATCTTAGGACTGCTTAAATTAGCGCAAATACTAGAGCAAATACTGCTTGGCTCTGTTAAAGTTTATCAGGTGCAAACAGCACTTAAATTGGCACAAATTTAAAGATTTAATCACTTTTTGTTATTATTATAACATGAAAGAATATGTGTAACACTATACATTCTCTTCTTTCTGAGACTTTCTGATATTGTAGCTAACTATTAAGTAGCTACTGGCATTAGCTCAATATTCATTTGGTACCTGCTATTGAGTGTTATTCATCATCTAACCCCAAGCATGTGTATAAATAAGATTTGCTACTCATAATTTAAATTTATACTGCTTAGCGGGCATGCTGTCTGGCACCTTGGTCCATTATTTAACCATCTCCCCCCATCTTTTAACAACTCAATGAGCTTCTAATCTTCTGGGTGTCTTCGACTGACCATATTCAGCTCCATCCTGTCATTTACTGTTACTGCTCAGTCATAAACTGGCTCAGATGTTTTTAATGTGTATCGTTGTCAGTGTTGAGTTGTTTGTCCATCTTTATGTCTTTGTCGAAATGTACATGCCTGCTTGTGTCACTATTTATCCCTGTCTCTAATTGTTTAGGATAGTCACTCACCTTGGTCACATCATGTTATCTGGACACCATTTTTTGCCATGATGTTCCCTGATTAATTAATCATACTGTATAGTTACTTCATAACAATGCAAACCCTTCATGGTCTAAGTTTTGGCCTTATCTGTCCTCACATACATCACATGCTGTACAGCATAACAGAGAACAACAGCTGGAGCTAAACTGTGAAAAAACAGCTGGAGCATTCCCATTTGTCTTGCAGAGCCACATCTACTGATCACCAACAAGCACATTCACACACACACTTGGGAGCTGCAACAGCTGTTGTAGTGATTTATTTTCTTTTACTCAGCCATTTGTTATCAATTTTTAATTATTCTTATTTTTCTACCACATGTAGGGTATTTCACATCTGATGATGCTTTTCTATTAACAGAGATTTTATATTCAATATTTTAAGACTGACAAATAAATAATTTAGCTTAATTTCATAGTCACATCCCTTTAATGTAAAGTGTACACTTATTTCAAGTCTGTTTACTAGTTTATATATGGATGTGGATATTCACAAATATGGCTCTTCAATAGACATCAGTGAGTCATCCAATACACTGACATGCACTGTAGAATAAATTAAAATATATATTTGAAAGTGTAATATGTAGATACATACAAATACCATACATACATACATTGCAATTGTCAAGTTTGTGCCAGTTTTTGATAAACAGGCCAGCTATATTTCTTAAAATATTTAGATTATATAAATATGACTATATTTTATTGTGTAACTAAAGTCAAATTAGATTGAAAATAAAGAAAAGCGTCATTGCACAGGCCTGTAGAAGTTGAAAAAGGGCTGTTTTTAAAAAAAAATAATTTATGCATCAGAGGGATATTACTGTATTTTCCACATTGGTAACTTAAAGTTACAATTACATCTAATCAACTGCTGGTTTTTTAGGTATCCAGGATGGATTTGAAAAAACAAACAAACAAAAAACAGCCATCAGAGGTCACTGGAGAGTGGGAAGACATGTTGGACCTCACAGGCTCAACAAAACTGAACGATAGGCAGAAAATGCTCATAAAAATGCTCTGATGTGTCTCTGTTTCAGCTAAACATTCAGATGGTTTGCTTAGAATTTGGTGCAACCAATATTAAAACATGGATCCATCATGCCTTGGATCAACAAAAATTCAGGTTATTGGTGGTGTCATAGTGTGGACAACATTTCTAGACCCGTTTGAGCCCCTTAGCACCAACATGACATGGTTTAACCCCCACAGCCCACCTGCTGACCATGTCCATCCCTTTCTGAGCACAGTGTAGCATCTTCTGATGGAAACTTCCAGCAGGATGATGCACCATGTCACAAAGCTCACATCATCTCCACCATGACGATGAGTTCACTGTCCTCCAACGGCCTCCACAGTCACCAGATCTCAGTCCAACAGAGCAGCTTTGGGACGTGGTGGAACGGGAGATTCTCATCATGATGTGCAGCAACTGTGTGATGCTTCATGTCAACATGTAGAAAAATCTCTGAGGAATGTTTCCAACACTTTGTTGAATCTATAGATCCGTCTCCATTACTCCTAGAACTGGGCAAAACTAAATATTACAATAATTTAAAAAAAAATGAAAACACCTACATTTCGAAAAAGAAAAAGTCTCAGATATCTCAAAAAAGTTTTTACGCTTTCATGATGTGGTTTTTCAGACGTTTTAGTGGAGAAATATATTGCAAAAGTGTAACGGAAACACTGTTTTTGCATTTACGTGTCCCCGGACTTAACATGGGAGGTTGTTACCAGTCCATTTATGGTAAAGAAGGCGCGGTGTGGAACAAAACACAGCAAATATCAGAGATTTAGAAAACGAAAATGAGGGAGAAAAGCTTTGAAAAGCCATAGCAAGTAGAAAAACCTAAAATAATGCTATGTGGCTACCTTGCATAAGCCGCAGTTCTCGTGAAATCTTGATAACCGGACGGGATTTTACGAGAACTGAGGCTCAAGCGCAAAGAAAAGGTTTAATATTAACACCTGCAAAATGCAATTGTTGTTCGTCAAAAATTCCAAATATTGCTTTTATTTTACTAAAGAAATGTAATGGAAACGCAACTTGTGACACCAAAATGAAGCCAGGTCTGAAGGAAAAGGAGGACCAACATGGTACGAGCATATTGGATCGGATAAAGCAGCTGATGAGTGTAAATATGTCTCTGCTTAAGTATGTATTATTGGTCAGTAATGCACTTTGCCAAACAAGATAGGAAGCCAAATTCCAGATATCACAAATGGTTACACATGTTCCATCAGTTTCTCTCACTCCACATTTTATTCAGGATTTTTTTTATTATATTTATCAACAAAGGATGTTTATGGTCCCTACAGTCTGAACCTGGAACAGTGGAATCAGATGTTATGTTTTACATGGCATGACAGTATGACAGTAGCCATGACATGCACCATACTGGTTGTAACTGGTCTATCTCTTCTGCACTGCACAATATGACTTACAGAAAATAAATGTTACATGTCGAAACAGCCTTTATATGCATCACTTCACCTCTCCGTAAGTTACATTTCATCTCACTGTTTCCCACATTTGTCTTCTTCTTCTCATCATCCTTCCACTTTTACATCCGTTGCATGCATCCCTCTTCTTGGTTTGAGTTGTAACCTCAGTCTTTGTTTTACTTTTCTTCCCCCTCCTCCTTTTTTCTTACGTGTAATTCTCTGTTTTGTTGTTTGTTTGTTCCGTGGCGGTGGTCCACCGTTGGCTGGTTGTGTGTGTGTGTGTTTCCGTGTGTCGTCACGGTGGGTGTTATCTAGGTTTGGCCAGCACAGTCATTTGCACTCAACAGTTTCAAAAGATACCGCTGGTTGCCCCGGCGACGGTTGCCCCTGCCAACGCGGTAGTCAACGGCAACGACACCACGTTCCATCAGATCCATATCCTGCCTCCACCGCCTCCTCCTCCACCACATTCCCATCAGCCACTGCTTCCACTTTTCACTTCCTTTGGCTATAACAGGTCGCCCGTGACAACTCCACAGGGAGACACACCCACTGCCCCAGGTACACGCCCACTTTTCATTATTATTATTATTATTATTATTATTATTATTATTATTATTATTATTATTATTAAAGCTTTAAGGGATGCTTTCTTCTTGCGTCTGAAAAACGTTAAATTTTAATTGGATAATAAAAACTGTAATCAACGTTTTTAATCGTTTTTCTTAAGAAGGCATCCATTAAAGCTTTCTGTTATGAATCATTATTTGTGTGATTTTCTATGTTTGCTCATATTGTCTAACTTTTGTTTTTCTGTTTTTGCTGTTGTCATCTTCATTATTGAGAGCCAAAGCCAGTTTCTCAAGTCTGAAAATATTTTACTTGGCCACATATTATAGAGCACATAAACTGCCATAATTGAAGATATTTTCAAATAAACTGGTAAATAAATTATTAAATTTGCATGCTAGTTAAGCAAATAATTGATTAATGTGAAACATAAATTACTTCTTTAGTTTAAATTTCATGTTCTTTTGACATAGCCTTGTCACCCCATGGATCAGCTTGTCATCTATTGGTTGATCATCTAGTTGTGTTGATTCTATTTTGTAAAATGGTGCCAAAAACCAAAGATGAAAAAATAGTGCTTCCTCACATGCAGCTACGACGCAAAACACTTATTTATTTAAAGGACTGTAACAACTCGTGGTTTACAAGTCACTAAGTAATCTGTAGACCTATTGATAAGAATGGATTATTTTTTATAGAGTTAAGGTCCATTTATGCTCCCCTACGTACTTAAATGGGGACATTTGTTTCCTACGTTGCCGTACGTCACTGTCCTCATACTTCCATATGTCTTTTACGTTGCCATGATTGATAAGTCAGTTCAGCGACTAGTGAGCAGTGATGATACAATCAGCACTGACAGCATTCACATAGGAGCACCATATTCTACTGTGTTTTGGAAACAGAAATTGAAAAATGGATGTGAAGAAGTAACACTACACCATAATAAAGACTTAAATGTTAAAGTGGAGCTGGGCGTGGTGTTGTTGCCTGGCAACTGATTAACACTTTGGTAAATGATATGTGCAAACTTGTGTTGATATCCTAGCATCTTATGAAGTTCACACGATCATTTGAATAGAGAGTATAGGACTTTAATAGAGCTGGCTGGCTTAACCATACTTCCAAAGAGCTTGTTGTGGAGGGTGCGGACCTAAAAGCAGGAAGAAGAAGCAGGAGGCGGACGGGTCCAGGAACAAACAGGGCTCGACAGACTTACAACAGGGACAGCACTGGAGAAACGACAATCTGGTGGCGAACAAATAAAACCGAGCGGCACACACTGAGGTGAAGCAAATTAAACCAGGTTTGCTGGTGATCAAAGCCACTTAAGTAAGCCCACAGAGCATGGCATGAGGTTCACCAGAAACCACGACGTTTCTGCGACTCCAAAAATAGCGGCAATCATCATCATTATAATCCATTTATTCATAAAGCACTTTAACACCAATCATGTCTGAAACAGCATGCTGTAAATCTGAAAAGCACAGAAGTACATAAAAACAACAAATTAAAATAAATAAAATTACAAGGGTAGTATGCCAGAACCATTAACGTATCTGTGTAAAAGCGGGAGCACAAAACTCCCTCTTCTGCTTCTGCTTCTTTATAGTCGGTAGTTTGCTTCTGTTCAGGCTTCATGTCTTAAAGAAATAAAAACTAAAATAAAGGTTATGTCTCAGTTGCTGAGACTCGTGTTGATGCCTGTCTGAAGCCTCGTATGACCCATGGTTCATCTGTTTGTGTATCAGAGCCAAAAATAAACTAAAACAAAAAAACCACATTAACGAGCAGTCAAAAAATTTTAGATATTAATTAATTTATGTGTTAATGCAATGATTATTGTGTTAACGTGCCTCATAAAAGAGAAAAAAAAATCAAGAACAGCCACAATACAGAAATTAATCAACCTATAAATAAACAAAATTGTTCAATAATTTCAATAATAAAACCATAATTATAAAATGAAAAAGTACAAAATATTAATTGAATAAATAAAGTAAAATATAGAATAAAATAATTGTTCCTACACAAAAATGATTAAGTAAATGTGAAATAAATTAAATAAAATTTCAAAGAAAAGAAGATATAAGTAAGTAAAATTTAAGTAATTATAAGTAAGTAAATATAATAAAAAGAAATGAATTAACAGAAATCAAATAAAAAAATAAGCTGAATTAAAAAAGACAAAGTAAACAAATCATTAACACCAGACTAAATTCATTTAGTGAAAAAGTGTAGAAAAAACTTTGTGTTAATTAGTGCTTTAATTTTTTTTTATAATTAAATAATTAAATTATTTTATTTTATTTTATTGAATTAGCATTTATTCGAGTATAAATATCTTTACTGATTCATTTTTATATTATTTTTACATTGATGTGACATAAATAAAGTTTTGATATTATACTATATTGACTTTCAGTTATGGCAGTTTCAGCTCTCCGTACCATATAAAGGCTTCGTTAATCGGCTCGAGTTCAGTCAAGAAAAGCCAGTTAAATTCATGTTGTTGCCAAAATCAGGTCCTTTTGGGTGTAAAGCTTGTTTCAAACTCCACGAGAAGAACTTTATTCTTGTTCTCAAGGCTACAAGAACAAGAAGGAAGTTGTTTTGGTCCAGTCAAGTCAAACTCCACGAGAAGCTTCGTCCACGGCAGGGTGGGATCTGCACACGGCGGTCCGTGTCTTTAAATGCCGCGTGTGCTGTTTACGTTACTGCACTTTCTCACCAGCTGTTAGTCAAAACTATCCGTTCAACGTTGCATCAGGAAACATAAGCAAGAACTGTCCGGATCTCAGTGTTAACCGACTGATCTCACATTACTCATTAAAACCCGATGAGAAGTTCTGCTCGGCTGATGCATCGAGAAAAACCGCGAGACGTCCCCAAAAATGTCCGATAATGAACGAAAGGACATCATTTTGTTCTCGCCGCCTTGAGAAAAAGAAGTTCTTGCTTCTCATGGAGCATTTTACAGGCTTTAAACTGCCACCATCACAGGCAATCAATCCTGTAATCATTCCTATTTCCACAGAGATCACAGAATAATTACACACACTGGCCGTACGTCTTTCACCACTTTAACCACAGATCATAAAATAAACACTTTGTTTTAACACACATCTGACCTCCTTTGCAACACTGTTGCATGTTTTGTTGATGCATCTATTGTTTGTTCTGCTTGTGAAACAAGAAAAAATGTGTTAATGAAGTAAAACTGAAGAACTGCTAACATTTCCAGGGATTTTTTTCTACATATCATCAGACTTGAGGAGTAAAATTCATCATTTTACTGTGGTCACATGACTTGTTGAGAATTCATTTTAACATCTGGGTTTCCTTTATTTACGTATTTATTTATTTTCAGGTCATTTTCCTTCCTTATTTTCCTGTGTGTTTTCTTTCTCCCTTCTTCCTGCGTATCATAGTTTTTCCTGCTAGTTTCGCAACCAGACACGCCTCATCCCACAGCTCGTATCCTCACCAGCGTTTTCTGGTCCTCGTCCTGTTTGTTCATGTCGCCAGTGATTGGTTCAGCATCACCTTTCCCAACGCTGTCCCTTCACCCATGTGTGTTTTTGTGGGTTGCGAAAAGTGGGGATAATTAAGTTAAAAAGAAGCAGAGAGAGATGGAAACTCTGAGATGAACCAACATTTAAATATTAGTGAAGTTTGAGATAAAAACATGACTTAGTCTTTTAAAAAGGGATTTTTAATTATGCTTTTTGTTGCTTTTTCTCAGACGAGCAAGGAGGTGAGATTTTCTGTCACTGCGACAAAGTTTATATTTAGATTCATAATAATTTATTCCAGACAGTAACACATGTTCTCAGATTCATTAGCGCTCAGTATTTTGTAAAAAAAACCTGCTAAAATCTCACATCCCGTGCAGAAACTGGCAGGTTAGAAAGTGTGAAGCTGTTTCATTGTTAGAAAGTGTTTTCCAGGTAAGATGTTTCCTGAACTGTGAACCAGATGAACCCTTTCAGACTCATTTTGTGCTGCTTTATGAGTCCAGAAATGGGGAACGCGGCACCTTCTTGGTTTGACAATCCACATTAAAACTGCTATTTTATGAGTATTTTAACCCTTTAAAGCCTGACTAATGAAAAATTTCACCTGACCACATGACTGAACTAGTTTGGAAAGTATAAAGTTTGTTAGCAGCTAGCATCTTGCCATCCAACATGGTGACATAACAAAAAATGTGACATTCCTGAGAATGGTCTATATCAGTTCCATTAAAAGGAATTGATAAAATAATAAATAAATACGAAAATTGATCAAGGCCTTACCAAGACTTAAAATGAGTAAAATACAACCTCAGATAAACAGTTACAGATGAAATGACACTGGCAAAATGAATAATCTCTCACTCTTTCTACAAGAGTTTAAATGTTCAGTACGTTCAAGTGCTACTAAATAAATACACTTGATTAAATTATCATTATTAGTGTACGATAGAGGTTTTGTCAGTTTAATAAATCAGAGCAGGTGTGTGTCAACACACTGTTAAAGAAGTATGATATCAGCAATGACCTCAAAGAAGAAATTATTGCTGCTCGTCAGATTGGGAAGGATTAAAAGGATATTTTCAAACTATTTTGAGTTGTACAGATTTTTTAAACTGTTAACTAGAGAAAAATATACAAGACTGCTGCCAATCCTTCCAAGTGGATGCCCCAGCAATTTCAGACCAAGATCAGACCATGCAATGCTCAGAAGAACTGTAATAAAAACACCTCATCTCAGACTCTCCAGGACTCAGTTTGTATGTTAAATGTTAATGAAAGACAAGTATGGCTTGTTTGGAAGAGTTTCAGAAGAAAGTCTCTTTATGAAGAGAGATGGGATGCAATGCAGCACAGTTTAGGTTTGACACATTTGAATTTCAGTTTTTCTTTGAATAGATTAGACTGAAGTGCAAATGTCTAGTCATGATGCACAAATGAAATGTGACAATGATCCCAAACTTAGCAGCTGATCACCAACAGAACATTCCTAAGAAATAAATTGAGATGCTGACATGATCCATTTCACTAAAGAAATGGATCATGTCAGCATCTCGATTTAAAATGAAAGTAATGCTAGAGGTGCTTTTACAAGATCTTGAATTGTGTGGCAAATTTAGTTTTATCTGCATTTTGGCTTAGTTTTTCTTAACACAAATAATATATGTCATGTCGTTCATTTGAGGTTGCATTTACCTCATTTTAAAACCTGATATGGATTTGATAATATTGTCTAATAGTTTTTTGGGTTTTTTTTTTATGTTGGCTGTATTTTTTTTTTATTAATAATAAGATAAAATTAGAAAACTAGTCAGCAAAGACTGTGCTGTTAAACTGTAATTAAAACTACCTAGCTAACGTAGCCAGTTTAGCTTTAGCATATCACAAAGAGCAACAACACTCGTATCATCAGTTTAGATTAATGTAAACTTGAAGCACATTTTCTCCATTGTTCTGTCACTGTCCATTAGATCATAAATGGTTTCATACAGTTTCCGATATAATAAAGCTTCTGTGGGAAATGTGTTTTCATTGTAAAAGCTAGATAAAAGTAATGATACCACTCTTATGTTTGTGAACTTAAAATTTATTCCAGTTAGCTTAACATAGCACAGATATTGAAAAAGCTAACTTAGCTCTGTTTTAAAGTGTTGTAAAAGAAAATAAATAAACAAAAGTTACATACGTTCACTATTAAAAGTATCATTTATTGACATTACTCTTGTGTATGTGCACTAAAATGTTCTACCAGTTAGCTTAGCTTTTGTGGGTTAGCACAAATACCAGACACAGCTAGTTTGACTCTATATAAAACTTTTTCTTTTAGAAAGCATTTCCAACATGCATGTACAATATCATTGATTAAAATATTACATCATTTATTGAAAATACTTATGTGTTATGCACTACAATGTGCTACAGCTTATCTTAGGACTGCTTAAATTAGCGCAAATACTAGAGCAAATACTGCTTGGCTCTGTTAAAGTTTATCAGGTGCAAACAGCACTTAAATTGGCACAAATTTAAAGATTTAATCACTTTTTGTTATTATTATAACATGAAAGAATATGTGTAACACTATACATTCTCTTCTTTCTGAGACTTTCTGATATTGTAGCTAACTATTAAGTAGCTACTGGCATTAGCTCAATATTCATTTGGTACCTGCTATTGAGTGTTATTCATCATCTAACCCCAAGCATGTGTATAAATAAGATTTGCTACTCATAATTTAAATTTATACTGCTTAGCGGGCATGCTGTCTGGCACCTTGGTCCATTATTTAACCATCTCCCCCCATCTTTTAACAACTCAATGAGCTTCTAATCTTCTGGGTGTCTTCGACTGACCATATTCAGCTCCATCCTGTCATTTACTGTTACTGCTCAGTCATAAACTGGCTCAGATGTTTTTAATGTGTATCGTTGTCAGTGTTGAGTTGTTTGTCCATCTTTATGTCTTTGTCGAAATGTACATGCCTGCTTGTGTCACTATTTATCCCTGTCTCTAATTGTTTAGGATAGTCACTCACCTTGGTCACATCATGTTATCTGGACACCATTTTTTGCCATGATGTTCCCTGATTAATTAATCATACTGTATAGTTACTTCATAACAATGCAAACCCTTCATGGTCTAAGTTTTGGCCTTATCTGTCCTCACATACATCACATGCTGTACAGCATAACAGAGAACAACAGCTGGAGCTAAACTGTGAAAAAACAGCTGGAGCATTCCCATTTGTCTTGCAGAGCCACATCTACTGATCACCAACAAGCACATTCACACACACACTTGGGAGCTGCAACAGCTGTTGTAGTGATTTATTTTCTTTTACTCAGCCATTTGTTATCAATTTTTAATTATTCTTATTTTTCTACCACATGTAGGGTATTTCACATCTGATGATGCTTTTCTATTAACAGAGATTTTATATTCAATATTTTAAGACTGACAAATAAAACCTAATATTTAGTCTTAAACAAGCATATTTTGCATTTACCATCATGCGACATGTTGAAGTGTATTCTGCTGCTTCCTGAACACAAGAATCAGATTGTTTTCAACAGGATTTTGAGCAAAGTTTTTACCATAAACTGATGTAAAATGTCTCAAAAACAGTGTGCACCATGTCAGGCCTAACAGGATTAGACCTGAGATGCTGTCTGCTGTCTCGTCTGAAGTTGCTTGGATGGATGTAAAATGGCGAGAAGGAGCTGCGTTCCCCATGAAAACAAAGGGAACTTTTTTCTGTGTGTGTGTTACTCCGGAGCACTGTTGGTCCCACATATAAACCATTAATAAGTCCTTTTGAAAGAAGGTTACAATGGTTTATAAAACTCTCCGAATGCACTACAGCAGCTCCATTCTGAAAAGCCCAACATATATAATCACACACTTATGGATGTATTATATATGTATGTGTATGTACATTATGACATATATGTGTATATACACAGGTTTTTGTTTAATGAATTTATTTATGTACTATGAGTATATAAATGTTTTCATATATCTTGATGGATATATATATATATATATTTCTCTGTGTGTGGGTGTGTATGAGCGATAAAGAGTGTGTCAGCGGAAAAATGGGATGTGTGTTTCAGGCTTTTTAAACTTTTCGGCTTCAGCCTTTTACTCTCTCACTAAGGGCCCTTCCCTTTGGCTTAGAATGAAGTTAATTTACCCATTTTATCTCTAAAATATTCAAGCAGTTTCAGTAGATTTTCCAACTTTAGAGAAGCTTCTTTACCCCGACGTTAGCGTTTTTATGTATGACACATCACGTAAAAGGTGAGATCACACAGAGTAACATTTATTTGACTTAAATCTGGAGAAACATCAACATTATTTATGCCTTTGAACTGGTTTCTGGCTGAAATGTAATGGAGACGTTTGCATTGTGTGACAGTTATGACTGATTTTTTGTAAATCTGCGAATAACTTGATGGATAGCCGCAAACTTCCAGGAAGTCGTTATTTTACAAGGAAAAAGTGTTGTTAGAGACAGAAGAGGACAACTTATGTGAAAAAATTTTTTAAATATAAACCAAATCAAACCTTCTCTGATTATTTTAACAATAAATTTTGCAGGAAAAGGTGAAAAAAAAATCTGAAAACTTTGACAAAAATTGTAAAAAAAAAAAAAAAAAAGAAAGAAATATAACTGTTAAACAAAAAGAAAAAATAACTGATAATTTTTCACAAAACAAACTTAATTTTGAGAATTTAACATGAAAAGGTAAATAAGTAAAATAACAATCTGAGTTATTTTTTAACTCATCACTTTGCAGAAATAACCCTCAGAATAATACACAATCTTTATTAAGCTCTTTTTTTGGCTATCATTTTTAAATTAAAATAAATTTGATAAAAGTAACATGACAATAAAAGCATTTCAACAGTAAAAAAAAAACTCAGAACAAAGTTGAATATTTTGTAGAGAACAATCTTACAAAATAAACTGTAAAAAATGAAAAAAATAAAATCCTGTCTAATAAAGATGCAAATTTGCTAAATAAAAGATCTTTTTCAGAATTAAGAAGAAATTACAAAATCATTTTTATGTGGTAAGTTTTAAATTAAATTAAGCAAATAAAACATACAAGAATATAAAACCAAATCATCTTGTTATTTTCAAGACATGAATTGCTAGTTTTTATATTAAGGAAAGGGAAAAATAGCATGTTAATCTTTAGTTCCTCTTTTAATACACTTTTGTTTTCTTGAAATTTCCCATCTTTCTGCCCCTCATAAACACCTGATATGCTCTCAGATATATTTCACTGACTTTGAGTCAAAATGATGAATTAGAATTAGTCTAAAATCCATTAACCATCAGATTTCTGCCATTAAATCACTTTTGTCACCAAAGATTTTCAGCATATTTAGGTGTAATATTGGACATCCCTACTATGTTATTATGGAGGTTTATTTAACATGTAAAAACAGAATATTTTTTATGTAAAAAAGTAGATGTAAAAAAGTAGAACGTTTAAGCTGCTTTACTTCATGTTATTTACATAAACGTCAGCAGGAACGATTAACTGTAAGACGGGAAAATTGTCTCGTTTGTTCATCTTTTACAGCCTAAACTAAACCTCTACACTAGCAGCTGATTAAACGTAGCAAACCGTTTAGCTGCTGAGCAGAGAAAAAGAGTCCATGTTGAACAAATATCAACTAATATCAGGCTAAGGTTAGATTATTGATGAACCAGCAACTTTCTGCCCACACGAGGCCAGAAACTAAACCCCCAGCGTCTCTTGCTGCCTTGGTGCAAACTCCTGCCTGCCAGTTTCTGAGGCCGCTTCAGGCTCGCTTAGCGGTTAACGGTGGTGTTCTGTGTTGAAGGTTGTCGAGGCTCAGAGGCAAGTCCTCACAGTTCTCCCACCCGATCCAGCGGGCCCCATGGAGGCTCCAACGAAGAGATCTGGGTTCTGCGCAAGCCCGTGGCAGGTAACTAAGCCGCGCTGCGCTGAGCCCTCTGACTCCTGAAAGTCTGACCAGGGGCCAAACAGTATCTGACATCCGTCTGCAAAGTGTTTTCCTTCTGCGATCGTGAGAGCAGAATGGCGACATCGGTCCGCTTGAGCCGCGTGGTGACGGCGTTGGAGGGTTTTCAGATACTCTTTGACCTGCTCCCATGTCCTGCTTCTCCCTCCATCTGAAGCTTAGCTGAGCAGTGGCCTCGTGTCGGCTGCAGGCATCTGCATCGGTCTACAGTCTGTGTGCGACTGCTGGTGTGGGAAAGACGAAAAACAGTGTGTGAGGTTGTGTGTGTGTGTGCGTGTGTGTGTGTGTGGGTGTGAGAGGTAAACAGATGTCTTTATTCCTCTTTTGTGTTTGTCACTCAGCCGTCCGTCAGCCTGTCTGTCCGTCCTGTCCATCCAACCACATGCTGCCCAGTGCATTTCAATGGAGAGTCACACCGCTTACAATGTACCTCAGGATACTAGCTAAACCAGCGTGTGTGTGTGTGTGTGTGTGTGTATGTATGCATTCATCTGTGTGCTACATGTGTGCTTTTGTATGTTGCGTTTGTGTGTGTGTGTGTGTGTGTGTGTGTGTGTGTGTGTGTTGCAGGTGGAGATCGTAGCAGCATTGGGAGTTCTGGAAGTGTGACCAGTGTGAGGTCTTCAGGAAGCGGTCAAAGTGCTGGCAGCGCAGCACACATCCTCCACGCACAAGCCGAGGGTGTTAAGGTACCAAACACACACACACACACACACACACGCACACACACACACACACACACACACCTTTCTTTAAACTTCTTTAAACTAAAATTTCATGATTCGTTTTGGATCAGTGCTTCTCCACCCAGTATCAGAGACCCCTAAGAGTTCTCCCAAAGAGCTCAGGGGGTCCATGAGGCTTCAGAGCCATTGTGATTAATGTCCACTAATTTTCCGCGTTTAAGAAATAAAACTAAGTTTGTATGTAGTTATTTAAGTTAAGTTTAATTAAAGGACACGACTCAGCCAGAAAACAGTAACTATGGTGACAATCTCAGTTTCAAAAGCATAAAACCAGACTTGGTTTCAGTACAGGGTAGGGCAGGGGGTCCATGGCTCTTTAGTGAGTCCATGAAGGGGGATCTTAAAGGAAATCTGTTGGAACGACTATTGGAATATCTGATTTATACCTCCTTCAAGGAGGTTTAAGTTTTTGTCGACATTCATGTTTGTTAATCTGTCTGCTTGTTAACCATTTTACGCACAAACTACTGGTGGATTTTATGACCTTGTTTCTGAGTTGGATCTTGGTCTAACTTAGATTCCATGAAAGGTTGGGAGTGATCCGGATCACCATCTGGATCCAGGAATGTTTTTGGAAGTTTATTAATGGGTACGGTTAAACAATGTTTTTTAATTCGGAATTAAATAATTCGGAATTAACGTAATCTCCTACGAGTTTACATGGAAATAATAATAACAAATGGAGCTTTACATGGAAACACGTCCTTACTTAATTCCTCTTTAGAAAGGCTGGTTGGAAGGGTTATGATTGTACAGAGGCGACGTCTTAACGTCTACCGCAAACAAACTCCCTGTTTTTCTCCCTGCTTCTCGTCTTTTCGGTTGTAATTTGTAAAAACTACATAATAAGTACAAGTTTCGTCGCTATTTTTATTATAATTTTGAAGTAACAGCTAAACACAAGCATACGACTTCACGTTTCTAAGTAACTGAGAAGGAGAAGGAAAATAGACTACTGAGGCAAAGTAGTCTGTTTGTTACGGGAGGCAAAACAATGCCCGTCATCGGGACGGGACAAGGTAACGAGCATGCTCAGAACGACTGGAATTAACTTAGAGCGGAATGAAGGTTTACATGAAAGAAGAATTAAATAGTTCTGAATTAAAATGCGAAAAAAGCAGCCACTTACATCGGAATTAAGTTTAATTCCAAATAGACTTTTGCGTTGGGAATTTGATGTTTACATGGTCATTTTTCGTCCGTTCAATGGGGAATTAACTTTTATTTGGAATTGAAGAGGAATTACAACTCCCATGTAAACGTAGCAATTGTGAGATAGGGCCATTTTCAGTAAATATGCCAATAAATCCAGAAGTTTCCCAACAGGGAAAGATATCATTAAAAAAGCTGGATCCCAGCTAAATTCTGGATTGTACCATCCAGAAACAGGGAATATAGGGAATATTTGGGATTTTCAAATGAAGATATAAACATGCAACAAACACCACAACATCGACAAGACACTGAATTCAATGTATCTGGAATCTAATCTATGTATCCTTGTAACGTGAATGTCGGACTAGAAATTACTATACGGGTGGAAATTAGCTGCTTGGGGGAGGTCTGCGATCTCTGGCTGCTTTCCTAGTTCTTAATAAAATGTGAGTTATAAATTACCAAAGTAAACGAAAAAAAAGAAAAAAAAAAAAAAGAAAGAAAATTCTTCACAAAAAGATGGGATGCAGTGCAAAATAAAAATAAAACCAGAATGCAATGATTTATAAATAAAATCATGGGCACAAGTGGCGTCCTTTGTGTCCGATCCTTGTGGCCGCCACCACCCGCCTCATACACCTGTTTATCTTAACTCGGCACAGTGCATGTTGTAACGTGTTAAGGACCTAACATGTATGAGTGCTGTCAATTTTGGTGCAGATCTCATGTATTTCTATGGCGACATGAACAAACCGTACTTTTTATGGTGAGAATGCTTTTTTCCGTAGGTTGCCATGGTAACATTGTTTGCCCTAGAGAGATTAGAAAAATTTCTATATCATTTGGTCCCAACTTGTAACAAAAAGCTTCCAGCTGAATTTGAAGTCAGTCGCATGAATCCCCTCAGACTAGTTCGTTTAAATAGAATGTGTCTAAATGGGACAAAAAAAAAAATGGAAGTAAACTCCAAGATGGCAGACACCCCGTTGCTATGGAAACAGGTGTTTGCTTGACTTCTTTACTTATCTTTGGATGTTACACATGTGTGCCACATATTGTCCTACGGGAATGTAGACGATGGATTTTTTTCTTACTCTAGGTGTCGCTGTAAAGTAACTTTTGCATCAAAGTTGAGGCAGACCATAGATTAACACATATTTCTTGCTGTGCTTGTTGTGTGTGCCAAAACTGACAACTTTTCTTGGGTGTTTAAAGGTTTGTATTTGTGCTCAATATGCTGAAAATGATAAACATTTGGAAAACAATAGGCTTCATTCCAAACTTCGTTTGGCTCGGACCCAAATAAACCAGATTTTATTTCCAGTAGAAAATAAACAACATGACAGATGACATTAAACCATTTCCTGCTAAATATTTGCATATTTGAATTTGATGGCACCGACACATCTGTAAAATGCTGGAGCAAACTGTAGTGAAGGCTGGAAAAGTAAGACAGCTGAACGAGCATGTGGATCTGGTAAAAAAAAATATCTACAGTGAAACAAGGCAGTGCCTTAATAAAGGGATTTTTGTGCTGTACTTTTCGGTTTAGCACTTTGTTTATACACAAACATACCCACATAAAACTTGAATATGTAATTAGCTTGCATTTTAAGATTTTAAACAAATTGATAATTTATTGCCACTAATACCGTTATAAAGGTTGGAGAAGGACAAATAACTGAAAAGTTTATTGAATATACAAGTACCAGCGTCCTGAAAGATTCTCCAGTCAGAAGGTTAATTAGTGACTGGTGAGGGTGTCTTGATTGGGTATAAAAATGGGGCTTGACTTCATTCCAAAGATGTATTGTGGTGCACCACTTTGTGCCAAACATAGTCAGAGAATTATCATTAGGTAAAAAATAAAAAAAAATCGACTGTGAATAAGATTGTTAAAACATTTATGCTGTCTAAGGAAATTTCGCTGAATAAAGACCAAGTACAAAGAACCGAGTTCGACATGACATAAAGTCCTGAGCAGATGAACACTGATTCCTCTGAAGAAAAAAAAAAGCACTGAAACCGTTGGTTTTCTAAGTTCACAAATGATAAAAAGCTCATTTTTTGGGTCACTTATGTAACACGATTATGAACATGACTCAGCCACAGCTAAGCGGAAACTTCTGGTGGTTAAAAATGAAGCCTATGCGTAAGTGCAAAACGTAGAATTTCCCCCTTCATCCACTAGGGGCTGCAAAACAGAGCAAATCCCCATAGACTCTTGTGTTAAAAAGAACATCTTCACAGCAGAAATAAACATGTTTACAGCCTGGTACAAAAATCCATTTTTGGTTTCATAGATCAGGTTTACCTTCATGTCAACTCTTGAAAGAGTGAATTTTTTTCTAACTCCTCCATTTAGAGATAATTTCATCTTAAAATTTGGCGTAATTAGTGGTGTCCTTTTGATTGACAGGTACCTGATACCCCGCTTCAAGGAGGTGGAATGTAGATAAACAGCGGTTTTTAGCCAGTTAACAGTGTGATTTAGCTTTCTAACACAAATTTATAGTTTAACTTATTATTTGTTGGTTTTTTCTTGGTTTCCTATTTTAACTTTGAACTAATACTATCCTTTACTTTTTCATACAACCTCAGCCATAGCTCCAATTGAGCCGACACTTTATGACAACTCCTCTCGACTGAACAACACAGCTGTACACGCGTTCATTTGAAACTCATATACAGCATTAATTGAGTGCACACATCCCACTGATTAGGGAACAGTCCCTCCAGGACTTCATATTCCTTTTTATAAAGTCTTCTTGCACATTTTCAGCTGGTTTTTCATGTAAATGCATCGAAACACTTATAAACATTTCTGTGTATTTCCAGCTTTTAGCCACCGTACTGTCCCAGTCTGCCAAAGCCAAGGAGCATCTGATGGAGCAGTCCAAGTCTTCGGACCAACCTCCAGGTAAGATAGCGGTCATTCCAGCCACTGGTTCTCAGGTTTAGATATAACTGTACAACATGAATCCGTAAGCATACTGTGCTTTCTAATGTTGTGAAGCTGTTGAGGGAAAAATAAAATAAAATAAATTTGAGAAGAGTTCAGGTAGAAAAGCACAATGCACCGGTCTCTTTACATAATGTCATCAAACCACTTGTACACACACAGATCTTGGCTTGCTCAGCAGACAGATGGCCAAGGCAGGGGATGTAGGAGGAAGTGTAGAAAGCTGTGATTGGTTGAGAGTTTTTTTTTTTTTTAACTTTAAAAGCACAAATTTAATTTGTTGGTTTTCAATCCGAGAAAGCGACTGGCCAGAAATCACTTGGAGGAGGATGGCTGAGGTCAGATAGTGAGCCGAGTAGATAAAAGCTAGGTTGACGGCTCCTAACTGGCCTTTTCCCAACAGGCTCTGCCGGCTCTTCTCGGACATCAAGCCAATCAGGCTGTCCGCTCCATGAAGCGCCGCCTTACGATGCCACGGCAACCAGGAAGGGGGAGGGGCCAATTGAAGGGAAGGTAGGACAATCCTGAATCCCCAGAGATTCAGTGTTCTGTATAACAGAGTCGGCACCGTCAGCTCCTAACTTCACCGCGATGAGATCTCAGCTCCTCAGTCACCTCAACCACACTTAACACTCACTCACACAAACACTCACCAAGATGTCCCAGCGATTTTTATCACAACTGGCTTCGTCCGTTCTGCGAGTGTTTGGATGCAGCCACGACACGGTGAGTTTGGGAGTGAGAATCTATCAACAGGGAATCTTGTGTATGCCTGTGAGAGAGAATCCTGTTCTTTTGTTACCTGCTATTCATCATGATCCACTCCTTTTAGTTGCAGCTTCGCTTCCTCCATTGCAGAATTTTACTTTTTTTTCTTTTTTTTTTTTGCTGGGATAAATCTTTGTCCTTCAGTTCATGCACCACAGCCAACATAACTCTTGTTAAGATATTGTTTTGTGTATGTGTATGTCTGGTGGCAGGCGCCCAGGAATATGCACGGTGTGGGTGGACTATCTGTACAAAAAGTGTGAAATCAGCGCTCACGCATTTACTGCACCGTGTGTGTGATTGTGCGTGGATTTAATTTCATGTTTAATTGTATTTCATCAAAATATATTGTTTCAAGCAAATAAAACAGTGAGCATATTAAATGGCAGGTGGTCGTGGTGAATGTGTGCATCACATGCCTGCAGTATGTGTGCTGCTATGTAAGCCATGTTCCAGTGACCATCTGTTAGCTACAGTAGAGTCCTCGTTCCTTATTGCCCAGCCTCCTGATGCTTCCCTCCACAGGGTAACATGGTGAAAAGATGAGAGGGAACACTAGTCATCTTTGAGGGACAGTGTGAAGAAGGAGGAGAAAGAGACAAAGTCACGAAGAAGAAAAGATAGACAGAAAGGAGAGTTGAAAAGGACAAGAGTTGATGTTATACCCACCGTAGCATCATTGTTTGCAAAAAGAGTTAATAGATTTAGTTTAGATCTGCTTCTGCTCTTTAAATATCAGCTCGTTTTCAACTGACGGCACCAATGTGACAATTTCCCCCTTTAATAATGTCAACACGTGAGGATTTAGTCACAAGTGGCCATGAACCAAAAGTAAAGCCAAGTTTTTCAGACAGGATCCCAGAGATGATTTAGACTGAAGCCAGATATAACATGCAGAAGACTGAACAGTGAGTTGATGAGGAAAGATAAACTGTAATAATTTGTTGCTGCTATAAACTTGCTGGGAACTGTTACAGATAGAGGAGCAACCCTAAAATTTCATAAGAAAAACTAGCCAAATATAAAGTCTGGTGATTATATTTCCACACCTTTTCATAGATGATCATATTCTAGTTAGTTATATAATTATTAGCCTTTTCAAATTTACATTCATGACTGACTTGTAGGCCTCTGTGGCCTAAACTGCAATATTAAAAAGAAAATCACTTTAATAACAGCAAGACTTTACACAGAGATACGATCATTTTCACAACAAAATGAGGTTTTAGAAATAAGTAGATGTGGTTTTGATTATTAGTCACTATTACAGTGAAAGGTTACCAAAACACTGTTTTATTAAATTCCCCCCTGCTGCAATCTACTTTCAGCCATTAGCCTTTAGAGTCGGACATTGCACTAAATTAGCTTGCAATATTAATTTTTTATTTAATCTTTTTATCTTTTTTAAAAGGAACTGTTGGAACACCCTGAATTTACCCCCTATGGATGAATAAAGTATTTATCTATCTATATATCTATTCATACAAAGGACCAAAAACAGATTAGCTTTCCTGTTGCTAATCTGTAGCGCTGGTTGCAGCATCATACAGATTCAAGGCAGGTCTTTCTCCCTCCTTACCTTAGCCTGGGTTTCACTTCAGGGCCAAGAGGGGCTGACCAGGGCTAAAAGTTAACAATGCCAGTGAATCACTGTAATTATCCACAAATTTACAATGATCTGTATTTTTCCTTATGATTTGTAAGAAGGTAATGATATTAAGGCTGAGATGGTTAACAGCTCATTTGTTAGTAAACTCTAAGTCCTGTTTGATCCTGTTGGCCCTGTTGATGAAAAATGGCTGTTGAAGAAACAGACACGGTGCCAGTGACAGCATGCCCCCTGTTTTCTCTCCTGTAGAGCTCAGAGGCCGTTGTCCAATGGCTGAGCGACTTTCAGCTGCAGGTCTACGCTCCAAACTTCCTGGGTGCTGGGTATGACTTGCCCACCATTAGCCGAATGACCCCGGAGGTAAGGCATCTGAACCCTGACCCCAGAACCCCAGAGAGTTTACACCCTCGTCCAAGGACAACAATGGAAACAAGTCTGCATGACGTTGATTTGTACTGTCCTTGGTGCTTCCAAGATGCATGTCCATCATTTCCCTTAAATAAAAAGATAAACCATGTGAGCACAAACAAACCACATAAGCAGTGACCTCAGCTGTCCTTTCCCTGCCTCCTGTCACACCTGTCTGGTTTACCTTTTGTCCTTTCACCCTGAAACTAGTGATGTCCTCCTCTGTTTCTGACCCCAGAAATGTTTTCACCAATGGAATGAGCATGAAATCCAAGCAAAAATGTTTTTCATTGTTAGTGTTCAGAAACATTGACGATATTAGAAACTATTCAGTCCCTCATCTTGTCTATTTTGTGTTAGAGGTTTAGTTTAAGTATGCTCACATTATGGGAATAAAGCAGAGTAAAGTAGAAAGTAATGATTACTAGCTAACTTTACATTTAGCAGACTAGTTAACAATGCTAAAACTAGCTAAAGTTCATGACATGACCATTCACCAGACAGCAGGAAGCTAGCTGCCCTTATTGATTGACTGTTAATTTGCTAGTAACTGTTTTTCATCAAGGACGGTGTTAGCAAACTTCACACTTTCCAAACCAGTTCAGTACTTACATAGTCAGTTCAGACTTTTAAAAAAAAAAAGTGTGCTTGTTGAGGATCAACACATGTATGATTTTCCAAAATCCTGGTTTAGGAACCTCTAAAACTGTCATGATGGAGATATTGCTGCCTGATTTAGCTTACCACAACATTTACAATCGCCTAGTCAATTTCACAGAGGCAGAATTAGCTTACAAGTTGTTAGAGGTTAATTAATTTCTCGTAGCAAGTTGGGTATCATAGTTTCTACTGTGGAAAGTGGCCAAAACAAAGTGTTTTCTCTTTATGTCAAAGTTGAGTAAAACAAATGAAAAGAAAAAAAAACAGGAGACGCAGATAATTTTAATGCAATATAAAAATTAAGTATATGAATATTTAAGAGTTAACGTTACGATCAATGTCAGAAAACATTGATATTTTCTGACTGTTTATTGATACCACAACAGGAAATAAAATGTCTGTAACTTCTGACAAACACCGAAACTGTCGTCACCACATTTCACATTTAAAAGACGGTTAATCTTTAAATCTTCAACTAACTTCATCACAGTCGTATTTACACTGAAAGAAACTTGAGATTTTTTTGTTCTTTTTGCTGTGTAAAACCAACAAAGTGATTGCTAACACAGCCAGGAGTGCTGTCAGTTAACTTGTTTTATTGCAGAAACCCATTTAGCCTGTCGTTTAGGGTCAGCAGACAGTCTGGAAAATAAAATCTCATCCTGGAAACTGACTAGAACATCCAAATCTACAGCACCAATGAACCATTATTTTATTCTAAATGACAAGGAAACAGTAGCAGCCGAGCTGGTACCAGTACGCCTGCTTTGTTTACCAGTATCTTTGTTCCAAGTGTTTGAGATATTAAAGTCATGTGATCTGTGATAAAAAGCTAAGAATGGTCTATAAGAGTAAACAACGTGATCCAGCGTTAGCATGCTAAATGCTAAGATGCTAATGCTAACATACTTTGGCTAGGTACACATCTCTCTCTCTCCCTTTCTCTCTCTCTTTCTCTCTCTCATTATCCCATGTTATAATACTATATGACATAATGATATACAACTATTATATATAATATGTATTATTACATACAGGTTATATTTTGGAAAGTGCTGGGCTGCCGCTCTATAAACGGCTATATTTTTCATTCAAGCTACATAGAGAAGTAAACATACTTGCGTACATAGTCATGTTTTAATGTCCTTATTCAATTAAATGAAAAGAAAGAAAACAAAAATGATATAAGCTGTAATGAGTTGAATAAAATGAATCATGATACTTTGAATTTTACAATTTGGTATTGATTCTGTTTCAGTTATTTCTACATATATAAATATATTTGTCGAACCGATTGCACCAACACATATACAGAAAATAAACCTACAGAAGATGTAAAGAAATGGAGCCACTCTACTTTCCGACCCTTCCATCACCTCCTCCTGCCTGTTAATGAACGACTACATGGATGCTCTCTGCAACACACTAACATATAAATAATTTTCAGTATATATGAATTATTTATATGGCTGTACATGCATGCTGAAAGGTTAAAAGCTATGCTGACATGTTAGAATAGAGATTATATTCTTCTTTCTTTCACATAATGAGAAATGCAACCAACTGTATGTGTGCAAGTTTGTGTTACAGGTACAAATGTGTGTAAAAATGTCTCATTCTGTGTCCATAAACACAGAAAACTGAGTTATACTGGTGTATTTGTTTGTTTAAATATGGCAAAAAAAAGAAAGTGATTTTTAATGTGCGTCTTTGTATAAATTTGTTTTCTTATAAAAAAAAAAAAGAGCTAATATTAAATTATATCAGAGCTTCTTTTCTTAAGTGCTTCAAGTCATTGCAGACATTTGCTTTCATTTCCTTCTTTTTCTTTTGATTTTGAGACATTTGCATCTCCACTCTTTTCTCCTGAACTGGCAGAAGCTTTCATCAGATGTCATGCTGTCACTTGTGTTGCAAGTTTTACTGTGTGTGTGTGGGAGAGAGAGAGAGTGTGTAAGCGAGAGGGGAAGAAAGAGACAGAGGGGGTTACACTGAAGGGTTCTTGCAGAGGAGATTACACCTTGTGACTGCAGTGGCTTATGGTGTGTTTGCTTGTGTGGGTAGGATCTGACAGCTATCGGGATAACGAAACCAGGTCACAGAAAGAAGATGACATCGGAGATCAACAAGCTAAGTGTCACAGAGTGGCTGCCAGACCAGAAACCTGTAAGTACAGCTCAAATAACGAACATACCAGCTACTTTATCAGGTCCACCTTGTCAGTAAGGGGTTGGGCCCCTTTTTGCCTCTAGAACTGTAATTTTGTAATTCGTCATAGCACAAATTCAACAAGGTGTTGGAAACGTTCCTCAGATGATTGAAAATTAGTGACATGGTGCATCATCTTGCTGGAAGTTTCCATCAGAAGATGCTACATTGTGCTCATAAAGGGATGGACATGGTCAGCAGCAATACTCGGGTTGGCTGTGGTGGTTAAACCATGCCACACATTGGTACTATGGGGTCCAAAGTGGGACAAGAAAACACACCATTACACTGCCTGCAACCTGAAGTGATAGTGATACAAAGTACAACGGATTCATACTTTTATAATCCTTTTATCTGAATGTGCAGCTGAAATGGAGACTCATCAGAACAGGCAACATGTTTTCATCTTTTTATGTCCAGTTTTTGTGAGTCTGCGTGAATTTGGGGATTGTATCATCGTTAGTATTCAATGCAGTTGGTTGGTTTTCTTTAACTAGACTATTTATCATTAAAACTGATGTTTCTGTATTGTCCCTGAGATGACATTGTTGTCAAGTCATCATTCTGCCCATCCTCCTCTGACTTCTGACATCAACAAGACATTTTGGTCCAGACACTGGGTATTTTTTCTTCTTCTGACCTTCTCTGTAAATTCTAGAGATGGTTGTGTGTGCAAAACCTAGTAAATACTCAGACCAATAGCATGCCATGTTCAGTCACTTAAAACCTTTTCCTAATTTTGATGCTTAGTTTGTACTACAGCAAGTCATCTTCATCTTGGCTAAATGACTAAATGCACTCAGTTGCCTCCATGTCATTGGGTCATGTTAACAAGCAGTTGAACAGGTGGACCTGATACAGTAGCTGCTCAGTACATACACAATACACAAAACATGCTTTCTCAGTATAGTCTCTAAACATGCTTAAAACCATACATGATATTTGGATTGCTTCACTAATGGCTCTCTGGGTTGACATTCCCTACTATAGTTGAGATGTTACGAGAGCTGCATGCTGGCCTGATTGATTGAGTATGATTTAAACTGTTAAAATTTTTCCGGTGTTCCCACAGAACAGTCTTGGAGAGTGGTTGTCTGCCATTGGTCTCAGCCAGTACCACCAGGTGTTGGTGCAGAATGGTTATGAAAACATTGACTTTATCACTGACATAACCTGGGAAGACCTGCAGGAAATAGGAATCACCAAACTGGGTGAGGTGTACTCGCATGATGTGTGCATATCAGCAGATGGTTT
Organism: Telmatherina bonti; assembly: GCF_933228915.1. NCBI lineage: Eukaryota > Metazoa > Chordata > Actinopteri > Atheriniformes > Telmatherinidae > Telmatherina > Telmatherina bonti. Next base: position 11,534,888 of record NC_136612.1, read on the forward strand.
TGTATTTTTACTGTAGAGTTAAATGTTTATTTACCTACTATTAAGTACATCACTATACAAATTTATGGCATGATTGAAAAATAAAATTTAAGAACTACAGTACCATGCAGCCCTATAGTTCAATTCACTGTAATCCAATTTAACAGATAAATTATTTTTCAAATAAAGCCAATTTATTATAACTGCGTTTATATAAAGCAGGAATATTCAACTTTGTCCCACGAGGTCCACAATCTAGCAGGTTTTCCATGTATCTTTGTTCCAACACAGCTGACTCAAACTATAGAATCTTTGTGCAGGCAAATAAAGGCAAATTATAAAAGTTAAAACTTGTTTTGAATCCTCTTTTTGATTAAGTCTGTGTCCTAAGTTTAGTGGGCAACAGTCAACAGGAAAGTTTTTTTTGAACTGGGAGAAAAATCTAGCAGATCCAGATTCAGGAAATGTGGTTATCTGTCTTGAGCACTTGGTGGTTTTGAGGAGGGAAAGAGGAGGTTAAATCCATAACTCTAAGGTTAGGATACCTACAACATGAGAAACTGAAGTTAACGAGAGTAATAACATCATAAGCACTTTAGCTGGAAAGAGTCAACAGAGCAGAATGCAAGACTATACACTATCACAAGATAAAGTTTTATCCCTAATCTTTAGGATAGAGAAGGTGTTTGCCTACCAGAACTGTTCACTAATGACTCTGCCTTGCACTCTAATAAGAAAAATCATGTCAGAACCACAAATTAGCCATGAAGAGAAGCTCATATTCTAGAAATATGAACCGACTGTGCATCATTTTGATCAGGGGCAGAATTATTTGATGCAACAAGTTTTGTTGTCTATTCACTCAACACAGCCAATTAAGGGCCATTGATGGAATACAAATAGTGCTTTAATTTATTTTTCAGTATTAAACTAAGTAAAACTTGGAAATTAATTGGAGTTTTAGTTAATTTATGCACACAAATTAAAAAGTAAATACACAATAAAGTAGAATGTAATGATCTCTAGCTAACTTTATCTTAGCTAACTAACTTCTTTTTAATTTATGCTGTGTTACCTTTCCAGTTAAACTGCTTTATGTTATCATACAAATGTTAATACTGTGACACAACTTCAGCAAGGAGTACAGATTACCTACATAACACCCACAGGCTGGTGTAGATTCATTGTAACTGTTGGCTTTGGCTAGATAGCTAGCTGAAAAAAAGACTTGTGCTCAGGTACCATGTTTTATTTGGAGCCCGTCTGTTGGTATAAAAGAAAGTAAACATTTTTTGTTTTTTGTGGAAGAGTGCAATTATCCAGTCATCAAGCAACTCAGGAAAAGAGTGAATACAAACGTTTAGATTTGGCACATTTTTGTGGGGTACTACCCGCATGTTTAACTGTGTTGCTCATTCCACAAAAAAACTATCATTACAAGTTATACCTTGTTGTAGAGGCGATTAAAGTTAGTTATTTAATAGCATTTTACTCACAAATCACAAAAGAAACAGTTAGCTAAATTATATAAATATGGTTTCAGATTTTACCAATGAATGACTGTCAAAGGTTTTTTCACACAAAGTGAAAATACACTGTGAGGTCCCACAGGGGTTCATTCTGGGACCACTGCTGTTACTTATTAATATAAATTATTTAATGTTACAAAAGTGTCTTCACCAATTATGTTTTAGATGACACTGTTGTAGCTCTGTCACACTCAGAGTTTAATAGGTTGAGAATGCAGATGATTATTTCTAAAGACCAACAGGAATAAGAGAATAATTAAAATTTTGATCGATTTATTTATGTTATGGTCTTTATGAGGCTGAACTGCGGCTATAATCTAACTTTTTTTTAGGTCACCAGAAGAAGCTGATGCTGGCAGTGAAGAGACTGGCTGAGATGCAGCGCAGCTTAGACGGGCGGGGCTCGCTCAGAAAGAAGCCTCCACCAATCACACAGCAGCAGGAAGTCATGTCGATGGATAGCCCCCCACCGGACGGTGAGTAAGATAAAAGACAGTTTAGCCTAATCGTCCCAAATGGATCTGGGACTGAATTAATGCTTTTTTTTTTTGTTTGCTGATTGTTTTAATATATTTCCACTCGAAAAAAGTGGGTTAGATTCCACAAAATCCTATCTGAGCAATCCTACTTTTTATGTATCCTTTCAATAGCCTTATCTCCACCGAGGGGTCAGACTTGGGACTTCCCAGTTTTTGCGTGACCGCTATGGTTAATTGATCACTTATCACATGCAAGTCGTTAAAAAAAAGCGCTATAAAAGCAACTTACATGCATCCAAACAGCCAAATCACTGTAGAATAGAACAGAATAGAAAGTCTGATTCCACGTATCAGCTACTTAACAGCGTTATGTCTTTGTGGCGTCACACTATTTCTGAATTATAAAGGGGAAGAATGTGACACAGAAACGAAGGAGTACAACGGCATTTGGCTTAAAAAAAAACCAGTCAATTTAAACATGATGCTTTCGACACAGTAAGGGATGATTCTTTTAGCCAAACAGATTGCTATGTGTCAAGCTCAATCCTTTAGGGTCTGATTGGAAGATTGGATACCGAAGGGAAGAGTCCCTAAACAGTAGCATAGGTTGGATTGGATATTTAACCTGTACCGCATCAACCTAGACCTATTGGTTGAAATGGGGCTAAACTTACCAATCCAATAATAAAGAGTGGAATCTGACATGCTGCAATCCACTGACTGTTCAAAAGCATCATCACTTCCAGTACAACTAAGCAATGAGAAGAATAGAAATAGCACCATTCCAAGAAGAAAGAATACAAACTGCATCCTTTGCTGCTGCATCACCATTCATCCATCTTTTTAACCGTTTTGTCCAATTAAGGGTAGCGAGAAAGCTGGAGTCTATCCCAGCAATCTCGCCAGTCCATCTCAGGGCCTACTGCGTCACATACTCTTGTTATAATGTGCCACGTAGCTGACTCTTCTGTCACTCATCAGGTTTATAGGCTGCCTTCCAAGTTTCTGTGGAAACACAACAGAGATCAGGGTTTACTAAACCAAACCATCCTAAACCGACTTGGACCCTTTGGTAAAAAACAGCGCTGTAGTTTCAACCTGTTCCTACCATTACATACTAAGAGCTGCTGAGCTAAACAAACACATACCGTTGTTTGTCTAAGTGGCATTCATTGGTCAATATATTGGTTAAATACATGACTGGGGCTTTATGCAGGCTACCACATCCCAGTGAAAACAACGGTAGAAGTTCATAAACTACCCTACAAAAGGCAAAAAAAAATTAAAAGAAATGGACCAAAAGTGATGCTGAACAATCAATAAGCTTGTGTGTGATACAATGTGCATTTGGTAGTATGAATCACTTACTATTATGTAAGTGATGGATCAATATCCATATGGCTTGTAGGCCAGGTTTTAGCCATATATACAGGCTGTGAAAATGCAACAGAGATCAGAGTTTAGTAAACCAAACCATCCCATCCCATTCCACACCCCTTGGTGTAAATGGGGTTTTTATAACCATAAAGTTTTAATCATCTTAAACTGCCATGTCTAATCAGTTTTGCTTCTCTAAAAGGGCTATGGTGAATTATTTTGATAAGAGTTTGTAATTAAAATCTTCCTTCCTTTCAGAGGTCATGTCTCCAAAGATGACCACTTTCCAGGACAGCGAGTTGAGCACAGAGCTACAAAGTGCCATGACCCAGCCAGGTCAGGAAGTTAAAGTTCAGCGAACACGCACCCTCAGTAAAGACCATGATGAGGCAGTTACAGGAGGAGGAGGAGGAGGGCCCCCCAAGAAGGAGGCGAGGACTATGAGGCAGCAGAGCAGTCAGGGAAGCACCTCCTCCCACAGAGGCAGTGTATCTTCACAAGGCAAACATCATCACTCCTCCCATTCTCACTCCCAGCCTGCACCTCCGTACACACCCCCTCACACACCTACCAAGACCAGGACTTCATCTTCCTCCTCCACCTCCTCTGTACAGAGCACAGCTTCCCCGCAGGCCAAGCCCAAGCCATGTCCCCAGTTAGTCCAAGGGGAGGGACCTCAGTCGCCACATCCACAGCCGCCCCAATCTCCAACCCACCGTGGAGCTCCTTGTCAGCTCCCCCACCAGCAGCCTCAAGTCCAGTTTCAGCACCCTCAGCAGTACCCACAGGCACAGGTGATGGAGATCAGGGAAGGTCAGCAGCAACAGGTCCCTTTCCTTTGTCTTCCACCTGAGGCCGAACTGGCCGAAGCCGACGAAGCAGACGCCTCGGCTCTCCAGAAGAAACGTGCCCGTAGCCTCAACCGATACGCCGTCTCAGATGGGGAGTGTGATGAGACAAATGGAGGAGGACGAGATGGAGGAGAAAAGGCAACAGAGGTCTCAGGTCAGGCCTCTACCATTATCAGACCAGATGGAGGCAAATACGCCACCGTCACCCATCGTGTGAGCCGAAGCCACTCAGTCCGCAACCAAGACAAGACCGCCAACCGCAACCATACCCAATCCTTCGCCCTGCGTCAGAAGAAAAAAGGTCCACCCCCACCTCCTCCCAAGCGCTCCAGCTCTGCTATCTCCAGCTCCAACTCCAACTTGACGGAGGCCAATGCACAGCCGCCGATGCTCACTACCACAGGCGGTATGTTGGATGTGCCTTACCACCAACAGCGGCGGGCCAGCGACCTGGGGATGTCTGTGGAGACAACTGCCGTGGAGACAAGTAGCGTGGGGAATGTGAGGAGCATCGCTGCCATGTTGGAGATGTCCTCTATAGGAGGTGGAGCCAAAGGCATGGCTCTGCAGAAGAACTTCCTGCAGGTACACCTTTCTCTTCCTAAAATTTCATTCATTCATGTGCGAAGTCATTATTAGCGTGTTAAACGAGTGGCTGTATGTTAACAGGTCGGAAAAACACGTGATGCCATTGGTCTGGATGGCGAGGTAGTGAACCGACGGCGGACCATCAGCGGCCCTGTTACTGAGCTGGTAGCAGCTGCCAAGTGGGACCAGACAGCACCATCGGCATTACCTCCATCCTCCACCCAACCTGAATCCTCCCCTCCCCCAGTAAATTCCTCCTCGCCCCAACCTCCGTCTTCCCCCCACCCCAGCTCGGGAGGCAGCGGCAGCTCATCAGAGAACTTGCCGTTTGCAGAGGAAGGAAGCCTTACCATCCGTCGACAGGGACGAGGAGATGGAGAAGGACAGGTAACTATCTCTATATATATATGTCTGTCTGTTTATCTATCTGTCTATCTATCTATCCATCCATCCATCTATCTATCTATCTATCTATCTATCTATCTATCTATCTATCTATCTATCTATCTATCTATCTATCTATCTATCTGTCTATTGTAACATGCTAAATTTAAATGCAACCTAATGTTACAAACCTAATGGTACAAAAACAGATTCTGGTAAAATTGTAAATAAAAACTGAAAACAATGATTTACAAATACTTTAAACTCGTATTTTGCTCTCATTATAACATAAACAGTTTATCTGATGTTGAAACTTAGACATTCTATGACGAAATGGAAAATAAGAGCTCATTTTGAACCAGTTGCTGGAGTTGTAGGAGAGGAATGTTGTCCCGTTCTGGTCCAGTGCAGGATTCCAGCTGCTCTACAGTTCTGCATCTTGTTTCTGGATTTTCTGCTTCCATGATGCTCCAGATGTTTTGTCTGGACTGCAGCAGACCAGTTCTCCTGTTCCACCATGCTGCTGTGATAGATGCAGGATGTGGTCCAGCATGGTGAAATCTGCAAGGTCTTCCCTGAAAGAGACGTTGTCTGGATGGGAGCAGATGTTTCAGCATTGATGGAGCTTCCCAGATGTGGAAGCTGCCCACGCCATCGGCACTAATGCAACCCCATCCCATCAGAGATGCAGGCTGATAACAAGCTGGATGCTCCCTCTCCTCTGCTGTCACCTTATCCTGATTCCTTCCAAGTCTCCAAATCTTTAGACAATATTATATGCTGTAGATTGTGTGATCTTCTAATTTTACCATTTTTTCATCTCTGATTTATCAAGCTCTTTTCAGCTTTAAATCTAAGTGACTCTGCCTCTCTAAAATGTTCCTGTTTTATTACTGACTTACCTCCAGTTAACCTCATTAGTTGTCAAACACTTGTCCAGTTGTATTCGACTTGTGTCACTTACTTTTCCAGCGTTTTGTGGCTCCAATTTAAATCTTTATACAGAAGCATTGCTGCCATCAGATTCAGAATGAGCTCATATTTTCCATGAAATGGTAATAAAAAAAATCCCAGTTTGGGCATCTGATTTGTTGCTTATGCTACTGGATTGATAAACTGTTTGTACCTTTTATGCAGCATGCCAGCCTTTTTGTTTCTGGGCTTGAATGAATCTGTAGTAAAGCTACTGTGTCCGTTAAGCTTTATCTGTCTTTTTTTATGTATATATGGATGTTTTGACTGTTTGTGCAATAATGAACTCTTATCACGAATGTATGAATTTTCCGTTAGTGTGTATTTTGTGTTTGCCTGCAGGGTGACGGCCATGGTTCCCAGGGAGATGGCGGTTACGCCCAGGAGGAAGCAGTAGAAGCTACAGCGACCCTGAAGCGACGGCCTCGCAGCTCCAAGAGCCATCCCAACGGATCGGACTTCACCCTGCAGGAGTCATCCACTGTCAAGCGACGGCCCAAGAGCCGCGATAAGGAACCCGAAGGTTACGCAGAGATGGCTGCAGCTAACGGAGAGGCTGTGGGCACCGGACAGCCCAACACTACGCAACCAGTCCCTTACCAGAACGGTACAGCTACGGTGAAGCGCCGCCCGCCGTCTGACGCCGGAGTGACAGAACAGCCGCAACCACAACCTCAACCTCAACCTCAAGTGGCTGCAGCTCCTCGCAGGAACAGCGCTGACCAAGGAGCTCCAGCACCAAATGAAGGAGGTCCTGTAAGGAAACCAAAGCCTCCAGTTTCCCCAAAGCCTGTCGTGGCACAGATAAAGAGACAAGGAGGCCCTCAGGTTCCTCCACAGGCTGCTCCCAATAAGCGAGTCCCTCTGCCGGGCCCTGGGACCCCTGGAAGTCCAGGTACTCACAGTTTTGGTGCTGTTAGAAAAGTGTTCACAAACTGAAAAGATTAAAAGTAAGACGAGACTCTCAAATGTAGTTTAATGCTTTTTGTTAAGAGCGTAGGCCTACTGGGTGTCCAGTTCAAACAGTTGATCCCAGAGTGGAATTCTCTGCTGTCACTGTGTGGGGATTGACACTAGTGTTCAGACTGGCACGATGACGCTCATGCCGAGGCCGTTTTCCTTTAACCTCGCACAACACAACATCCACGTCACACTTTCAGATGTCTGCACCATTCGACTTTATTCCGTGCACCTGGATGTGTGTGAGCCGAAGCTTGGATTTAAGGTGTCATGGGGTAGCTATGACATGCCTGAATAAAAACAGGAGGAAGGAAACTTGAAAGAAAACAAAAAATAAAAATTAGCATCTAATAAATTATTTGAGCTAAACTTGTTGATCCAGTTCAGAAATGTGTCGATGTAAAATCATTAAAAAGTGCTGGAATGTAATTTTTTTTCATTTATTTGCTCTAAAAATAACAGAAGTTGAAACAAATGAACAAGAAGAAGAATCAAACAACAATTAATCTTTCAATTGGAAAAAAAAACAAAAAAAAACCCAGTAAAAATAACATGCATAAGAGAATGCTGTTATAAAATAGCCTTTTAACAGCACTCTTCCCAAAGGAAAAAAAAAAAAAAAAGAATCACAATTAATCCCAAACAACTAAATACTAGATTACAGAAAAGAGGAAAATACAATAAAAATTAATAATAAAAAAAAAAAACAACAACAAAAAAAACCTCCTATTTATTCCACTTTAGTCAGAGTGAGTAATATTAATTTACATTTTAGTTTATTTTTATACACGAATAATGTTTTTGATGAGTCTAAAAGACGCCTAGGGGATATAAAAGTGGGAAAATTTTCAATTCAGAAGAAAATCTACCAGATAAATCATTAATAATCATTATTAATAGAGTCATTAATAATAATCTGAATTGTTAGAATCCACCCTTGCAGGTACATTTGAGATCTTCTCTTTAACAAAATTCAAATAATCCTCATTTGAGTCTTTATTTTTATTTCACATTGGTGAATTAACTAATAATCAGAGAGGTTTCTCTTTGATAGAGACACAGGAGACCAGGCAGTCTCAGGAACCTCCTGGTACTTCATGATTAGATATGAAAGTTTTTTTTTGTTTTTGCTCCCATCCACACCACTGATTGTCACTTCAACATGGTCTCTCCTGTACTGCACAGGATCTTAGTTGTGCTTAGACGTCACTGTTGTCCATTTGTCTCTGTTGTGTTACAACTTTTTAGGCTAAGTAATAAACTTTTATCAACATTTCCACTGGGATGTTGGTAATTAGTAGTCTGAATAATGATGACTAGAAAATGCTGTTGACAGTTTCACTGCTTAACCAATCAGTGGACCAGTGAATGCCACTTGGCTCAATAATGTGTTTATGTTTAGGGTAGAAACTCTTTATATAGAATGGCAGAGTTGAAAATGAAGTCTCTCCAATTGTCCAGGTTAGGACGGACCAGTTTGGTTTGGTTTGGCTCAGTAAAACCCAACCTGTATTTCCACAGACACCTGTAACCTTACCTAGTACCCAGCCCATAAGCCAGACAGCCACAGATCAGACATCAATTTGGTTTCTTTCTTCTTGGCTTGTGGTTTGAAACAAAATAATCCATTGTCGTTTAGGGTCAGATGAGGAAGATTGGTGACCTGACACAAGTGTCCCAAAAGAGTAGGGCAGCTCCGGTCAGATATTCTGGCATTCTTTTCAATTTTTGCCTGTGCAAACTAAAAAATATATAAATTTACTACCAATCTTGTACCTTTTGCTGGAAACATGGCCTTTGGCTAGATCAGAGTGTTTTCCATGAGGATTAAATCACTTCTAGAAATGTGTGCCCACAACAAAAACACTAAAATCGCTGTAGCACATATGCCAAGCCTGTAATGCTACCAGAGAAATACTGCGAAAACAGAGAATAGGACATAGAGCTTGTGCAGAAACTTGTGATTCACGGTTTACACAAGCTAGATTATTAAGATGTGGGTCTATGGTGGTTCAGGACAGAAGGGTTTGGATTCTAAATATAGAAAACAAAATGGTGATGTTTTCAGATTTATTTAATTTGTTTAAAAATTTGGTGTTTGGGGTCTCAGGACACGAGTTCCATGTGGACAAAACACACAAAACAATAAAAGCTTTAGCAGATACACCTAAACTTGTCTTTGTGGGAACATGGCCTAAGGCAGGGGTGGGAAACTGGACCTCAAGTGCCGCAGTTCAGCAAGTGTTAGATTCCCTGCTGAAACATCTCACACTTCATTCATTGTGTAGCGCTCCACATCAAACTCTGCATAAGTCTGCTAATTAGCCACAGATTTGAGTCAATTTCATAAGCCACATAAGTATGAGCTCTGATGCTGCCATGATCTTGTCCACACATTAACAACATAGTCGGAAATTTATCATACTGGGAGATGTTTTCCAAAAGGTTTGGTTTTCGTGGCCCAAAACTGGTTTGCAACTGGATTAATAGTACAAATGCATAGAGAGAATTTCTGGCTATCAAAGTACTCCTGCATGCTTGGAAAGGACATAAAAGACAGCTAAAGTGTGAAAAAGTTCTTGTGGTCCAAATTTACCAATATCTCAGGACATCAAAAGTTTCTTCTTCTCTGATTTCAGTCTTTATATGAAGATGATTTCCTTTTTATTTTGTCCCTTTGTGTAGTGGAAGGAAAGAAGATTCCTCCACCGGTTTCTCCCAAACCAACGCCACCGCCCACAGCACCCAAACCAGCCAAACTAATCCACTCCATGACCAGCCCATCCTCCCCAACCCCGGCTCCTGCCCCACCCAAGCAGCCCTCTACAATGCCCCGACAGACCAGCTCACCTCCCTACTTCCTGCCATCCAACAATCCCAGCCCGCCAAACGCCAAGCCGACTAGCCCTGCCTCTCAAAGCCCCCACACGCCGCTGACCCCCACTACGCCGCAGACACCCCAAACTCCTGCCACTCCCAGCCCCACCTTGCCCCCCGTCAAGCCTCCTCGCTCCTCCATTGGGGGCGTGTCAGTGGACAGTGGAATCACAGGGGGAGGCTTCACACCGCCGGCCACGGCGACTACAGACTTTGCGGTTGATTCTTTGGTGCATCAGAAGTTGGAGGAGACGAGCGCATCGCTGGCTGCTGCTCTGCAGGCTGTGGAGGATAAAATACTGCGACATGAAGAGTAAGGACAATACACACCTGCAACTTTTAACATATGCATGTTATCATGCTTTAGAAATAAACTAGATATCACTAAAGAGAAATGGAATTGTTTGGAGACCCCATTTTTTGCTTTTTTAAATGACAGCAGCCATTTACATGTACACAAACACTGATGTTTCAAAGAACATTACATTGTTTACAGAATATGGTGTTCACATTCTGTATTTAACATATTTTTTATGTTAAAAACAACAACAAAAACAAATCTAAGAATTATAAAAACATACCTTTTACTTATTTTACGGTTTCTCTTGCACACACAGTTGTACAATTTTCAGGTCCGAGCGAAAGTTCAGCCTTCTATGCAGTGTTTGTTTCTTCTTTTCTACTGGAAGTTATTAAAATTTGATAAAAGAAACCACAATTTATCAGACTTTTATAGGATTAGGCACTTCAGCTTAAATATTTCAGTTTGTTTCATGAGCTGTGGAAGTTGTGTGTTTTTAAAGTCCAACTTGATACCCAAAAAGCTGGAGTTAGCAAGCTAGCTAGTTTAGGTAATTGCTGAAAACACTAAATGCTTTAGGCTTTTTTCCTACAGGAACACAGTTGTACGAAAACATTTCCATGTTTTTTTTTCTTTAAACTGAGCTGGAACAGTGGTGGGTTTTTAATTTCATTTGTACAACTTGTATTTTTGGTCAACTGGAGTTAGCAGGTTAGCTAAACTAGCTTGCTAACGCCAGCTTTAGCTAAATGTTATCAAGCCCTATGTTTTTTGGGACTTAACAGACATTACCTTTAAAAAGCTCAACCAAAGATTATAAATCATAGTTTCTCATAGAAACTTATGTGTTTCTCAAAAGTAAACATTTCAAAGCTTGACATGTTCGTGACTCAACCTCTTCCTCCTCATTCAGTGAATGGGGATCTATGAATATGCTAATCTGGCCCTGCTCATATCCACCCACCAGCAGTAGCCATTATTTAACTATCTGGTTATATATTCCACGATGTTATGACTGTTTGTTCAAAAAGAAAAAAAAAAGAAACATGAAAAGCTGAAGCAATTGTTTAAGCTCATATGCCATAATACCACACACAAACATATTTTTTTAATCTTCACAAGATCCAAGCACAGTTAGTTTCAGAAGACGGGCTAGTGGCTAACCTAGAACTGTGAGCTAACCTAGCGCATATATATATATATATATATATATATATATATATATATATATATATATATATATATATATACATACATATATATATATATATATATACATATATATATATATATATATACATATATATATATATATATATATATATATATATATATATATATATATATATATATATATATATATATAAAAATACATATATATACACATATGTGTAATTTACTAATTTACAAAATGTCTTTACTAATTCTTTTTTTTAAAAGTTTGATCATTTAGGTATTTATGTTTTACTATTTTCCTTATAAGAAATTATTATATATGTAAATAATAAAATGAATATGACTATTTGATTGTGGACATGAAAAATACAGTATTTCCTATTATAATTTGGGTTAGTTGTCAAAAGCGCTAGAAGTTAACTTATACATATATTTCCACATGGGTGTAGTAATTCTGATCACCTCATAAATACAAACTTTTATAAGAGAAAAAAATGATCCAGTCTTAAAATGTTTCTAAATTTACACATAAAAAATAGCCATAAATAAATAAAATAAATAAATAAAATACACATGAATAAAATACACATAAATAAAGATAAATGTGATAAACATCGCATTTAAACATAAAAAATGCCTAATCATATGCTCAAACTAAAAATGATAGTTACTTTCATTAAACCAAAGTTAGCGTGTCTAATATGCCATGTGTACATTTAGTAAATTAGTAAATTCATCCTGTGGGCCGGACTAGACCCTCTGCTGAGCCGGTTTTGGCTCATGCAGGTGTACGAGTAGAAGACAACATGGTTGCAGCAGAGCTGGATTTTAACGTTTTCCAGGAACAGATTCTCTAATCCCATGTCTGTGTTCACATCCAGCTCTGTGGCCGAGCAGAAAACCACCGTGAGCATCCTCGACGACATTGGCAGCATGTTCGACGACTTAGCCGACCAGTTGGACGCCATGTTGGAGTAACCACAGATACCAATCAGGGGGTCTCTACGGCAACACTGCATCAGGAGTGACTCAGATAGCACAATGGGCAGCAAGCCTCTGTCTCTCTCTCTCTTTCAATCTCTCGCTTCTCTGTTTCATCCTCCTCTCTCTGCCGTGCTCACACCTTCTTCGCTCTAAACTGCAGCTTGTCCATCTGTCCGCCGCTGCTGCTCCAGAAAAACATGCCTCCCTTCTTCCTCATCTCCTGTCGCTCGATGCTAGAATGATGGAGCAGCGCTGCAGGTGTGGACAGATGTGTCGCAGAGAGAAAGAATGGATAATAAAATGGGCACTAAAGAAGCAGGAGGAAAAAGACTGAATGACTTATGGGGAGAGAAATTAGAAAAAATACTGAAGATGAAGAAATGAACCAAAGTGGAGGAGACTGCAATCAAAACATGAGTCTTTCAAGAACTCCACACAGACTTATTAAGCGAACAAATACTAATACTGATTGAAAAGCCAACTGTGTAATGACTCATAGTATGGTATGTGTACATTCTAAGCATGGAGAGTTTATATCTACTGAAAAAGTCCTGCATTAGCACAGTAATATATGATATACCGATGAATATAAATCTCTAGCTCTTTGGTTTAATGTCTTGACTCTGTGTGGAATGGTGACCTCTGGTGTTGTGACGATGTAAATGACTTGGTGGAAAATTTTTTATTTGTGACCAAAATGAGACTATTCAGCTCCCGAGGAATGTGTGTGTGGGTGTGTGTGTGCTTGTGCATGTGAGCGATAGAGGTGGTATGACACGTGTATATGTGGAGTTTCAGGATCAAATTCAGTTCCTTGACCCGGCTGCATCTATGTCACATCCTCTTCGTCACCCTGCAAATGCATGCACACACACACACACACACAGGTACAGAGGAGAAGCACAATGACCCATGCAGCCGGCTTACACACACACACACACACACACACACACACACACACACACACACACACAATCACACACACATACACAATCACACACACATACAGACATAGGAGTCTTCTCAAAATAAACTAAAAACGAAGTGGTGGAGACACCGGTACAGTTCCAGCAGGTTGTGTCGTGGATGAAGGAGGTACAGTTTGGGAACGTTTCAGAGAAGGTTGAACAGGTTGGATTTCAGGATGGAAAGCTGAGGCAGAAGTTGCTCCAACCTCCCCCCCCCCCATTAAGTGCAGCACAAGCAGCGCAACGAAAGCTGTGCGTCTAGAAGAGGGCTTTAGAAACACACTGCTGAGTTGAAGCAGCAAACCTCAGGTTTCCCAGTAGGTCCCATTATCAGTGAAAAGGCCTGTTTGTGTTCCCTTACGTACACAATGAAGTCCATTTCAAACGTTGTCATTCGTCCCCGCCCTCATGCCTCCGTGTGTCTATTATGTTGCCATAGTTGTTCATCCACTAGGGGGCAGTGCTGAGTTTAGGGTTCACTGTTGTGACACTGGTTGGTAGCCATAGACCGTATAAGAAAGATGGACGGCGCCTACGGCGGTTAAAAGTGAAGCCAATGTGCATAAAACTGCAGTTCCCCCTTCATCCACTAGGGGCTCCAAAACAGAGCAAATCCCCATAGACTCCCATGTTAAAAAGACCAACTTCACAGCAGAAATAAACATGTTTACAGCCTGGTACAAAAATCCATTTTAGGTTTAATAGGTCAGGTTTACCTTAATGACAACTATGGGGGGAGTGAATTATATTCTAACTCGCCCGTTTAAAGGTAATTTAATCTTGAAATTTGGCATATTTAGGGGCGTGTCCTTTTGATCGACAGGTACTGATCTCCTGCTTCACGTCAGAAGAACGTAGAACAACCGCGGTTTTTAGCCGGTTAACAACTTGACTTAGCTTTAGCCCGCTTACTTCCATTAGCTGGTTTGCTCCCGTTATCTCCAGGTTAGCTCGGTTAGCTTTTAGCTACAGAAATCTCGGAGTTCACTCGATGCCAATCATCCGCCATGACCCTCTCGGCTGCCCTCTCAGCTCCACCTCTTTGCCCATATATGTATTTTCCGGGTGAGACGACACGTGTGCCTCTACCAAGATGGCGATAGTAGGAACCACCCACCGAGCTTCAATTCAGCTCTTCAGAAACCTACGGGTGATGTCACAGAGGCTCCGTCCATCTCTATATACAGTCTATGTTGGTAGGGCTAATCCACCGCTACAAAGCTGTTTACAACCACTCAAAAACACCACAAGGAGAAGAATAAAGCCACAATAGGTTTTTGCTGTTCTCAGCTTCTTCTGTGCTTTTTATTTGGCGGGTTCTGCTTCATCTTTTTCCTCTGGTTGTATGTCAGCCATACAACTCAACACTGCCCCCTGTGATTTCCAGCGGTATTACTCTGTTTTTTGCGTCAAGCTACAGATAGCTTGAAAAAGGATCACATTAACACGCATAACCGACACAGGAGACAGTCGAAACTGTTTATCTGACTTTGTTTCCGTCTTCTTGCCCGAGCATAAACGGGCCTTAACCCAGTATCGGTGAAGTATCTGTGGCAACAGATCCCACACACCCTCCTGCTTCTTAAGTTGAAATTTTATGCTGCTTGAATGAACTTTTCCATTCATATTATTGTAAAGCATTGAGTCAAAGTAGATTTAATGTGTGTCTATGACAATAATCATTGGAAAAGAGAATGAAAAAGCCTTTGCACAACTTACACACAAACCGCTCTGAGCTCTCAGTTTGGTCAAGCAGGAAGGGGAGTTGTTGAGCTAGCTAAGCTAGCAGGCTTCTCAAACAGGCACAGACGAAGGAGGAATTTTATCTAAATCAGATCTAAACAGTTTAAGCAAATGCTGTCTATGATTCTTCTTCTGTTCTTTTTAGAATCACATGGTTGTTTCCATTGTCATTATTATAGATTCACATGTAGTGTGCTGCCCCCATGTGTTCCCCATCACATAGAGAAAACTGCATAAGTTCATGAAGTTTGAGTTGTTTCAGATGGTAAATTGTAGCTCCTCTTGTATCATTCCTAGCTTGACATGCGTGTTAATTACACAGCTGTCTGGTCATTTCAAGCGGTTTCTAGCAGGTGATGTTATTACCAATTCGCTGGCGTTCCAGACGCAAAAAATCCAAGAAAATTATCGCCTCCAAAATTGCCAATTTGTGAGCGTCTACAAATGCTGCATAGAGGAAGCAAATCACAAATCCATAGTGAAAATGCGCACCATGTGAACACCAGTTTTGGAGTTAAGACAGGCTTGTTCATGAAAGTTCCTGCTAATATATGTGATTTATAAATCGTTAAATCGTTATAGATTACTCACTTTTGTTCACTCTAGAAATTTTATGGACAAAATATAAAGAATTTTAATAAATAGTGGACTAATGATACAACTTTGCACAACTTACCTTACAAAACAAAAAATATATCATTATATCTTTGATTGTGGCATTAAATTACAGCTGTTTTATATATGCAAAACCATGAATTATTAAGTTGAATTGATGCTGGTTTGGACTGGATCGGTGAACAGGCAGTAAAAGTTCAAACATTACACCAGATTTGAACATATAAAGTCAACTGCAGGATGTTTGCTGATAAATGGATGGATAGTGCAATGATACTCTAACGTAACAAACCATGAATTTATTACTACAGGTGTTGCCACTCATTTTGTGTTGGGCAGCCTTACTGGGATAAAAGGTCGGGACTGGGGAGGTACCACCTGCTTCCCGAAGGTGGAAATTCACCATTGAGTGGGACTCCACTTGGTTTTTCCTTCTGGAAAATTGGAAATTCCAACTCATGAGTTAAAACTGACCTGACTATGATGTCCAGCCTCTTCCTCCAGATTGTTATGATCCTGTTTAGCTTTAGTGTGACATCCACGCCTCAATCATGTCTAGCATTTATCAAATTCTCACTCAAAGATACTAACTTTGAGCTGCATTTTTCTTCCCATTTGCTTCCTGATTTCTCAGTTGGAAATAACCTCAGAGTTCCCGACCACCACGCTGAAAATGAGCTGAATATGAATTGCACACAAAGGCGTTAGGGTTGTTAGTGTGTATTAACCACCCTGTTTCCACAGCAACTCAGATGTTATTATTGCTGCATCATTACTTTGCACATGAGGTATCCTTAATTGATCTCCATGACACATCCAGCTGGACTTGGAGTCCTGTCATGGCTCTCGGACAGGGAACAGGGAACAGGCCTGTAAATGTGGGACCAAAACCTCCACATTTACCCTCTATGGATTACAGAAATATGATGGCAGCCTCATAAATCCTGCAACTGTGACCTCGGTTTGCGATTTTTGACCAGAATAAAAATAATAGAAAGGCATATGTTGGTACAAATTGCATTTATTGTAATTGCATCAAAGTAAATATAGAAGAAAAAAGTTGAAACCATCGAAGCTTTTTCCGTTAGTCTGGTTGTAAACGTACCTGATCACCAATGGTTTAATGGCCTCTTGTACTCGTTTACTTATGACTCTAGTTTGTCAACATGTTTACTTCTCAAATGTGTGTATTTGAGTTGCAGTTAAGTGAAATCTCTTGCACCAGCTGGCTGTTTATGTTTATCAAACATACATTAAGGCTGCGTTGACTCAATGTGATGAATAACAGAATAAACACTGTTTAAATGTGAAGTAACTACAGGCCGTACTTATGACACTAAAACTAGGTCGGAAGCACATCTCAAGTTAATGAATCTGAGTTTATTCTAGAAAAATGACGAAGAAATTCCTCCGTTTTTTGCTGATAAGTAATAATGATGATAGTGGATGTAGATAATGCGATTAGCATCGATGCATCCCGTTTTAAAAATCCTGTATTAAAATGAAACTCCAATCACTTTCTCGCACTCATGCAATTTTCTCAGCCTCCCAACGCCACACCCCGCCTTTGCCATGACAATCTGCATCCCCTTCCTCATCAGCATCACCATGGCAACTGTAATGTGCTGCCGGATGTTTGTGTACATGGGACAGAATAATAAAAGTAAAAAAAAAAACAAGTTGTTGAAGCGGCGTTAGAGTTTGCGGAAACCTGAAGGCTTTTTTCTGCGTTTATAACTGAACAGAAGTTGGTGCAATTTGTACCTCGGCCCCTTAAGAAAAATCAAGGTTTCACTGTCTCATAGCAACCGCGCTCCGCATATATGAATAAATAATTCAGAGCATAGTTGTGGTATTTAAATTCTGATCACATAGAGATTATATATATGGATATTTGCAAAAGAAAAAAGAAGTAAAAATAAGAAGTGTATTTATGATGTGTGTGTGTGTGTGATCCTGAAGAGTATTTTTCACAGATCTAATCTGAGTGTTGAATCAGTTTGCTTCTCCATGCTTAAGTGGTCCAAGCTAATGAATCATTGTATGATACCATGTTGGGATATATCGAGGAAGTGTTCTTTTTATTATTATTAATATTATTATAATAAGTTTTTTTCTGCCGACGTGTCCAGATGTGGCGATGTGTATAATACAAGCAATTCTTGTTCTTCACATTTATTATATTTTGCTTTTTTTTTCTTTGAAACATGTGCCTTGCTTTGTGATTTTGGTCTGAATTCAATACAGTAGATGGGTATGTACAAAATCAGGGGGATCACTCTCTTTTTCCATTTTGTGATTTTACTTGATGTATTGGTTTGGAAATCATGCCACCACCTCTTCACCCTTTATTTGACACATAACCTCATCAGACTAAATGAAATCCCAGGTCTTCTCTGTCTGATTGGACAAACAGTCCTATTGTAATAGAACAGCTACACCTCAGCCGCTTAGCAAAATGTGGTCACATGCTTCCACAACCATGTTAGCTTTTGTCATTTTCTCCAAATGTTGAAGGAGCAGAAAAACAGGTGACAACACTGATGCAACTTGAAATAATTACTGGAAAGAAACGTTACTTAACAAACCAATAAACATCTAGTGAGTGTGTGCATAAAGGCCTATTTGTGTTCCTTTATGTCTATAAATGGGAATTTTTAAACGCTGTCATACGTCACAGTTAAGTCAGTTCATCCACTAGGAGGCAGCGCTGAGTCAGAGTTCACTACAGTGTTTTGACACCAGCTGGAAGCAGGAATGCACCGCTATTAAAGGGGATATTTCATGCAAAAATCCCTTTTCTAAGGCATTTAAAGTCACAAACAGACAAAAATCTCCTATGAAAAACAACAGGACTAATTAGTTTTTAGTGGAAATTAAACGTCTAAACAGCTCGTTTTAAAATCTCCATTTTTATGATGTCATAAACTATTAAGTTCCTCACTCTGCTGGTGTTCAACACCGCCCATGTCTGTGTGAGGTTTGCAAACCCCACCCATCTTCAGCCCAACGGGAAGCAGGAGGAGCTGTGACCCGCCGGATCGAAGAGGCTTCTCTACATAAACTCCCAGAATTAGAGGAAAAAGGAGCTGCCTGGAACTAAGCGTCGCCTGAGCTGTGCTGTTGTGGTGGTGGGGGGTGGTTTCAGTCAAACTATAGACCACGTTTACAAAGGCAGGGCTCCAAAGTTTAACTCATACATCAGAGAGCTGTTTCAGACTGGGTATAAAGTTAATTCATTTTCCCCTTTAAGTTGTTTACAACCATGACAAGAAGAATAAAACCATGAAGTCTTTTGCTCCTCTTAACTTCTGCGTCTTCTTCAGATGCTTTTTTTGTGGTTCTGTGTCATCTTCTTCCTGTTTCTATTCTTCTCTGGTTTGGTCCTTTTCCTGGTTGTGTGTCAGCTATAAAACTCTACACTAGCCCACACTTTCCGGTGGTATTTCTTTCTGCGTCAAGTGACAGATGACTGAACCCCTTTAAAATGGACCAAATTATGCACTATCCCAATGCAGGAATGGATTAAAATGTCCGTCCATCTGTGTATCCGTCTTTTGAGTTGAGCATAAATGGGCCTTAAGAATCCCTTAAGAATAACTTCTTTAGGTCATTTTTCCTGTGCTAAAAAGTTATGGAGATATCTCAACTATCCATCCATTTTTTCAGCCACTTAATCCAAATAACGGTTGCAGAAAGCAGGAGTCTATGCCACCAATCACTTGGCGAGAGGCAGGGCACACCCTGGACTGGTAGCCAGACTGACAAACAGACAAACTGAGAGAAAGACAGACAGGTTTATTAATCGGCAAAGGGGAAATTCAAGTGTCTGACAGCAAAAACCAAGCACACAACCAATTAAACCACTAAATAAAATAAACACAAAATGAATGAAAGAATAAATAAATAAATAAATAAATAAATAAATAAATAAATAAAAATGCATATGAAATACAGTAAAAAATGACCAACAATAGTCATAATGAATGCAATGTCATTGCATGGCTACATGTTTCTGTTCAAGTTCCAGCTTACGAGAAAATTAGATCATTCCTAACGGTGGTGAGCGGGCTAAAGTCATGGTGTTAACCACGTAAAAACTGCAGTTGTTCTACATTCCTCCTTCTTGAAGCGGGAGATCTGGTAACTGTCAATCAAAAGGACATGCGCCAAAATATGCCAAATATCAAAATGAAATTACTTCTAAATGGAGGAGTTATAAAAAAAATTCACTCCCCCCACAGTGGTCATGAAGGTAAACATAACCTATTAAACCGGAAATGGATTTTTGTAGCAGGCTTTAAACATGTTTATTTCTGCTGTGAAGTTGGCTTTTTTAACATGGGAGTCTATGGGGATTTGCTCTGTTTTGGAGCCCCTAGTGGTTGAAGGGGGAACTGCAGTTTTTGACACTTCACATAGGCTTCACTTTTAACCGCCGGAGGTTGCTGCTTGGTTTCCACCAAACTGGGCCTCTTCTGAAGATGTTTGGCTGGGGGAAAAAAACCATTGGGCAGCTTTATAAAATTAGTCTTTTATGAAAGAGTGAATGAATAAATGTAAAATACTTTATTTATCCCAGAGGGAAATTTCATAGGGTTAGGGTTATCTTGTAACAACCTAACCACAACTGCACATGCCAAACAGATTGAATTCAACAATAAATACACATGTGAAGAACATAGAAAAATAAAATTCCTGCAGGAAAAACAATATAAAAGACAAACTAAAATGAAATTAACACATGGCTGATGTTTAAAACAGGTTTCATTTTGAGTAAAATATGGTTTTAAGATCCAGTTTAAATTCTGCAGGAAGAAAAACTTTCTGGTGTTAATAGCTCCAACAGAAGACGCTTACAGATGCCACTTTTTGGTATTTTTCCTGTATTTTGAAGACTGAAGCACCAAGTGGAACTCACAGACTTTACATAAAAGACTCTCAGGTCTGAAAAGTAAGGCCAATAATGACATTAAACCATTGACTGTATAAAAAATTGACGAAGCCTCCGTGACATCACCACCGGAAGCTTCCTACTGTCACCATCTTGGCAGGGTCATGCATGCAGTCGCTCCCAGAAAACACAAACATACACAGCAATTATTTCCAAACCCATAAATGGACATTTAAGTTTGTTCCATCCTCCACGAGAAGCGAGAACTTTTTTCTTGTTCTCGAGGCTCTGAGAAGAAAATGACGTCATTTTGTTCTCACGGACGCGTTTGAAGACAGTTCTCGACACATCGGGCTGGCAGAACTTTTTTCTTGTAGGGCTCCAAGAAGTATCGTGTGATTGGTCGGACATTTGAGGTGGGCGTGGTTAACACAGAAAAAGCATGAAGCGGACTTGCTGCTTCAGCGTTTTTGCTGTTGCAGGTAAAAGAGATTGTTTTAATAAAACAGCTGATTGAGGTGGTGAGAAAGTACGAACATTTTTACATGTGGCATTAAAACACTCGGCCGCGTGCACGACCCGCCCTGCCGCGAACGAAGTTGCTCGTTAAAAACGAAACTAGAAAAGCACTCGGAGAGCGGAAACCTCCGCCAAGCACAATGTTAAAGAATCCTTTTAAAACATTCTTGGATCCAAACGGTGATCCGGATCACCACCAGAATTTAATCAGTTCTTCATTTTTACATTTCCAACAACTCTTGAAATATTTATAAAAGCCATCCGTAACCTTTTAAGTTATCTTGAGCAAAAAGACGCCGGGAAAAATAAAACCTCCTCGGCGGAGGTAACAACCGGGTTCATTGCACATGAAAGCAGACATCGCCCTCCCACAGTGATCCCTCTCTGCTGCAGACCTGCTTCTCGTGGAGGACATATGGACCTGACGAAAAATAATTTTTTTCTTGTTCTTGCAGCCTCAAGAACAAGAACTCAGTTCTTGCTCTTGAGGAGTATGTAACAAGCTTAACCCACACATAATAATACTTCTTCATTACTGCACGGTACAGTTTAACTGTGGACCAGTTTAGAGTACAATAGTCAACAAGTGCATTTGTCTTGTCCAGTTTAAAAAGCACAATGGAGAAAATTAAACTCAAAGGCTGAATGGTGGTGTCCTGGTTAGCACTTTGGCCTCACAGCAAGAAGGTTGCTGGTTTGATCCTTGGCTGGGACCAGGTTTGGTCATGTTCTCCAGCTTCCTCCCACTGTACAAAGACCTACATGTTAGGTTAACTGGTTACTCTAAATTGTTCCTAGGTGTGAATGTGAGTGGTTTGTCTGATTGTAATGGATTAGCAACGGGGATATGCCCCAGCTTCCTGCAACCATGAATTGGACTAAGCAGTTAGGGAAATGTTCACAACATGATAAACCTAAAAGACACAAAGCAATGCATCTTTCCTGGACCACAAGTACAACAAGTGGTTCTGGGTGCAGGCATCTTTAAGTTTGGACTCTTGGGGTCTTCTGCAAATAAGGAGTTTTCGGCTTGCTTCGAGATCGCTTTGTCATTTCCAGCGAAACTTTCTCAGAATTACAAATTCCGAAAACCACTGGATGCACTTTTTATACATAATGAACAAGTTCTCTGACCAGACACCTGGTTGGCGCCTCCTCTGACCGGCAGTGTAAGACTGTAAGGGAGAAGCCCAGTGTGTCATGTGCTGCTCTGCTACTGACTGAAATGTATGGGAGTGTGTGAGCGTCATGGTGATACTGGTGCCTACATTTTATGGTTATGATCTCAATAAATAAATCTTTTATTCAAACCCAACTTGTTCTTGTGTGTTCTTGTGTTAGATACCTATA
Organism: Telmatherina bonti; assembly: GCF_933228915.1. Classification (NCBI taxonomy): domain Eukaryota; kingdom Metazoa; phylum Chordata; class Actinopteri; order Atheriniformes; family Telmatherinidae; genus Telmatherina; species Telmatherina bonti. Next base: position 11,557,434 of record NC_136612.1, read on the forward strand.
ACCATATAAGAAATAAATTTATCTTCGGTTTTAACAGTTTATTTTTGTTGGGAAATCGCTGCAACACGTGTCAAACAAGGTAGAACGGGGGCAACAAAAAGAGTTTAAATAAAAGTGACACAAATGAAAAACAGCTGAAAAACATCCCACCATCAACAATGTAGAATATCCAAAAGATTCAGAGAAATGGAGATAATCCCTGTTCGCAGGGCACAATGCCAATAAAGGCCATGATTTACAAAATGAATTGAAAATACACATATATATGTAGATGTAAATACATGTCGGCAAAGCAAAAGAGGTGAATAAACTTGCTGTTCAATTTATTAGGTTCACCTGTTCAACTACTTGTTAACCCAAATAGCTAATTAGCCAATCGCAGCGCAGCATCTCTGTGCAACTAATTACTTTTTAAAATACCAGTAAGTAATCAAGCTGGTATTTAACAGGTTAAAAACTTGAAAATATTTTAATATTTGGGATTTTTGAGCAGGACTGAAGTTGTTTAAGAGATTTGTGTAGAAATAAGTGAAAATACAAGCTGTTAAATGTCCGTAACATTTCATGGAAAGTGGATGTTTTTTTGGCCTGAATGACTCAAGCAGCTGATGTTTTTTTTTTCTGCTAACCTGTTAAAAAGGATAAAAGTTTTATTCTATTGTTCCAAGACAAAGACTTTACAACCACAAACGGGTGCCATATGAGCTCAAATTTTGGCCAGAGGAGCAGCTAACATTTCTCCAAATTGACAAAAATGCACAGAATGATGCATGAAGGTTAGTTATGCTGGACAGTTTGTCTCAGTGTCTCTTCATCTGCTGGAAACTAACTCAACATCAAGTTTTGTATTGATTAAGAAGAAAAAACAGACAGGTCTGAAAGTGTACAACAGTTTTATTGATCCATGATCAACTCGAGCTTACATGATTACAAGTATACAAGAAATCTCTGAAGGTGTGACCAGTGAAGAGTCTTCCTCTCTTCCTTTTCTCTGCCTTTATCACCAAGGCTGCAGCCACGTTAGAGACGGCATGAACGACTCCTAGTAAAGTCTAGTTCAGCCAGAATTTAAATTTACCAAACAAGACCTGGTAGGCTGTCCTCTCAGACACCTTTAAGTCATTATTTTTTTATGTTTTCAACCCAAATGGGTCCTTAAATGTCATACAGTGAAGCTGGATCTAAAGCTTTAATGGCTAGCTTTGCCAGCTAGCTTTACCGGCTAGCTTTAGCAGCTAGCTTTAATGGCTAGATTGAACAGCTAGCTTAAGCAGCAAGCTTTATGGCTAGCTTTTATGGCTACTTTTAATAGCTAGCTTTAATGGCTAGCTTTAACAGCTAGCTTTATGGCTAGCTTTACCGGCTAGCTTCACCAGCTTGCTTTAACGGCTAGCTTTAACAGCTAATTTTAGAGGCTAGCTTTAATGGCTAGCTTTACCAGCTAGCTTTAATGGCTAGCTTTAACGGCTTAACCTGCAGCTGCATTCATTACGGTCAGAGAGGAGGAAGGAGGGAGACCATGAAGAAAAAAGAAAAAAAGATTTGGCATTACAGCCGTTCCTTACTTTTACATGTATGGCACTCACTGAAACACACTCACCTATACACACATTACAGGCACGTGCATGCACGCAGACCAGCTTCCCGCTGTCTTCATGCTGGCTGGTGTGAGTTAGCTTGTGGGCACACGTCTGCGATCGGCACCATGTTATTTTTACACAACTGTACAACCGTTTTAGTGGCTCTGAGTGAAGCCTTTTCATGGCACTAATATAAAACTCAGCTTGTCTTGTGGCCCCAAAATGCAATGGTGATGAGGCCGCCGGGGAGTTTGTGATTCACAATCATAGAAATGGATGCAGGAGGAGGAAATCCGTATGGAGTTACTGAGAAGAAAGCCATCGGAGTGTTTGTTTAGCATGTCCACACCTGAGAACGAGAAAACAAGGTGATTTCATGACACTTTGCAGCTTTATGGCTCCTCGTATGATGGATTGCTGCTAGCCGAAGGATAACAGAGGGTGGAGATGAAGCATGTGTCGACCATTATAGATAAGTTTTACCTTGACGGTGCTGTCGACAGCGCCAGAGAAGAGACGGCCTCTGGAGACGGCCAGCGCGGTAACGCTGCCCTGATGTCTCAGCAGGGTCTGAGTACAGATCATGTTGTCCATGCTCCACACCTGAAACACAAACAATTTAAACTACACCCAGAGTCCATTTTATCAGGCTCACTTCCTTGTTAATGCAAGTATCATCAGCCAATCACATGGCAGCACCTCAGCGCATTCAGTCATGTAAACACTCAACTTTATTCAACTTTATTTGGATAGCGCCACTTCACAACAACAATGTTGTCACAGGGCACTTTACATACATGATAAAGAAAGACGTAATTAGAGGTAGATTAATGATTTAATCAATGTACCACGATGCAACAAATGCAGATTCAATGAAAAATTGTAAATGCTCAAAATAATTTTCATGACAGAAACGCAGCTGTAAAGCGTGTCAGGAAAATGAGAGTCACGCTTCCGCCTGGCAGCCGTCTCCCTAAAGTGTCCCTGGCAAACAACAGCGATAGCAGCTAGCCTTGTAGCCAGTGTTATTTAGCGTTAAATTTACTGGTCGGGTTTGGAGGCAAGTGTTTGGAAACATTTAGGTTTTTATGGACAAGAAAACAGACATGACTGCGTATGGAAGCTGTTTGAAGCCAAAATAAAATCTAACAATAAAACTGCGAACCAGTGACAGCAGCTCTGTTCCAGTTTTGTTAGAGGCTATCGTTGCTAACTATTGCTAACACACGTTGATTCCATGGAAACATTTAAAGACAACATGAAAAAATATGTTCAATAGGAGCTGGATTTATTTATTAGTGAACATAAATGGTGGAAATTAATTTGTTTGGCTACTTTAATAATGGATACTGAATGATTTATAAAGTAGTGTAAAGAAAATAAAACCTCAGTGAGGAAAAAAAGATAAAAACCCCTGATGATCACATAATAACCAGATCATCGCGTCTTGAATCGGATCGAATCGTGAGATACTTCAGACAACACACCGCTAGCCATAATGAGCTGCTGTCTGTCGTTCAATAACTTTAGTTTATGTATTCATGTCCCGCCCACTTTCAAACTGCTGATCACAGTGGGTGGAGTTAGGCAGAAAGTGGGCGTGTACCTTGAATGAAACATCCTAAGGACATTTTATGGTTAAAAGCACGATTTATACATCACCAGATGTTTCGTTCACAACGAGAAGAGATGTGTGTTCTCACCCTGAGGGAGCGGTCGTAGGAGGCGCTGAACACTTTGGTCTGGTCTGGGGTGGAGATGACCGCCAGAGCGTAGACCGTTCCCACGTGACCCGTCAGGGTTCGCACCTGCTCTTTAGACTCAATATCCCACACCTGTGGAGGACGCACAAACACATCATCATCACATACAGTCAAAGCCGAGTACAATCTGAACACATGCTGTGACAACGTCAGGGGACTTAATGCAATGATACTGGATGTTGAAGGAATCAAGGAAATGCGTAGAAATAGATTATTAAAACCTGCTTAGCTGTGAATTTATTGTTTCTACGCTCAATAACTAATTGTTGCCTCCTGAGGAAGATGAAGATAAGTGTTAGCTCTGTCTTACGTGGATGAGGTTCTCGTAGGTGCCGCAGACGATGTGGTGGTTGGTGACGGCGATGGAGTAGACGCTGCCGCCGCTGGTCTGCAGGACGTGGACGCACTCCAGAGAGCGGATGTCCCAGATCTGAGAGACGGGGTGAGAAGGACGGAGTCAGAAGGATCATATCTGTGTGGGCTATGTTTTACGTCTCCATGGCAACAGAGTTAAGCAAAAGGTCCGATAAGCCAATCACAATACATCTCTGACAATTTCCTCTTTGTGATAACGGTGAAAGGAACATCTGACTCCAGGCCTTGAGGGCCGGTATCCTGCAGGTCTCCATGCTCCCACACACCGGACCGAAATGAATGATCAGGTCAAAGAAACGCAGTTGGATCCATGTGATTAGAATCAGGTATGCTGGTGAAAAGAAACAACAAAAACCTGCTGGATACCGGAACTCGAGGACTGGAGTTTGACATCCCTGCTAGTTCATCAGTCGCTCTGAAATCAGAGTCTAAAGATGAGAAAATTCGTATGTATGTATGTATGTGTGTGGATTTGTATATGTATATATATGTGTATGTATATATATATATATATATATATATATATATATATGTGTGTATGTATATATATGTGTATGTATATATATATATATATATATGTATATATATATATATATATGTGTATGTATATATATATATATATATGTGTGTGTGTGTGTGTGTGTGTGTATATGTATGCATGTATGTATATCTATCTATGTATATGTATGTATGTATGTATGTATGTATGTATGTGTGTGTGTGTGTGTGTGTATGTATATATGTATATATATAATGTATGTGCGAGTGTATATACATGTATATGTAGGTGGGTATGTATGTGCATATACATGTATGCATTGATCTCTTTCTTTTGTTTTTTATGTTCTCTTTTCTGTTCTCTTTCTGCCCCTTTCCTGTCCTTTCCGGTCAGGTCCAGCAGCATAAACTCTGTAATACAAACTATTATCCAAAGCAAATAGAAAAATAAAATAAGAATCAAGAAATACAAGGGGATCATTACATCTATAAAAGTTCCCCTTGGCAAAATAAATTTGCTCAGCAGAACACAGCATCCAGAACATCAGTCTGCTTGCTTAAATGCTGGACAAGACAAAAAAAACAAAAACAAAAAACAAACGTCACATTTTTCTACAATCAAGGAGCAAAACTGTTAAACAGAGAGTCCTTTCTGAACCAATTCGTTATTTGTTTCATTTCCTGTCAGTTTACATTTTATATAGGCGGCAACCTACGACAGTAAAAAGTGAAGCCTATGCGGAAGTGCATAAAACTGCAGTTCCCCCTTCATCAACTAGGGGCTGCAAAACAGAGCAAATCCCCATAGACTCCCATGTTAAAAAGACCAACTTCACGGCAGAAATAAACATGTTTACAGCCTGGTACAAAAATCCATTTTAGGTTTAATAGGTCAGGTTTACCTTCATGACAACTGTGGAGTGAATTTTTTTTTTTTATAACTCCTCCATTTAGAAGTAATTTTATTTTGAAATTTGGAATATTTAGGGGCGTGTCCTTTTGATTGGCGGTTACCAAATATCCCGCTTCAAGAAGGAGGAATGTAGAACAACTGCGGTTTTTACCCGGTTTTTACTCATCTCGAAATTCTGCATATTTAGGGGCGTGTCCTTTGGATTGACAGGTACCCAATCTCCCGGTTCAAGTAAGAAGAACGTAGGATAACCACGGTTTTTAGCCTGTAAACAACCTGACTTAGCTTTAGCCCGCTTTCGTCCGTTAGCTGGTTTGCTCCCATTATCTCGGGGTTAGCTCGGTTAGCTCTTAGCTGCAGGCAGCTCAGAGTTTGCCTGATGTCAATCATCCACCATGACGCTCACAGCCCCCTCTCAGCTCCACCTCTTTGCCCATATTTGTATTTCCAGGGCGAGACGACGCACATGGTAGGAACCGCCCACCGAGCTTCAATTCAGCTCTTCAGAAACCTACAGGTGACGTCACATAGGCTCCGCCCATCTCTTTATATACAATCTATGCTTATATACAAGTTAAACAGTTAGTTTAACGCTGCTCTGAAGCCAACATGACCACACACCACTAGGTGTCCTCCTGACAGCACACCAAGGGTGTCCAAAGTCGGTCCTCGAGGGTTTTCTATGTATCCATGCTCCAACACACGTGGCTCAAATTAAATGGATCCAACAACCAATGAAGTCCCGCACAGTGACTAACTCTTTTAAGTCAGATGTGTTGGAGCTGGGATACATGGAAAACCTGCAGGATTGTGGCCTTCGTGGACCAGAGCTGGACAGCCCTGCTGACAGTGTTGCCATGAGCATCACACACATTTCCGAAACACAATCCCTCATTTCACTGCTCTCCTTCACTGATGTTTTAAACTTCCAGGTCTGCTCTTCACTCCTGATGGAAACATTTACTTCCTGATGTTTAACACATTTACCTGTTTGTTTGTCACTAACCTGCTGGTTAATTAACCTCATCTTTAACTTGACACAATTAAAAATGGCTTTACTCATGAAAATAAACTGTACTAAGCAGTTAAATCCTTAACTTGGTTGGGGGACTTTGTACTAATTATTAACACCCTAATCCCTGAATTTATTCCCAAGTAATTAAACCCAAATAAAACCAAAAAAAGTCTGTAAACAAAGACAAACAAAATATCATATAAATGAATAATTAATTTCATAAGTGAAACCCAGTAAATTGATTAAATAAATCGGTTTAGTTCTTTGATAAAGGTGAGAAGGAGTTTTGCTGCAAACTTGCAGGTGTTAAAACTTTAATGAAACCAATCAACTGCCTTTATTTTTACATCTTCTAATTCTACTTTAATCACCTTCTGAACGGATGTTGCAATTTACAGATTTAGTACAATTATTGAAGAAATAACCAGGATTTTAAGATGATCACAATAATTGTGTTAATTTTACCTATAAAATCACATGGACCCTCCTTGGAGGTGTTTAATGAATCTGGTCAAAATGAAAAAGTAAAGATGAGCAAGTGGAATAAATGCATTATTATTTTTCCCACATCATGTTGTTGCTCATCGCACAGTAAGTATCAGAAGTGGGCTTCATGTTGGTGATAGACGCTGTAGGTGTCACAGCAGTGAACAGAATCTGCCAGAAACATCTTCTTCCTCCTCATTCATTCTGTTTTCAAGCCAGCATTCAGCAAATCACCCGTTTCAACCCAGCAGTGATGTTTCAGACATGATCTGTTGTGTGAAAGTGGCGATACTGAGGAATATTTATGATTAATCAATCATGGCCTTTAATAAAAACCAGTACCCGTAACATCTGGAGAAGTAAGAAAACTCCACTTGTGAAGGGTGGACGTTTTTATTTCATTTCAGTGAATCTTATGGAGCTTCTGAGCCGTTCGGTGTCAACATCAAGCTGAAATGTTAAAGAAGGATAATTTTCCCTGAATATTCCCAACTATTTCTGCTGCAAACATTTCCCAGTAAAGTGCTGGTTGGAGACCGACGGCTACAGCCTCCACAAGAGACAGCCGTGTAATTTATCTTTGCATTTCCTCATTCTTCACTCTTCCTTCATTCTGTTTTGCTCTTTATCTCGCCTCATGTCCCTGAGGTGGTCATTAGTGACCAGCTGCAGGGAAACAGCAGGACTCACAAACACAGAGTCAAGCAGCCGGACGAGCGCCAACAAATACGACGACTCCCTCCAGTATGAAAACAGAGCCCCGTTATTGAGCACCAGAGGGAAACATCCACACAATGAGTTACAACAGTGTTTAAAGTTACTCCTCTAAGCATCTACTCTTCATATCTTCCTCCAACTTTTTATTTTAATGTGTTGAATGTGAGATAAAACAGCAGCCGCCTTCAAACCCCACTCAAATCTGTCGCAGAAATCTGAGCCACCTGCCGAGCCAACGTTTTTTTTTTTTCTACATCGGCTGTACCCTTTTAAGCTATAAATGAGGATCAAAAGTAAATTATTTCTAATAAAGAGGATTTCTGCCTAATTTTGTTCTGGAACATGGATGTTACTTTCTTATGGTTAATAAAAACCTCGTTTTATTAAAAGTCAGGTCTCTCATGCTGGCTGGAGGTGAGTTTGATATGAATAAATACCAGCTGATCTCTAAAAAATAGCTACACAGCCTTCGTGTAAACAAAGGCCCGGGTCTTTATTTCAGGAAACACGGTGCGATAGCATCTAGTCCAACATTTTCCAGAAAACTGCTGTTTCTGATGCTCACACAGACCATTAACCACCCACATGTCCAGTACTGAGTTTAAACTGGAAAGCTGAACCATAACAACAAAGAGAAAATCTTCTTTTCTATAAACTATACTGCCTAAACTAGCTTAAAGCTAACTTTCAGAGGTGCTCGTTAGCCTAGACAGCACAACATGCTAAAATACACCAGCCCCGTTTGTACAGAGGCTAATGCTAAAATACAGCAGCCACGTTGGTATAGAAGTTAACACTGAAATACACCAGCCGCTTTGGTATAGAAGTTAATGCTAAAATACACCAGCCGCTTTGGTATAGAAGTTAATGCTAAAATACACCAGCCGCTTTAGATTAGAAGCTAATGCTAAAATACACCAGCCGCGTTAGTATAGAAGTTAACACGAAAATACACTGGCCGCTTTGGTATAGAAGCTAAAGCTAAAATACACCAGCTGCTTTGGTATAGAAGCTAACGCTAAAATACACCAGCCGCTTTGGTATAGAAGCTAATGCTAAAATACACCAGCTGCTTTGGTGCAGAAAATAATACCAAAATACACCAGTCACGTTGGTACAGAAGCTAATGCTAAAATACACCAACCTCACTGGCACAGAAGCCAACACTAAAATACACCAGCCGCTTAGGTAGAGAAGCTAATGCTAAAATACACCAGCCGCTTTGGTGTGGAAGCTAACGCTAAAATACACCAGCCGCTTTGGTATAGAAGCTAATGCTAAAATACACCAGCCGCTTTGGTACAGGAGCTAACACTAAAATACACCAGCCGCTTTGGTGTAGAAGCTAACGCTAAAATACACCAGCCGCTTTGGTATAGAAGCTAACGCTAGAATACACCAGCCGCTTAGGTAGAGAAGCTAATGCTAAAATACACCAGTCGCATTGGTATAGAAGCTAACATTAAAATACACCAGCTGCGTTTTTGCAGAAGCTAATGCTAAAATACACCAAGCTCGCTGGCACAGAAGATAAGGCTATAGCTAAAATACACCAACCTAATTGGTATAGATGTGGATGTTTACGTGTTTCTGTAGCTTTCAAAGTCGTGGCTTTTTGACACAGTAAATGGCAGCTTATACAGCCTTCTCACCCGATGCTCAGAATTACGAGACAACTTAAACGCACCAGGAGCTTACAACAGTCTAATGCAACTGTCATATCATGACGTACACAACAGGAAAATCCAACAAACTGAAACCTGTACAGAGATAAACAGCTGAAAACGTGCTTGTTCTCTTTTGGCTACTGAACCTTGGTGACGACACGGCAAACTAACGTCTCAGCAACAGGGTGTTAGCCAACACCAATCACCTGCTGGTTGACTGGCTGAATAAAACTCAATAACTTTAAACAGTATTTTTCCTTTTAGTGCCCAATATTTACTGAGGAAATGTTTAGAAATGAGCATGAGTCCCAACAAAGACTTCAAGACTTCTAATGAACTTAGCAGACCGTCAATGTTCTCCATTAGCATGAAGCAACATACTGTTTCCTGTTGCAGCATGCAGTATGTTGTCTTTGCAGTATGTTGTCTTCTGTAACATTCATACAACATGTTGCATGTTCACATACCTTGATGGTCTGGTATGAGCCACTGTACAGGTGGTTCTGGGAAGCAACCAGTGCTCTGACCCAGTGATTCAGACCAGTCAGCTCCTTCTTCAGCTTCAGCTCTGTGCCCACGATGTCCCACACCTTCACCAAAACATAAAAATAACATTTAATCAGGCTGGAACTGGGGCTGGAAGTGTTGGAGGGGCTTCTGTAAGAAAAGCACCTTTTGTTCTCGTTTAAACACTGAACAGAACAGATCAAAATAAACTCCTCTCACAGCAGGATGATTCAGTCTGAGCAGAACTGAGTGGAAAACCAAACCACGAGACGTGGAAGTAACAGAGAGTTCGGTGGGTTGGAGGAAGTGGGGTCTTTGTATGTAAGAAAGGAAAGTCCGCGTGAGATTGATGACTTCATACACAAACCAACTAAATTCCCCCATCACCTACCTGTAACCACGGAAACAAAGACAATGCTACAGCTATTATTCATCCTGCCGTCCCCCACCCACCCCCCACGATGACATGTTATTACTCTACTTTTAGTCATCTGGGTCAAAACTAATTTTTGCATTTAGATTTTTAGAAAACGCTGGATTCATGAAGCAGAAGCCAAAAGTAACTCTGTTGCTTATTTCTGACGTAGCGCTCGGCGATACAACCAAAATCTCATATCCCGATATAGCTCATTTTATATCCCCTTAACGAAATACATAAAAATATAAAACTGTTAGTGTAATTTTGTGTCATCAGTTATGTGTCAGACAGGCTTTGCAACAGCAGCAGTGATCTCCTTCCGTCTGCAGGAACTGTGGCCGTATGGTGTTTCCCAGGTAAATAATAAATACGCCATATATCTCCACTTGACGCTGCTTTTGCTGGTTGACTCTTTTCTTTATTCTGTAATCTTTATCCTGATTCCTGCGCAGGTGATAAAGTGAGTTAGTTGTGTCGGAGTCCGTTGTTGGGACTGTGAGCTAGTCTGTTGTCGGTTCCACGTCAGTCTTTTTATATCCAAACTGCATCCATGCAACAGAAATTTCCTCTCTTTTATGAACAAGCTCATCAGTTTGGGTTGGCCGGTCATCTTTTAGTGAATTATCCTCTGAAACACGTCTGCTACCGTCTTCTTCCTTGTTTGTTTATATATTGCAGTGTGCATGCCTTAAAGCGTATCATGACATAAGAATACTGCAGTAAAGCACTTTATTGTGGCGTAAACGATAGAGCCTCATATGAAACAATATACATTTTCTATCATCCAGAGGATATATATGTCGTCATATCGCCCAGACTTGAACCCCTGAGACCCAAACCCTCCCACTATTTACTGTATGGAAAATAATCCAGTTTCTATGTAGTTGCCATCAGTAAAACAGGCATTTAAAGGGTTAAAATCCTAAAATGATTGAATGTTTGGTAGTTTTGTGCAGATCTGAAGATGTTTAGGTGATTTGTTAATGAAAAAACAGAACAAATATCGATGCTTGATGACTTTATAGCTGGGTTGGTGTTTATGGAGGATAACAATATGTCTAGACTCTTTGATCTTCCAGCAGCTTGCTAGCAGGCAGTCAACAACAAAACAACAAAAAACACCAAATAAATTACGCTAAACTCCGCTTTAGGTGTTGAATAATCGTCTCCTGAACAAAAAGTGGGACTGGCTGAATGTAAAATGAACCGTGGTGCAGAAATCGTTAAAAGTGACGCAACGCTGCAACAAGCCGGGCGATTTATCACAAGCAGCTGTACCTTAATGGCCTTGAGGGAGCCGCTGAACAACATGTTGTGGGAGGAGACCAGTGTGCACACGGGGTTGTCATGGGCACGGATGGTGTTGACTTTCTGCAGCGTCTGGATGTCCCACACCTACGAAAGATGTACGCAACGTCTTCACTTCAGGCAAACAGTTCCGACATGAAACTGAACAAATACAAGCCTAAAAAGAGGAATTAAGACATGACTGCTACTTACAATGATGGTGCAATCAGCAGAGCCGCTGTAAAGTCTGTTTCTATGGAGACGGAAACAAAGTGTCATGCTTTTGGGAGAGGACTGGTTATTCCCTGCTGGAGGGAAACACATACGGTAGTGTGTGTGTGTTTTGTGTTACCCCTGGATGCAGAGAGCCAGGACGATGCCGTCGTGACCTTCCAGGGTTTTCTGACACTTGTAGGTGGTGCAGGTGTCCCAAACCTTCACACAAAGACAAAACCACCAGTTCTGAGCTGGGGGTGTGACACTGAAGCTGCTGTTTCTCATGGTTTTCTGAATCCTTTCAGAAGTGGGTGCAGGAAGCTCCAAACAGCAGCGAGCTGTGTTCCTACCTTAATGCTCTTATCGGAGGAGCCGGAGAACAGCAGGTCTCCTGTGGAGTAGACGCAGAGACACCAGACCGGACCCTGGTGGCCGACGAACGTCCCCTTACACTTGAAGATCTGCTGTGGGTCGTACGCTGCGCAAGCAGAAACCAGAAGTCATCATTTCTGTTCGGAGAGTCTGGAGAACAACGAGCGGCTAGAAAGGGTTAGAGGTGGACGGGAGATGGAAGGAGACGGAAGATGGGAGACTGGCCAGAGGGAGAATTTACTGAAGTAAACATCTGAAGGAGAGATTTAGAGAAACTCCCAGCGAGAGTTTAGAGTAACAGCAGAAACTTACAGCCCAGGATTCCCATGTTGAGCCTGGCGTTGATGTGGGACAACTCGTCCTGCAGGGACACAGTCAGAGGGTAGCTTACAGTGAGTATAAAACCTCACTGTTACAGGGTGTGTGTGTGTGTGTGTGTGTGTAAATGGATGTGAAGCTATATGCTACATTAGCGCGACTCCTTTCTGGACTGAACCGAGACGAGTCTCCGTCTCAGAACTTAAAGACACTTTCCTCCTTGTTTCTGTCTCAATATGTCAAAAGGATGAATTTATTCTGCATAAATGTGTCTGAGAAGTGTGTGTGTGCGCACACACTCACGTTCAACATGGAGGCGTCTCTTCGAAACTCCATCAGGTCCTCGCTGAGTTTACTCTGGTTCTCGTCCAGCATGTCTGCAGCAGAGGAGACGGAAGAAGCTCAACGTTCTGCTTCGCTGTCCTGCAGACGGCTGCGCTCCCCCGGGCTGGGCCAGAACCGGACCGGAGCCTGGATCTGAACCCGGACCAGGTCTCAGACCAGAACCCGGGCTGGAGCCCAGACCAGAGCCCAGAACCAGAGCCATGACTGGAGCCCGGAACAGAACTGGACCGGAGCTCGGACCGGAACCTGGACCGGAACCCAGACCAGAACCCTGGACTGGAGCCAGGACTGGAGCCCGGAACAGAACCGGACCAGGAGTCAGACCAGAACCCAAAACGGAGCCTGGATCTGAACCCGGACCTGAACCTGGAACAGAACCCCGGACCGGGACTCAGACCAGAACCGGACCGGAACCCAGACCAGAGCCCTGATTAGAGCCCGGACCGGAGCTTGGACCTGAACCCGGAACATAACCCTGGACCGGGACTCAGACTGTAACTGGAGTATAGGGATGCACCGATCCACTTTTTAGGAGTTCTGATCCGATACCGGTATCTGAAACTTGAATATCTGCTGATACGGATATTTGCCGATACCAGATGTGTTTATGTGAACATTATTATGGTTATTACTGCTGTTATAACTGTGTACTATAAGGTTGTAATAAACGACCCATCCAGTTACCTCACCAATACAGATATAATAACATCACAGATCTAACAATTTCAACACGTTTTGTTTTCATTTGGCACATTTTACCTAAATACAACTATAAATGTGTGGTTTTAAAACAAAGATCTGGCTTTTAGTGGAACAAATGTCACATTTTAACATTCAAGGCATTTATTTCTTTTAAAACACGTCACCGAACACATCTACGCTGCCTTTAACTAGTGTGGTATCGATACACTTTTATTAATATCAGGTACGAGCACACACGCTTTGGCACTGAGCCGATACTGATGCTGGTATCGGTATCGGTGCATCCCTACTGAAATATGAATGCTGGTGGAGAATATCGAGATGTCCTGCAGGAGGTTTTTCTGCTTCCCTCTCCCCCTCTGTTGTCCCGTAGGCTTCTTCCTTTTCTTACCGAACTTCAGCTCCAGGTTTTTCTCCAGCTGATCCAGCTTCTCGGAAAGTTTGCCCAACATGGAGCGGAGGAAAGCGATGTCTTGGTCCTTCTGAGCCAGAGTCAGCTGCATCTCATGGAACCTGACCGCAGCCACGGATCACAGAAACAAGTCAAGACCTGACTCACACACCGGACTCCTTCAGGTCCGTGGCTCACCTGTCATCCGTCTGCTGCAGAAACTCCTTCAGGCCCTCAAACTTGCACACCTCCAGGTGCGTCTCATACGTGTCCTGGTTTCCTATGAACGTGCAGCTGGAGGAAGAGACGAGAGGCGGAACGTAGGAAAACGGCGCTGACGAAGAAGGTAGCAGGAAAAAGGAAGGGAAGGCTCACCCGTATTTGGAGTGTGGACATTTGATGTGCTCGCACTCCTTGAGGTGAGCCTCCAGGTTCATGGTGAGGAGTGGCGGGCAGGAGGGGTTGTTGGGGCATCGTACTGGTCTGTAGTCGCAGCTGGCCTCGTGTTCCCTGCAGACAGGTGGAGTTGGGAAAAGCATCTAAAGCAGAACACACACCCTGTTTTACCTACTCTACATCACTCTAGACGCTTTTCTCCAAAACATCTGAGAGCGAGAACAACACAAGCAAGAAATGACCGATCTGAGCAGCGTACTTGCGTGTGGAGAGTTTGATCGTGAACGGGCAGCCCAGCGGGTCCACCTCATACAGCCCAGGCTTCCCTGCCACCGTGGCGGCGGACGCTGCAGCGCCCCCTGCAGCGCTGGCTGTCGCTCTGCAGCCATATTTACAGTGGATGAAAAGCTCTCCGATCTGCTCGGCGACCGCGATGTTGTTCACAACAACCGTTAGCTTCGCGGCATCCACAGGGCACTTGTCTGCGGGGAGGACCAGCATGAGCGAGTTATAATAAACCAGATCCGAGGAAAAGGTGACGACTCGCCGTTGAGACTCACCTGAAGTCAAGGCACAGCGTCTGCAGAAGGTGTGCTGCGGGGAGAGAGAGGAGGAGAACTGATATGAGATGGCAGTGTACAGGATTTATTTCCTTTAGTTATGCAGGAAAATATGCAGAGTTCTGCGTCATAAAACCAAAGTTAACACAACATTTAGGGGTTTTAAGTTAAAGGGGTGCTATTATGGTATCAGACATGTGAACGGCACCGTTTTTAATCACCTAAACGCATGTTTGAGTTTGAGTTTGAGTTCCAGCACGCTCTCCGTTCGGTTTCCATGGCGACGAAAAACGCATCGTTTTAGAGAGTTTTTTCTACTCGGAAATCCTTGTGACGTCCCGGGGGATAAGGTTCGCTGATTTGTTACCTTCTACTGGTTAACAAGGGCATGTACAAATACATCAGGCGGGTGGAAAACGTGGGATAAAGTTATTTCCAACGATGGCTGGTGAGTTTACCAACGAGAGACATCCTGCTGCATTCGTTGCTGTGGGTTGCTGCTTTCCACTTCGTTTTCAGGGTCTGATTCAGGTTCCAACATGTAGGGCTGTATGCTATGTGTTGACATTGTATTTAGTTTTTTTATTGAGTTCATATTAGCCTAATCCTTCTGTTTATGAGATGTTACAATGACGGTGAAAGCAGTTGCGGTGCGCGCTCCCGATGTAGCACGGTGGCAGGAGGCGGGGCTTAATGCGGAAGAGTCTCAATCCACTCGTTTTGCCCGCAGGCTGATCTGACAGCCTACGGAGAGGGTCGGTCTGAAGTAAATAAAGCCATTTGTGACAATAACTCCATCAATCTCAGCCCTTCTGGTCTCAGAAATAAAAATAAATTAGCCTGAAATGCTCATAATAGTTCCACTTTAAGCAAATGCAGTTTTAGTATCAGAATGTGAAGCATTAATGAGAGAAAAAGGACCATTAAGGTACCAAACTGCTGGGAACGCATCTCAGACGTGCACCGGGTTAGCCAGTAAGCTAACATTAGCTCCGTGAGTCGGTGAACGTTGTTTACAGCCACGTGTTTAATGCTCTGGAGAGATTTTAATGAGGTACCATGAATAAAACAGGGTAGAATCAGTGATGCTTTGCTCTGAATGCTCTGAAGGAGTCTACGATCAGCTCATGTAAGTGTGTAACGTGACGTGTCGTCATGTTGCTGATTAAACTAGTTTTAAAAAAAATAAAAAATCTGGATTTTTTTGTTTAAATTTTTTTTTTTTTCTTCAAATAAATAAAAATAATCCATTATAAAATTTTTGTCATTTTTATTGTTTTTATTGATCTTTTTACTCGTCTTCTTGGGCGTTATAGCAGCAGAATGATGGTCTGGCTACTGGGTTGTTTTTTTCCTCATTTAAATTAAGAAAAAAAAAAAAGACGAGCAAAAAAAAAAAAAAAAAGTTTTATACATTCATTTTGTTTTTAATCTACAAAAATCAGCAAAACCAAAGAATTGTGAGAATCGCAATGTAAATTGAATCGACACAAAAAAAATCGGAATCAAATCGGGACAACAGCGTATCATCACAGCCCGAAGTTTTATTGTGTTACTCGTCTATTCTAACATGTAGACTTTATATTGTTCCCGCTTCGTCATAAACAGTGAAGAAAGATTTAACTGGACGAGGAAACGTGACAAACTTGAACTGAATTGTTTAGCATCGATGGAAAAGTCATTATTTTTAAGATGTTCTCTGGATTTTTTTTATTTGTTTACTCTTGTTTTACTGTGATGAGGAGAACGTCCACAGAGGCGATGCGTTACCACGACACAGTCAACACCGTACGTCCCACCCTGGTTATTATAACTAAAATAACCTAAAATGCGTGTAGAAAACTAAAGCAGTTTTAGTTGAAATGGCCTGACGTTCTGACGTTGCGGTAACGTATTGTGTTATTTCCTGTTTCCCTAGCATGTGTCTCTGCTCATTGCTACGAGTCGTTGGCTCCTTTAACCTCTTTCTAACTTCTATCTGTTGTTAACCAACCACTCACTTTAGCGTGCTAAATCTTCCCAAACCACTGTTTTATATGTTGCATTTATTTTCTGGATCTTGACTTAAACAGCTAGAGCACTCGGTTTTAGCACGGCTGCTAGCTCTTTTCCACTGTCTGTAAAGCATCATGAGATGGCATTGCCGGGATTTGATGCTATATAAATAAAGTTGAATTGAACTGAATTAAAAGGAGGAAAAACATTCAGCTCTGAAGTCTAACTAGGAGCAAAGTTTTCCTCTACATCCTGATTTAAAGTCTGCAAATAGAAACGTATTCGTTCATGTTTTTATTTCCATGACATGAACATTTTAAAGCTGAGCATCCAGAATGCGGTTCAGTCTTTCCTACGTAGGAACGGATAGTTTTTCATCTAAACGTCTGACTGAGAGGAGTAAGTCAGCTCCAGATGTGAATGGGAGTGTTTGTGTTGAACCAGCATGTGACATCGACTCGTCATCCAAAATGAAACTGAATGAAAATCACACTGACATCTGTTTCCTCTTCCACCTTATTGCTACGTAAAGAACACGTGAACCAGCTGAGACTGGATGTTAGAGGCCAAAACTCAGCGTCAAACAGCCGTAACGCTTTCCTCGGACAAACACAGTTCTGCTCGGTGTGTGTGTCCGAGTGTGTGAAACTTCTCAGAGTCTAACTGATCGATGACGAGCTCCTCGTAATGCAGTGAAAAATGCTGCTGTTTCCATAGAAACAGTCACCACAGACAGAGCCCTGCTCGGGTCTAGTTTCTTGGCCCGAGCCCGGCCCGGTTCCCACAGGTTGGACTTGAGCCCGGCCCGGTCTGAGAGGTTTTCAAAATGATCCAATGTGAACCGAATCAGACCCGAATTGTTTTTTCTCTCTCTGTCTTTAGGGCGCAGTTAAACGGTGCGGCAGCAGTCGACCTGCAGAATGTATGAATAAGTGATCACATACATCCATACATACAGCGTGTTTATTAACTTTTTGTTTTTTATTTACAACCCACACAAATGCTTTATATGTTCTGCAACAACCCCTTTATCAGGCAGATGCAAGACCTGCGCACAACGACGAGAACAGCTGACCTGCTGTTAACGTGAACAAAGAAATCTGTCCAAATGTAAACCATGATGTATTATCAGATAAGTCTGGCTCGATGGGACTCGACTTGTGTGTTTGTGGTGTGAGAGTGTGTGGTGAGGAGAGCGTGCTGCATTCAAGTGACGCCATTTAAACCGAGTAAACATGACTGCAACACGTCGGTTTAACTGGCAGGTAACAAGTAAAGCGGGAGTGCGACAGAGTGATGTAATCATGAGCCCTGAGCCCGGCCCTCGAGCCCCTCGGGTTTGAACCATAGACTGTATATAAAGAGATGGACAGAGTCTCCATGACGTCACCCATAGGTTTCTGAAGAGCTGAACTGAAGCTCGGTGGGCGGTTCCTACCGTCGCCATGTTGGCAGCGCCATGTGCGTCGTCTCGCCAGGAAAATACAAATATGGGCAAAGAGGTGGAGCTGAGAGGGGGGCTGTGAGCGTCATGGTGGATGATTGACATCGAGCGAATGCCGAGCTTTCTGTAGCTAAAAGCTAACCGAGCTAACCGCGAGATGACAGGAGATAACCAGCTAACGTAGGTAAGCGGGCTAAAGCTAAGTCACGTTGTTAACCGGCTAAAAACCGCGGTTGTTCTACATTCTTCTGACTTGAAGCCAGATATTGGTACCTGTCAATCAAAAGGACACGCCCCTAAATATGCCGAGCTTTGAGATTAAATTACTTTTAAAGGGGCGAGTTAGAAAATAATTCACTCCCCGCACAGTTGGATGGATTTTTGAACCAGGCTGTAAACATGTTTATTTCTGCTGTGAAGTTGGCCTTTTTAACATGGGAGTCTATGGGGATTTGCTCTGTTTTGGAGCCCCTAGTGGATGAAGGAGGAACTGCAGTTTTATGCACTTCCACATAGGCTTCACTTTTAAGCGCCGGAGGTTGCCGCTTGGTTTGAACACAGTGCTCTCACCACACTGCAAAAACTGAAATCTAAGATTAAAAATCTTCAATTGAGTCCACATATGCTTATTTTTTTGAAGGTTAGGTAATTCTTAGTTTTTATGCCAGAGAATTCCTCTTGTTTAAGAGTACTTTTACTTGTTTTGGGAAGTCTTGACAAGCCAAATGTTCTTGTTCTGTTGGCAGATAATTTATCTTATTTTAAGCAACATTTACCTCATTTTGTTTCTTGTTTTTTAAGGCTGAGTTTTTGCAGTGCACAGATAAGAAACACGATTTAAAGTAAAGAAATAAGAATAAAAGTCTTTTAAATCGTGTTGAGGAAGCGTGGAAAAGGAGAACACCAGCTGGAGGCAGAATGAGGATGAGGAAGGCGAACGGAGGCTGGAGAGGGAAACTCACCCCACACGTGGTGATGACGGGGTCCTTGAAGACGTTGCAGCACAGCTGGCAGCACAGTTTTACCGACGGCTGCTCGGCGAACACCTGGGGCTCCTGCTTGCAGACACCACACTCTGTCAGGTCACACACCTACGCTGGACGTGTGTGTTTCTGCAGACGTGCACGACGCTTACCGTGTCCTCCTCCTCCTCGTGCAGGGAGAAGGTGGAGCGCAGGGACATGTTGGATTCGGAGTGCAGCGAGCGGATGGAGATGGCCGAGTCAGACCTCCGAGGAGTGCCGATGGGAGGCTGGTTTAGGGAGGAAAGTCGCGACAGAAGAAGTCAGAGCAGGTCGACCCTGAAAAGCCAAACTTCAGGAGGGAGTGTGCTGCGGTTACCATCCCGTCGTCGTCGTCGCGAGGAGAGTAGGTCAGAGTGCTCGAGGAGGACGGAGTCCTTCTGTGCTGCTTGTAGCTGCTGCTTCCTTCTGCTGAAAACCACCAGAGAAGAAGAAGAAGAAGAAGACGTGAGTCACGCAGGAGAAAGGAAACGAGAGGAAAAGAAGAGGAGAGGACTGACCTTTGGCTCCAGAAGCCACGGCTGAGAAAGTGGGGCCGTATGATGCCTCCATCCTGCTCTGCAGCCAGAAGAGAGGAAACGTTTACTGTCGTTTTAATAAATCCTACAAGTCTGAGCCTCTAGTCGGCGTCTCTGCTCTGTGTCTGTGTAGAAATACACAGGCGTTATCTCAGGACAGCCTCAGCTGTCGGGTTATCAGGCTGAAATGATTCCCTCACAATGTTTTAACTTCTCAGAGAGACTGGAACGGATCAATGACAGGTGGTCTTTGTGGTTTACACTCCCTCCTTCAGTGTAAACCGCTTCTCCTTGTAGTTCTTAGAAACACATGAAGGCTAAATAAACAAGAAAAGAGGATTTACTACCAACAGAACTCCGTAGAAATAACACACAGATTAACAGTTGGGGGTCCTGCGATGGACAGGTGAGCTGTCCAGGGTGGACCCTGCCTTTCGCTAACAGACTGCTGGGATAGGCTCCAGCTTCCCTTCATCGGACTGAGCGGTTAGGATGATGGATGAATGAATAAACAGTAAGGGTGGGAATCCAACGGAAAAACATCAAATATGGGGATTTTTTTCATTCATTCATTTTCCGAACCGCTTATTCCAATTCAGGGTCGTGGGGAAGCTGGAGCCTATCCCAGCCGGCTTTGGGCGACAGGCAGGGTACACCCTGGACAGCTCGCCAGTCCATCACAGGGCCACACAGAGAGAGACGAACAACCACTCACGCTCACACTCACTCCTAGGGGCAATTTAGAGTGCCCAATTAACCTATCATGCATGTCTTTGGATGGTGGGAGGAAGCTGGAGTACCTGGAGAGAACCCACGCATACACGGGGAGAACATGCAAACTCCACACAGAAAGGCCACTGACCAAACCAGCCAAGGATTGAACCAGCGACCTTCTTGCTGTGAGGCCACAGTGCTAACCACTGCGCCACCGTGCAGCCCTGGGGATTTTTTTGCTTTACAATATTGAAATTGATATTTTAGTTAAAAAAATTTTTTTTTCCCCAAATGAATAAATACAAACTATTTTAAAATTTTAGTGATTTTTATTGATCTTTTTACTTGTTGGTCTGGATACTGGGTTGTTTTTTTCCAAATTGAAATGAAGAAAAATGACTTTTAAAAGTTTTGTACTTTTTGTTTTTAGTCTATAAAAATCAGCAATATTGAAGAATCGCGATTTAAATCGAATTGCCACAAAAAAAAAAAAAAAAATTCGCAATTGACTCGAATTGGGACGAAGCATTTCGTTTCAGTCCTAATGAACCCCAAACAAGTCTTTTCTCACCTTGCACATCATTTTCTCACGTCTTTGCTTTCAGGTTGACAAATATTGTCAAACAAAAACAACATGTTTACACTTCTTCCTCACTTTCACGTATTTATGCTGCGATTTACCAACTAACCTCACAAAACCAGCCCCAACTCAGCTGCTTTCAGAGGAATCTTCCTAGTTTTATTCCCACCACAGAGACAGAAACTAAACTTTCTGCTCACTAATTGATCTTTGGAAGCTCCTGATTGGACATTACAGTCAGTGTTAAGCTCTCTGATTGGTGGAAATGTCGACAGCAAGTGATCATAATTTCTAGGTCAAAATAGAGGTTTCCTAGCAACAAAATAAAGTGATAGCGATCTTGTTTTATTGCAAAAATGTAATAAATAACGGTGTTATCACTCAGTTGTAGGGTCTCTGAATAAACACTGGATTGAGCAGCTGGATTGTAAACATCTGGAAAACAGCCGTAGAATCTGAAAGGGTTAAGCATCGATCAGGACTCAGAGCTCCACGCTACCGTTCCTGAGATAATGTTAACAGTATCAGCATATCGCTGGCGTTCCAGTGGAGCTTTAAGGGTTAATAAAATCACTGCTACAAATGTACAGACCATAATGTGGTTGCCAGATACTGGTCTGAATGTCTTACCCCACTACCAGAGTCTGCTGGAGGGGTGGAGGGGCTGCTGGGAATGGATGATGAGGCCACCGCTCCTGCAGAGTATCGGTTGTAGCGCGCCGTCTTACCGCTGCTCATAACCTGGAACACACACCCAGACGCTGGCGGGAACGCTTGCAGCCGGCTGCGCTGCTAAGTCTGGGAGGAGAAGGAAAAGAGAGAGAAAACCTTCAGGACGCCTCCGCAAACGCTCACCGCTTGGTTTCTTTAATCCACAAGAAGCTCTTAAATTCATTTCACATCAGCCGTGCACAGCTGGTGTGTCCAGCGCCGATCCTCCAGTCCTGCAGGTTGTCAATGTGTCCCTGCTCCAACACACCTGATCCTAATGAATGAGTCTGAGAACTTCGTAGGCTGTTGCATTCATCTCATTTGAGTCTGGTGTGCAGGAACAGGGACTTTGGACACCCCTCGTTTGCAGCCCTGATGGTGGACGGTCGTTACTTCATCCACATAACTTCATCAACACTTGGTCTGTGACTGCAACAACGTTTTATATGTTGAAGCGTCAGACTTCGCAGCAATCAGGCTCAACAAGGACATAAAACAACTAAATCCTCGGCGTACATCCTTCATACAGCAGCTCTGCATCGCACGCCCGCGCTGCCTTTAAACACGTCTAAAGTGTGGAAGGAACGTTTAGCTACAGGTAAAAGTTCCTTTACATGTGAGCTGAAACTCCCCACCAGCGGCTTGGAAACAAACAAGTCTTAGTCTTAAAAAAAACGAAGAAAAAAGACGTCCAGTTGTCTCTATTCAAGCTCTTGCAGCGTTCCATGTCAATGTTAGCAACATCAAATGTAATTTCTCAACCCCAAACACAACTAAAACACTGATTTATTTAATAATATTTGCTATATTTGGGGTAAAACAGACTGATAAACAATCCCACAGCTTAGTGTTAGGCTGTAGCGGAGCTGCTTCTGTTATCTGGAGATATTTTGCCTTTAAATGTTGGATGTCAGATTATGTTGAGTGAAACAATTTCCTGCATTGCCAAACCTGACATGGTTTGGAGGACAAAGAAGTCTGCAGCTAAGACCGACACCCTCCACATCCTCAGGTGAAACTGGAAAAGATCGAGGATGATCGGAGGGGGAGTGGCGGCTGGAGATAACTGAGGACAGAGGACAAACACCGTCTCTACAGGTGTTGCTGAAAGGATTCAGCAATAACAGGAAGTTCAAAGTTCAAAGTGTCGATCAGCTGAAGCATCAGAACACGCCCAAGCTCACAAAGTGGGATTTTCCTGACATATTTTACATAAATACTGATCCAACCCGTCACACTCCTACACTATCTGCACCACAGCTGGAGTGTGTTTGGACTGGATGAGGAATAACTCTGCACAGCTAATGTGTAAAATATGGTTCAGGTTACATAACAGCCAGAACTACAGTTGTGCTCATATTTATTCATCCCCTTTCATTAAAGAAGGAAAAACCAGCTGCCTGTAAAATAAGCTGAAATTGACTAAAGTAATAATAAATAAAAATTTTATGAAAATTATTACATTATTTTCTAATTCTGGTTCAATAGAATTATTTTTTATAAAAAGCAAACAAATAAGATAATTTATTACATATTCCATCAGTCATAAACTAATATTTAGTTGAACAATCCTTTAATGTTTCCGCTCCAGTCAGGTGTTTTCTGTTCCTCTCAGTCAGACTTCTGCACCTGTTGACAGGTATTTTGTCCCACTGTTCAACAGAAAAGTGCTCTAATTTGTCCACGACCAATTTGTTTGTTTGTTTTTTTCTTTCTTCAACTCAATTAAATGAAAAAACAGTGTCTAAATAATATTTTTGCAAATGTTTAGTTATTATTCCTTTTTTAAGTCTCCAGTTATTTAAGTGACTGTTGTAAATTCAGCTTTTTCTTTAATGAAAGGAGATGAATACATATGGAACAGAAAAAAATCAACTATGGGGATTTTTTTCATTCATTCATTTTCCGAACCGCTTATTCCAATTCAGGGTCGCGGGGAAGCTGGAGCACAGTTGTACCCCAATAGCACGGCGTTTAAATGACAATAACAGTATCACTATCAATCTCTCAGCTAAATCGCCATATGAAATCGTACTGGCATGACATTTAAATGATATTTATAAAGGATAAAAGATTAATAAATGAATGAAAAATAAAAGCAGAAGTTGCATCAGTCAGAATTGGATCAGGTCGCAGAAGTGACTGGTTTTCTTCAGGTCATTTACCAAAGCTACAGCTGTTTATCTAGAAAACAAATGCACATATCTATCATTGTAAATCGTGTCTGACATATATAAATCTACAAACACAGTTATGGAAAGAGAAGCAGACACAAAAGGGGGTGAAATTAGAGCCAAATAATCAGTGACCCGGACAACTATCCCCTGATGTAAACAGAAAGGTATGCGGAGTGTGGCCTCATATG
The DNA here is from genome assembly GCF_933228915.1 of Telmatherina bonti. Taxonomy (NCBI): domain Eukaryota; kingdom Metazoa; phylum Chordata; class Actinopteri; order Atheriniformes; family Telmatherinidae; genus Telmatherina; species Telmatherina bonti. Next base: position 11,581,309 of record NC_136612.1, read on the forward strand.
GGAACAGACTGCAGAATGTGGCTGTGAGACTGTCCAGGATCAGTAATCGGAGTCTTTGTCTGTGTTTATAGCCTGGAGATTCCCGTAAAGAACAGCCTCCATGCTGAAGAGTGGGGCGGAACACGCACAGCCAAAGTTAAAAAACCCACTTTTCTTCCTAAATACAAAGACATCATGACTTTATTACATATTATAGCCAAAGTGCAGGACGATCTGAAACTATTTCACCAGCTGTGGTTTTATTAACAGCGAATTAAACAGTAATAATCAGCAAAGCTAAGTGTTATTGTTAGCTTAAGTTAGCTCGTTTTCAATTCTTTTGCGCAATCACTGCTACTGACAGTTTTTGGCTAAATCTGACAGCCGCGACATTGTAGCTTACACAATTTTCTTGTAAGTAAAACAAATATTTCAAAAAGTCCTTGAGGGAAAAGTTGGTAAACTTACCATTATTGGTTTTTTTCCCCCACAAGCGGTGCTGCTACTCTTTAGACAGATTCCCAAATCTTCCTCTTCTCCTCACATACACGGTTTAACGTTCGCGGTGTATTCTGGGAATTGTAGTATAACGTACGTTACCGTGGTTCAACGAGCGTTACCTGTCACAACTGTGAGACTACAATACCCACAATTCCCTCCGTGAAGCCGTCATTTGACTCGATGCCGTCGGTAAATTTCGCAAACCATCGGCAAAGCGCATCATTTCCAAATATTTACGCTTTCTCACCGGTTCTGGTTCTTTATTGGTTCTTGCAGAAACCGAACCATCACGCGACAGATTTCATCATATTAAACGGCAAGATAGGGACCAATAACTGGGGAACTGTTCATCATTAAATAGTGACTATGTTAAATATAAAGAAATGATAAAAAATTTTAGACAATGCAATATTTTTTTAATACATGTGCTTTGAATTTGTGTTTATTATTATTATTATTATTATTATTATTATTATTATTATTATTATTATTATTATTATTTTATTTTATTTTATTTTTTCTACTAAATGTACATTTAAGTAGCCCTAATTTAAATTTGGTATGAAGGTAGCATGAACTCTTTCTTGTTTTTAATCCTAGTTAAAGTTGACACACCATATCCTAAACTTTATTTGGAATTATGTGTCATGAAGTGTAAAACAAATGTGTGTAGAATTGCTGCAAAACAGCTTCAGGATAAAAAAAAATCTTTTGTGCATTTCTAAATCAGATTAAAAGTCATTATTTGTCCTGAGCAGCTTCTCTTTAACAGCCTGAACCCTCTTTGACAAGTTTTCCTTTCATTTCTTTCCCCAAAATGTCCATTTTCATCTTGTTTTTTAAGGATGTGCTGCGCCTCATGCTGAGGTTGACCACATTTTCAGCTTCCAGCTGTTCGGTAATCACCTTGTTGCTGCTGAAATACTATTTTCTGTCTGTCAGACTGTTTTATCTTTTGCATTTTTCATGGATGCAGCTGAAGAAATGAGAACAAATGACGTGCCTTCGCAGCAGACTGCAACTCAAAACGCAGTCGTCCATTATGTGCCGACACAAAACTGCTTCATCCCTTGATTTTTGCTGGTCTTTGTTCTTGTTAATGCTTTATAGATCAGTTTATATAGTATAACACACAAACCATAATGAAAGAACTGTCCAAAGGAAAAAAAAGCTCATCAGAAAGACTTTAGGTCACTTTAAAAGGCTGTTTGAAAGTAAAATATAAACAAATGAGATTTGACTCCATACTTTTGAACATCACTGTATATTAATAATATTTATGGTCATTTTTCTTCTTTTACTTATTTAGTTTTAGCTTCTTTTTTCCAGAAGATGGCGCCACCAACCTGCTGCAGTGAGAACAAGCAGCCAAACTGTCTCAAATAACTCTACAGAATTACTATAAACAATCTGTTAAATAATCAGCATTAATTAAAAAATAACAACTCTGTCTGTGCATTTTGATTATTAACAGCAGCACGGAAATGAAAAGGGTGTCTCAGCTGCTGGGAAATGAAAATGCTCAAGTCAAGTAAAAATAACTCAGAAAAAGTCAAGTTTAGTGTTTAGATTGGAAACAGAGTTAATACTTTGTTTCATACATCTAATTTTTACCTTATTAGACAGAATCTTTAGTGATCTTTGATTGGAGACTTTTGTTCATTTGGGCAAAATGTTCCTCCTCATCTCAAAGCATTTCATCAGTTTAAGTTCATATAACAATATGATTAATTATGAAAACTGCCCTCATGCGCTTTAACTTTTGCACTTTCAATCACACACTTTATATGATATTTACAACAAGTTTACTTATATCTGTACTTGTTATGATACTTCTGATGTTTCTCTGTGACCTGCCGAGTCACTGCAGAAAGAAATTAGAAAAAATCTTTACTTTGTGCACATTGACATGCTGAATTTTCTTTAACTTATGTTCATTAATGTGTAATATGTCTTTTGAAATAAATAATTCATAATACTTATAATACTTATAAAATACTTCATATTTATAAATAGAAATTTATGATAATTTGCCACCTTCTTGAGTCAAAAGCACAAAAATGTCCATGTCCCAAAAACAGCTATAAAAACGGAAGATACACAAAAACTAGTAAATCATCAAATGTAATTTTCTGGCAAATCATTGACAATTCAAGATGTATTTAAACACACACACACACACACACACACACACACACACACAGAGATACCCAACAATTGTTGAATTGAAAATAACTTGTTTTTTTCCCTCATAAAATGTATTTAGCATAATGTATTTAAAGGGATAAAATCCTTCTAATTGTACAATTATTTATTTCTTTTGAAATCAGAACTATAGTTGATCAATAGAGTTAACAAACATTAATTCTGTCTTTTTATTTTTTAAGTTTTTGGTTAAAGTTTTAAAATATTTGACTCATGTTCAGGTTTGAAAATAAGTTCCCAGCCACCAGAAAGGTGTCACGTCAGCATCACTGCAGAGGATTCAGTCTGTGTTGTCAGTTTTTTACATGTTTGGTTGTTTTTATTACTGTTAATCATCAGATTTTATTATCTGGTTCTAAATGTAGAGGATAAATTTAACATTTATTGTAGTGCGTTGTTGCTAGTTTAAGTGGCATTTATATAGTTTTTTATTTACCTGTGTTTATTTGTTTACCTGCCGTCGGACCATACATGGAAATTAACTGATGGTCCAAAACATCTTTTCTCCTCTCTGATGAATATTTTTTGGGCCGAGGCCTCGACAAATAAAGCAAAATAAACAAAAGTAAACAAATTCTTTATGCTTTTTTTTTTTTTAAAGCAGCAGTGCAGTAAACAAGCTGACATTTAAATCCTCAAAATATTTGAATGTTTAGTAGTTTTGAGCTAAACTGAGGTTCTTTAACACATTCATGCAGAAAAAAAATGACCATCTGTTTGTTCTGGTTGTTCCAGTTGAAACTGGACATTTTTGTCCTTAAAGACTGAAGAAGGTGGAAGATCAAACCAACGTGTGTGTGTGTGTGTGTGTGTGAAACAGCAGAGATGACACATGGAGGAGGCCTTGTGATGCAGCCGAGCTTTCAGCAGCAGAGCAGCTCTGCAGCCCAGAAGCAGCATATAAAAGTGGAAAGATGGCTCCATGCTCTGTAAAAGTCAGAGCTGCAAATAGAAGCGAAAGAAAGAGCCGGATTGAATGTGGCTTTTATTTAAAAGATGTTTTGAATGCAACTTTGTTGCTGCGTACACAATATTACACACACACACACACACTCAGCTCAGCGTTCCATTAGACGAAACCCAAACCATTAGTAGCTTTATCTCCATTGTAGGAAGACCCCCCCCCCCCCCATCACATCACATATGTTCTGAAATACACCAACTTTTAGCTGCATCCCACACATGAAGCGAGTTTTCTGTCTAATGCAGATGTTTCGGACGTGTTGCCATCACAGCTGCAGGGGTATTTATTTTATTTTCAAGTGCTGGTTCTTCCTTTCACGTCCCAAACAGCTGACAGCGAGCTCTGAACGGCCTCAGCAGCCTTCGTTAATGTGCATTCACTGGATGTTTCAGTGTGTTCATTGATAAAACACTCGTCTCCTTGCGTGTAGATAAGCACACTTGTGACAGCTGACGGTGTACACGGCGCTTTGTTTTCCTCCTCATCAGACATAAAACACACTTTGAATGTGGCACTCAGATGTTTTATAGTCTTAGTAGCTGCTTCCTCTGTCAGCCCAGTTCTGTCACATGTTATATGTCCTGCTGCTCAGATGCAGCTGCTCATCCTGGAAGGTGAGACGTGTGTGTTTCTCCTCTCCTTTAACTGCGTCGGTTTTGACATTTAAAAGCAATAACAGAGTCATCAGGAATTATATAAAGTCCCACTGTAACAGATAAAATGTTTATTTGAATCCCCAGAGGACCGTACAGAGTGGTTAAGTGTCTTTTGACTCATCATTTTAATTTTGGGTCTATCAGCTTTGCAGGAAGGATTTTAACTCACATTTTTTGGGATCCGTCTCTTATTCTTTATTATGTCAGGATACTAACATTAATCCTTCCCATATAATACCAGCACCGTGACATCTTGGCCCATAAAAGAAAATTCACATGATTTTAGTGTCCTATTATGTCTTTATTACAAGAGCCACTTGAGAAATGCACAAAAAATTATGTCATATATATCTGAAAGAAATGAAAATGAAAACAAATTAGTATTCTATTCTATTCTAGAGTCATTTGGCAGAAAACAAGCACGAAATCAAACAGTAGAGGACATCGTAGGAAGGTGCTAGTGGACTGTCCAGTTAGACCCAGGTCCTTACAGGAAGAGCTACAGGCTTTTTTTGTTTGTTTGTTTGTTTTTTTGTTTTGTTTACTCCCTTCCCACCCCATAATTTCACCTATGTTAAAATACAAAGAAATTATACCATACTGTCTGTTGCAAAGAACTGGGCTAAGTTCTCCAACTCCAACAAATATAGCTAAACTAAGTGTTGAAGTGCTCCTTGAAGAGCTGAGTCTTCAGCTTGCCTTTAAAAGTAGACAGGGACTCTGCAGAGCGGACAGAGTTTGGGAGATCATTCCACCATCGTGGAACAACAGAGGAAAAGAGTCTGGCTGGCGATTTAGTCCCACGTATTGGTGGTAACATTAGGCGTCTTTCACTGGTGGAACGTAGCTGTGGAGAGGAAGTGTAGGTCTGGATTAGGGAGTGAAGGTAGATGGGAGCCGTTTGAGTTATTGTTTTGTAAACCAGAAATAAAGCTTTGAATTTGATGCGTGCTGCAACCGGAAGCCAGTGAAGAGCGATTAGCAGCGGAGTGACATGAGCTCATTTGGGTTGGTTGAAAACCAGACTCGCTGTGGCGTTCTGGATCATCTGCAGAGGTTTAACTGAGCATGCAGGCAGACCTGCCAGTAGGGAACTGCAGTAATCGATGCGTGAGATGACCAGAGCCTGAACCAACAGATGAGTCGTGTGTTCTGTCAGGTACGTCTGATTCTCTTGATGTTGTAGAGAGCAAATCGGCAGGTATGGGCAGCCGAGGCAACATGGACCTTAAAGGTCAGCTGGTCATCCACCATGACACCAAGTTTCCGGGCAGCAGGCATAGGAGGAACAAGTGTGATAGAGTCAAGCTTGACACTTAATTGTGGATGTAAGGAAGGATTGGCTGGACAGACAATGAGTTCTGCATTGGACAGACGGAGCTGAAGTATAAGATATATCAACGTGTAGATAATAATTAGAATAAATAGTTAACAATTTGGTAATAAGAAAAAATTATTAGAATGGAAATGAACATTCATTCATTCATTCATTCATTCATCAAACCACTATTTTATTATTATAAAAAAAAATGTTATAACCGCAGAATCGCCGTTTGTGTCCCTTTTGTTTGTCTCTCAGGTAGAAACTCACCGGATCTGTTGTGAGACTGAATATCCACCGTTTTCTTGTTATAGCTGCTTTTCTTTATGGAGCGCTTTTCTGAATTGGCAGTTCATTTCTTTATTTGCAGCAGGATTTTTTTTTTTTTTTTTTTTTTGTATTTTGCATTACGTTGAATTTGCAGCACTCTTCTATACATGCAGTGTTTCCCACTTGCATTTCTATTCTTAAACACAGCTGTTTTGCTATATGAAACACGTTTGCACCCGTCGGCCACCGTAGTTTTAGCATGTAGTTCAAAATGCAAAGAGCAGTTTTGATCACCAAGTACAATCTGTATCTCCAACAAGTCATGCAAACTATAAAGAACACACACACACACACACACACACACACATACACACACACACACACACACATACACACACACACACACACACACAAGGCAAAGGTTAAAACATATCACTAAACTACATTTAAATCTACTAATATCAGTTGCACCCTCCCAAAGCTGCTTATTGTTTTACAGAAATGTGACTGGCAGCAAAAAAGAAAAAAACAAAACCAAAACACAGTCTACAAAGCAGGCCACCCACCAAAAACACACACATCCAAACACACACCAACACAGCCCTTCACACTTGACCTGGATAGAAACACCAGGGTAGCAATTCACCCCATTGACTGGGTCCATTAGGGGCCAAAGTGCAGCGGAGCCACATGCTGTACGACTACAAAGAGACCCAGCGGATTACAGAGAGACATAATAGAGGAGGGATGAGTGGAGGAACATGATGGAGGCAACAAGAGAGGGAGTGTAGAGGGCAGGGATGATGGAAAAAATGTTTAATCTATTTTCAAAAGGTTTCCTTATTGTAAATATAAATTAGAGGATATTGAATTAAACTGTCACTTGCTATTTTTAAAAAGAGACAAATTACATTTAATCTAATGTATTTACGTAGCAGAATTCCTTGTTAATGGGAAGTTTCAGGGGTTTTTCGGGATGTGGGGTGATTGAAGGCGAAGACACAACAGTTTAAAGATTTAGCGACGGAGTGCTGAAAGGAACGATGAGAAAGACTTAAAGCTGGGATGGAAAACTCCCTTTATGGGACGTGATGTGGAAGAATGGATATTTTTAGATCCTGCATAAGAAACACACACACACCCACACAGCAATCATGACTTTCTAAGGCATTCCCTCATCAAATTCTCTTTTTTCCACCTTGCATTGAATCTATTTTTTATGTCCTTCTATCTATGGTCAGTAAGTAATTTACTTCAGGGATGGAAAGCTGAGGTTTTTCTGGTGTGAGCTTCCATCTGAGATGAGAAGCATGAATTAATAATCAGTGCTGAGTAAGGCTCTGTCTCTAAGTGCTGCTGTGGCACACATCAGGACTCACATCTCTGTGTTAGTGTGTGTGATTTTCCAGTTTTGAGTAGGCTCCACCTCCCTGCACGCGGGTAGAAGCGTTTAACCATTTACAGATAAGTATTGGCAGACGTATTGTTGAGCCATGATGGCCATCACAAATCCTAAGAAATAAAAACCTGTTCCAAGGGTGGACTATTTTTATATTAAAATCATTCACCTTATTTAAAGGTTTTGGCCTTTTGAACCCAAGGACTTCGGCTAATGGAGCGTGAGCAATCTGTTGAAACACATCTAATCTCAACACGCAGGAACGCGGTATACAGTCTCACTGCAGTACTCACATTTAGACAAAGAGCTCTAACCTACGGTAATCTAATCTAATCCTGACCCTCTTTACTGACTGAGAGCATTTATCAAAACGCCCTACCATAAATGACATCTGATTAATGGGTGGAAAAGTGAAGACTTCCTGAGTTAGAAACACGTCATAAAAAGGCTAAAAGGAGATGGTTTTTCTTTAGCCTCTGTAACTGGTTACAGTTTTGACAAACTTGTACAGAAAAGTACTACAGCTGTAAATCTTAACTTGCATCACTGAAAAAGACTGGTTTTGGCCATGCTGCTTTTGAGCAAAAGATGCTAGTTTTTAGCATGTTAGCATGCTAGCAAACATGCTGAAACTACCCACGCTAACATGTTCAATCATGCTGTGTTCTCTGTACATCTTAGGCCCATTATGTCCCCTTACATATGTAAATAGAAACATCTATTTCTGTCACCATCATCACCTTCATGCGTCCATGTGTCT